>NW_021636890.1:0-426604 GCF_004799145.2 Neltuma alba | reverse complement strand
AGAACATTACCTTCTAGCAATGTTAATGAAGATCCCATCGGTTAAAGGTAGACGAAAGTCGAATATCAGATAACCTAATTTGCCGCCACTGAGATATAAAACGTACATCAAGAACTGAATCATCCTGGGACTTGATTGGGTGAGTTGCAAAGGCAACTTGCTAAGATCTAACACTTTCCCATTCCAAAACACTTGGTCTTGGCAAACTTTTCGCCAGGAGCTGCACACCCAGAAACAGCAACGAAATCCACCATATTGAGAGTCATGAAGATTCTCAACAACACTTCATAGTCCATTTCTTTCCAATCTCTCGAAGGTGATTTGTTGTTCTTCCCCATATTCAAATGCTGTCTGCAATCTTAAAAACAAAAAAATTGTTTCATCTACACATTCTCCATGGTCTTATTGGTTATACATTAATATATGGCTAATGAGTAAAAGCAAATAAAACCACATCGAAAATTTACTTAATGATATATAAAAGCAAACGAGACAGAAAAAGTAGCTATATAGTTGATCAATCATTGCCTCCAGGAAACTTCGCAACTCGAAATTATTGACGACATTACTTAAAATAATTTCTCAGCGAAGTTGATCGTCTTTGTTTTCTTGAAGTCTTTGTCCTAGTTTGAATTTCTAGCAGGAGAAACAAAAGAAATTATAGTAAAGCACTGATTTCGCAATTGCTTGTTTAGGGTTTTGTATAAGTTGTTTCAAGTTATAACCTTTACCAAACACTGTGCGCGCGCGCGCGCGCGCGCGTGTGTAAGATGAGTGGAATTGATCTATCCCATCATCCCTTAGGTTTACTGCCAGAGATTAAGCAAAAGGAAAAAGGGTTAGGGCAAAGGATACCAATTAATAAGCTCCAAGAAATTAAAAAGCAATGGGTTCGGAAAAACTACGATTAGAGAACCCGTGAAGGGAACTGAACAAGAGTTTGATTAGCCAACTATAATTAAATCAGTTAATTCAATCAAATTTTATGGAATTCTTCACAGGGAAGATACATGGGGGGGAAAAGGCAGAACAGAAAATTCTTCAGAATTTATAAACTGACCTCACTACTAAGAATTTCGGATTGATGGTCTCTTGTCTCCCTTGGATATGAAGATGCTGCAGAGAGAAAACTGTGAAGCACCAATGAAGCAGATGTACTCTTATAAACTTCACAATAACCTCTACTCTGTTTGTAAGTTCATGGATCTGTGACAATAAAGTAGCCGATTGGGCAAGTCATGCCCTGCTGTACTTTGTTTTTTTCTGAGGGAGGTTTATTGGGTCTACCACAGTGAGAATACAAATCTGGGAAATGATTCTCTCCGGTAAGAGATACTCAATCGTAACCTAAATGTGGATAAGAATGTAGCAAATTATTAAATATATAATATAATGAAACCCTTAAAAAGAGGTTATTGGCGTATTTTTAACTCGCCTGGAGGAAACTGGAGAGAAACAAATTGGATAGAACCAAAAAAAAAAAAATCTTACAAACCATTTAACCCCTCTCTTAGTTTAAGATGAGATGTATATATTATTTATGACATATAAATTGGATTTGTTTATACATTTGAGATTATATATACATATATATATCATTTTGTCTTTTATAAAAAATACACACACACACACATATGATATATCTAGCTACGTTTTACCAGGAATCCATTTTTTTTAAAAAAAAAAAATATATATTGTGTTGAAATTCTATGAGTGAAAAAAATATATTAATGGTTAGGCCTTTGTTCTGCTTAAAGGTTTATCTGACTTGACAGCAATTAATCGGTATAGAATGCTATGGTAGTACCTTAGAAAATTGTAAACGTTTGTTGGCAAGAAAAGAAAGAAAATAGTAAGATTTAATAAAACGTTATACATCTATAAATTATAATATTAATATAAATTTCGCATTTATTATTACATATACCTTAATGGTGGGTATTACAGTAAGTTTTTGAGCTGGCCTGCTTGAGGATTAAAAAAAAAGAAGGAAAATTTGTACACTTATTTAAAACAATGGAGAAGTACTGATTTCATCACCTTGTAAATTTAGGGTTTTGGTTTTAAGTTAATCGGTGCAATTATAGCTTTACTAAGCACATTATATATATTAATAAGACAAGATGAATTCCAACCCATTATCCTTGGACGATTTTGGGAAACCCCCCCCCCCGGGGGCGCCGGGGGGAACACTGGCTAGGAATTAGAAATCCAATAAGCTACGAATGGGTTTGCGGAAAAGAAGAGAACTCTCATGTTTGGAGAATTCATGAGGGAAAAGAAATAATTAACTACTCAACCCACAATAAGCTAAGAGAGTTCCAAGCTAGAACATTAATAAATTATGGAGTTCACCTTAATTAGCTTTTCTGATCCGTCTTGCTCTTGCGATTACTCGAAACTTGCCTGGACAAAACTTCAAGAGGGAATATAGTTAACAAATGAAAAAAAAAGGGGTAAAGAAAACTCTAGAGAAGCAATAAGCATATTATAAGCATATATACCTCACTTCTGATCAGAACCAATTAGCTGTCTTTCCCTATTTCTGCTAGAAATGAAGGAGTCCCAGAGACAAAATCTGAAGCATATGTCAACGACATAGATGGAATACGAAACTGGTCTCCGTTATAACGTTCGTCAAGTGGGGACTTGAGTTAGTAGTATTTGTCTACTTCCACTACTTCCACCTTATTCAAGCTTTTGCGTACATATAAATGCATCATAAATTGACACAGCTGAGCATTTAACAAAATAAATGTTGAGTAGACATACGTTTAGTATTACACACTTTCGCTTTTGACATGTAAATTCCACAAAAGTAGAGCGATCAGTAATTTTTTTTTAATTTTTCCGTGAGATGAAATCGCTTTAATAATCTTCATTTCATATTAAAATTCAAATACAAATTTTAAAAGCGCACTTATAGAAAAATATGAAAACTATTTGCGTTCTAAGTCTTAAAAAAAAGAAAGTAGTCTTAAATCCAAAGTGAGTTGAAAATATCCTTAATGATAGAAGATCCAATATATTTTGGATGTGATAATACAAAAATCTAGATGACTCAGCATTACTACATATGAAATAGTTTGCAAACCAAACAAAAAATAAGTAGATTTTTCTTGGAAGCAATTGATGACAGCTGCGATAATTAAGGTTTAATTCGGGGTTTATCATCTACATATATGTTCTGAAGGAAAAATTGTAACTGTTTGTTAAACAAAAAAAAAATATGCTACTTATTTTGCCATCTAACTTAATTGATAATGATACTACTTCATTTTATTACCATAACTCATAAGATGTGATAAATCTCAAAATTTGAATTTTTGGTCATGGAGCCATTGAACCTAACCTAAACCTTTCCCCAAGAAGACGTGGTGGGATAGATTCATTTCAATTATATGTAGCTGTTTTGACTAGAATTTATTTGCATTGTCAGAGGCTCTGCATTAAAAATGAAGCATACACGGATTTAAATAAGTATTTTATTCTAATTATAGTGAGTGATTAACATAATTTACAAAATAGTTTCAACTTAAGTACATTGTCTCCTTGACTAAACAATAAGAACGCAATGAGATATCTATGACGCCGCATTTGAAAATATCAGAGATATATATATATATATATATATATATCAGATGTGGATTTATTTTTGACACTATTACCTCTAATTGACTTGATTATTTGTTAGGTCCAAATTAATAGCCACTGAAGAGTAACTGAAGTGGTAAATTCAAGGACGAGGTATGAATAGAAATATACAATTTGAATTATCCTGATATAATTAAAAAAAAACCGGCAAAAAGGATAGAAGACTATAAATATTAGTAAAATTTCACTCAAACCGCAATGCTTGGGGTTGGTCTAAATAATTATTGAAGCTTTGTACCGCTAATAACGATATATCAATGAGTTTATCTCATCACATTTGACAATTTTTATCTTAAAAGTTGGTGAAGGTGCATGACGGGTTATTTGTTAGAGATATAACAATACACAAAATAATTTTTTTCCCCTTCAATCGAAGAGTAGAGTATTGTGACAACATATATATTGATTTTTTTTTGGAAATCTATTTTTATTCACTAGATATATAGTTGGGCCTTGGACATTGCACAAATACGATAAATAAGCTGCATAATATTATTGACGATTTGTTAACAGTGCAACTTTATACATAGTTCATAGTTTATAAGACCTACTTCTGAAGATTGTTACATGAAATTAAGTAAGCAGCTTGCTAGACATATGAATATAACGATATAAGATTTGATTTTGCCACTTCAAGCTCGAAATGTAGGGATCACATCGTTGCGCCAAATAAGCTCTTTGGGTTCCCTCCATTTGTTCATCATATTCCAAATAAACACTTCTTGACACTTGAGACAGTGGCCTTTACAGTTCATTAACGTCGGCTTTCTCGGAATGTTCTGCAGCAATATTGGAACCGCATGTTGTGGGTGTACTATGGTATTGTCTGGTCGATTCCCAGAAATGATGAAACCGTGAGTCACATTAAGCACCTGCAACTCCTTCAACTGCCTCACCAAGTAAACCAAAGCATTCTTGTTCATCCTCACCGATTGAAGACTCAATACCTTAAGCTTTGGCACATGCTTCGTCAGTGTTCTGGCGATCTTTAAGGTCAAATGGCAAGTTAGCTTTAGTTCTGAGAAATTGCGACAGTATTTGCCTATGGCTTCCAGAAAAAAAGGAGCTGTGAAAGTGTTAGTAATTGTTATCGACTCTAGCGCTTCCCACTGCTCCATTGCTTGATTGATTCCCTTTTTTGTGAGATCTGTAAACCACCCAGGCAGAACTAGCCGTTTCAGATTACGGCTCCTACGAAGAAGAAAAGGAGAGTTTAATTCAGAGCGAGAGGGAGACCTCTTTGGTCCACATGGTTTTTGTTCTATATATACTCTGCAGGAAGGTTGTTTATACAGATAATAATAATGCATCAAAGGTTATTCATATGGCTGCATATAATCACAAGGCATCCCGAATCATAACTTTTTAAGTCAACAGGAGTGGGAGAAAAACATGAAACATTACCTTTTAGCAACATTATTGAAGTCGCGATCGTCAAAATACTGTTGAAACTTGAATATGAGACAATGTGCTCGGCCGCAGCTGAGATTTAAAAGAGACGTCAAGAGCGAAATAGTCCTTGAACTTAAGTTGCAAATTCTTGGATCTTTCCAGGTGCCCAGATCTAACTCTTTTCCGTCCCAAAACGAAGGGTCTTGGCAAACATCCCGCCAGGAGGTGCAAACCATGGAAACAACAGCGAAATCCACCACATCCAGGGTCATGAAGATTCTCAGCAACACGTCGTAGCTCATATCCTTCCAATCCCTCACACCTGATTTGCTGTTCTTCCTCATATTCAAATGCTCTCTGCAAAGACAAAAACAAATGAACAAGCAGCACAGCAGATATCAATCATCACAAAGCTTGTTGATTTCACCTTGAACTAAGTGGAAGATTAGAACAAAGTGTTCGATTTGCAGCGTTCTATGGAGTGAAATCACAGTTGAAAGTTCCAAGCGCAAAAGACAAGAAGAAGAAACGAACACTACTGTTGGGAAGTTATGAACATACCTCGCTTCTAAGAATCTGTGGTTTGTACGGACTGAAGAAGTTGCAGATTAGAGCAAAGCTAGGTATCGACTTTAGTAGCACACAGACGCTAGGATGGATTAGTCGCTCGAGCCTGCTATTATTTATATACTTAAAAGACATAATAAATCTCTAATTAATATGGAATGTAATGATTTTAATTCTTAGAATTTTAATTTTATGAATTCTTTTTAAAAGCGCAATGAGAGAGCTGTGCTCCGCTCTTCATAGGTTTTCTGAAAAATCTACTTGCGAGCAACATGAAGTTTACGACATCTGAAAGAATCATATTATGGAACTTTTGCATTTATTATATTTATGTATTTAAAGGTATATTTTATTTTTTAGTTTTTTTGGTTAAGTTAATATACGATGAATCAAACGAATTTGGAGTTACGTTCACATAATCTTTATTCCTTTATTGACATTCCCATAAAAAATCAGAGCGCGAGATATTAATATTAATTGTATGCAGCTACTATATATTTAGACGACGAGCAAAGGGGGAGATAGAGATTAAAAACAAAGGTGTGATAAATAGCACTCTTCACACTATCCATAAAAAATCATAACTTATAAATTTCATGATAGATTCATGAATCTAAGTAACTTCTGGTCATTATACAACGTAAATGCATACATGACATCTAAAGATACATATATACCTTGGTTAACGTACATCTCAACATTTAATACACATTCATGCATGGCTTTGATTCAAATTTAATTAGCAAAGTTGATACCACCAAGCTTTAAAAATTAAATGCTCGGGCACAAAATCAAAATAATTAAATGGGGGAAACGCAGGTGTATAAATTCTTTATTTGTTCTTGTGAAGAAGAGATGACGAGCAGATAAATTGTGAGAAATGGCATGGGGAAAGAATCTTTCATAAGGAAGATGTGGTTTTAGGAGAAGGTTTTACCCCGACCAAAGTTCACCTTTTTTCTTCTTTTTTTTATTTGGTGTCTTTTAAAACCCTCATTAAAATTGCCAAAAGAATTACACAAAACGTTTTGTTGCACATAAAATGTTTATTTGGTGATACGGTTCTCATTTATCCCCTGAAAGAAATTGTTATCGTATAACTCAATTTTATTTTAGAAGAGAATGCAGAATTTCATATAATAGATAGAGTTACAAAATATTCTTATTGAACGATTTATTTTGCACATATTTACAGATGGATACCATTCTTAATAAGAGTAAAGGGAAAAAAAAACTAAGTATAACTCAATCAAGGCTTTAATTTAGAGTTGGAGGTCTTTCTAAACGAATATAGTCATACATAACTCCCTGGAAAGGATTAGTGGCATTTGACTGTCTTAAATAAATAGTATTTCTTCCTTTCACTAAACGATCGCTTGGAATATCAATACTGAACAACCAATATAATCCATGGATCCCATGCCTTGCTATTGCATTATCTTCTCCCATATTTACTCTTTCAAATAGTGCAGGATTATCACCTTCCTCATTCAACCAAATCTGCAAGTGAGTCTTGTCATTATATCTATCTATCTTTAATTATATGCTTTTGGAGAGAATTTTAATGACCAAAGAAACATGTTTTAGTCGGTACCTGCAATTGAGAATGAGTGGCTGACGCTAGGGCTAACTGCAGAGTATAACTTCCTCTGATTGCATTGTCTTTAAGTTCAAATATAATTTGCCATGTCGTTGGTTGAAATACTCCATTTCCTATTCTCCTATGCACACCAAATTTATTAAAGTAACAAAAGTTTAACAATATCAATATATATATCGCCTTAGATTACTGCATTGTTTAAATTAAAGTACCTTGTAACATGAGCGAAAAACCAGTCTCGATCATACCTATCAACTCCAACAGTGTAAACTAGATCATTATGAGGATATAAAGCAGCATAACGTTCCCACAGTCCATATTGCCTAAACCTGTGTCAAGGAAACGAATTACTGTCCGCATGAAAGGTAAAGAAAGTATATATGCATATTTGGTAGCAACTATAAATGGGTTATATATGGTTTCTAACTTGTTTGTAGGTTGTTCTTTGTATAATTTGTTGATGAATTTAGGGTTAGGGTCTGGGATATAGAATTCTGCAGCTGTGCGATCTGGAAATCCAATTTCCCAAAGGGTAGAACCATTTCTTGGAGGACTATATACAAGTGAATCCAATTTGATTAGAGAGCCTATAAATGTACAAAACAAGTGAATTAGCAAGTTCTGAAATTTGGGTTTCGATCAAAATAAACCAGACGGAAAAATGAACAGAATGTCGGACCTGACGTGATAGTGATCATGTTATTATGCTTGTAATCACCAATAAAGCCAGGAACCCACGCAAACAGGTTATAGTGCCCTGGTATAACATTCTTGATCATGAAATAGCCCTTGTTATCAGCTTGTGTCCAAAACTGATAGCCCTATATAGACACCATAAGAAAGAAATTTTGGGTTCAAGATTAAGAAATCTGCCTGTTGCAAATAAACAATTACTATTTTCTTTCCTACTATGCAGTTCATGCAACTATAAAGAAAATTAAACGGAGAGGTAACGTAGGTCTCAATTATGAAGCGTCTTTCTCCAATTTCAGTGGCTAGTTGGCAACCCTTGCGTACCTTGCTTTCTCTTTGCCATGATCCTTCAGAACCGGGTAGAGCCAGACCAACATAAGCAGATTCACCATATAGAAGTCTCCCTCCTCGGTTATACCGATCTTGTACTATTAATCTTCCAATCGCACTTCCCCGTCGAGTTGGTGGAATGAAGTCCCGTGAATGTGGGAAATCATAAGGCCAGCTCCGGGCTTCCTTATACATCTGATTGAACCAGACGAGAAATTATGACATTGTTTGATGAGAAAAAAATTGGTACTGATCAATCGATTAATTTACCCGTTGCACTGCATCTGGCCAAAGCGTGTGTGGATCCTCATTGCTTGAAAGAGAGTTCAGATACACAAAAACAGGGCCAAAAACCTTCTTGTAGGTCTCCCCTTCTTGAAATGCCATGGTTACCTCCTTCCCACCGTAGTGGGTGCTTACAAACATCTACATGTAACTCAAATCCAACAAAATCAAATGGGAAAACAAAAGGTTACCCGCACTATTGTACTTTTGAGTTTCACTTTATGTTGTTAGCCACAAAATTTTGTGTCAAGTTACTATATGTTATGGTATGCAGTAAAACAAAAGAAATATATGAAGTGTAAGATCAATGCCAGAAAGCTGCTTCCAAAGCCAAACGTTTGTAGTATTGTCTAACTTTCTCATACCGAGAGGGTAATGGGGCCCACATGAGAGGTGAGGTCTTGCTTAGTGGGTCCAGCGTTGCGAAACTCGTCACTTGGTGTTATCATCCAGAAGCCTACAGGTGCCTTAGAATCAAAGCTAATCCAGCCATGGACTCTGTTGTCCTTGTTCTCACAAGAGTACTGATATTTGTCGTCCACCTAAACCCACCACATGCACTCAATTGTTCACGGGAGTTTTATATCATATCAAAACAAACAGTGCTCTGCACAGGATTTATATCATAATCAAGTGCTGGGCCTACACGAACAACCAAATTCTAACTAGATTGTAAGCCCATTCTTGTAAACAAAGCTATGTAGATTCACATATAGGGGAGGCAGGTACCTCTCCTTTGAAGTCCTCGTTGGATGGGAGGGTTAGGAGAACAGCTTCAGGATAAGCTAGAACTTGCCCACTCTCTCTATCTTCCATGGTTGGCATGAATCTTTGCCTATTGTCTGATACAGCCATATAATGAAACCTGTATAGTACGTAACCATCTAAAAATTCAGTCCTGCTTAGATTTAAACCTCATAAACTCAAAATTCTCTCCTTTGTCTCTTTTATTATTTTCTGTGGAACTCATGTTATTGAAGCCTTTATCTGATATTTAACGATTCCCCGCTTCTAGGATCAATCTACAATGACGATACACAGGTATATTGATTTCCTTGCCGGCTTTTTAGCAATTTCAAGATGTCTTTTAGTGCCATATGTCACCATCAATTTGATTTTTGGGAAGACCCCAAAAAATTTTGATTAGTTCTGTGTCGTCGCTTGCGTCGTCACGTACACATACAGACTGCCGCACCAGCAACTGCTTTAAAGTTTAAACTCGTCCCGTGAATTAGAAGATTCCTTCATAGTCCACCTCACTTTCTCCCAGACCCTTGTCACATTGGCTTAACTCAAGTCCTAGGAGGAAATGTTATTTATTCTAGCTGCTTCTGATGTTCCAAGGTCATGGATAAGTAGTCATGTATATACTCGTGCATTTTATTTAAAGTGTGTATAAGATTTATAAGAAATCATACTCGTTGGCAAAAAAAAAAAAAAAATCATACTATTTACTAATGTCGAACGGTAGGACTTGGCTCCCTAATACATGAGACAATCTGATTATATTCTAATTAATAAATTTCCCTACTTTATTTGTTCCATATTAGTTTAAGTTGTTTTCCTTGATGAATTTACCAGTAACTTACCTGTGTTCTTGGAGCTTGTAGACAGTCCTAACTTGATCAACCTCCACAGCTGGAAAACTTTGTGGACGCTCAAATATTGCATAAGAGTAAAATCCAGAGCTGCCTCGCCTCATTACATACCTGAAAAATCAAATATATATCCCACATAGCAACGCGTGAATATGTAAGGGATGCAAGTGTCTGTTCTTTGTATGGCATGAAAAGAGAGAAACTAATTAAGAATATATAATATTCCACCTTTGGTCTATGTTAATGGGCACATCAGTGCCTTGCATTGAGGAAGTCCATGTCCTTACAAACGAAACCTCCACTTGGCTCTCGTCGGACGCTACAATTGAAAAATGGGTCCCATTGATTCTGCAGTGCAGGGTTTTATATTGTTGTAATTAAATAATCAGTTCAATGAGTTGGGTGCAATAAGATTAGCTTGCGTTACCGCTTTATTTGTAGTTAATATATATATAAGAGGACAAACATGATTATGTACCTTTGAGCAATACTGTTCTTTCCTGGTTCATTCCAAACTACATCAAAATACCTGCGCAACATGAACACAGGAATTGTTTCAATTGTTAGAAAAAGCTAATTAAAAGAACAAGATGGCGAGGAGTATGTACCCTCTGTCGTGTAATGCGTGACGAGTTTCTAGGACATTGTCGATTCCATGGTATGAGATTCCAATGACATAGCCTTGAGGTTTAGACACAGTGAGTTGGACGATGCCATTGTCAATGACCACTTGCTCTGGATCTTCCGCATTCAGCTTAACCGCAGCACTGCTGATCATAAACAACAAACTCAAAAACTTACAATCAAAGCATAATAATATTCAGCCGAAATGTGAAGACTATTATAATATTATTGATTGGACGGGAGGCATGCAAAGAAGGAAGAGTGTGATATGATGAAGGTTCAAAAGGCGCCTCAATGCATGCATGGCTAATTTCCTAGGCAAGGGAAAAGCTCCTAGGTTCATTATGCCCAATAAAAAGACACCTCGAGTTTCAAAACTTCTCATGCATGTGACAAGAGACCACTACATATCAGACAAGTAACCGTGACTCTTTATCTTTCTTTTGCAATATGTTTATCTATAAACTCATGGAAACCAAGAATTTATATACAAACTTATGGAAACCAACAACTCATAACATTAGCATCTGTACAGAATATCTTAATTTAAACTCTCTCTCTCTCTCGCTCTTAAAGTGCCACCATTAAAGCAAAAGCATCTAAGCTATATATACAATTTAAAAAAAAAAAAAAAAGAGACAAGAAGGAGAAGGCGATGGAGGACCTATCTGATATGTTGTCATCAGAAGAACCAGCCAGCAAGAAGCAGAGTTGCATGATCATGATTCCAAACCACCGCAGCATGAAAATCTGCTTCTTCATCTTTTTCGCAATTACGAAACCTGCAAATTTAAATGATAAAGAAAGCTAGTTGGAGCAGAAGAAGAAGAAGAGAATGACAAAGATTATGAAACCTGCAGGTAATTCTGTTAATTGAAGATGAAGACCCGGAAAGAAATTCACAGTTAATCACCTTCTGAGAAACAGAGACCAGGCTGATGGCGACCAATGCAGACACGGTTCTGGAAGAGAGAGGTGGAGAGCAAAGCTTGTGAATGATTACAATGACATTTACTTGTCTCTTCCTATCACTCTCTTTTTCTCACTCTAAACCAAATGAGTTTCTCTTTTCTTTAGGACTTCCCAAAAAAGAGATCGCATTTGCATACTCCCAAGTGATTGGTGGCCTTTTATATACATAACTGCAGCAAGCAGCAAGCAGCAAGCAGCACGCAACTCTTCAGCTTCTTTATCATGTTACCACTTACTACCTGTTGTTTGCTGACTTTTTTAAACTTTTAAATTAATTAATCTTTTTTTTTTTGCAAACTGTTATTTGAACATATACAGATCGAATAATTGTTGGAAAGCATCCAACTCAAATCTCCTATATTGATTATCTGAATTCTCGACATACATTGTATCTAAATCCTCTGCTTCGGTGATTTGAAAAGGAGATGCTAAAGAGAAAAGAGGATAAGGTAACCTTCACATTTTCCCCCTCTTATTATACTTTTCTTTTCCCTTCTTTCCTTTTATCTCTCTTGACATTAATTAGGTTGACCATCAAAAGAACCCCAATGTTATGTTGGGATCTATTCTCTTACCATATATGTTTTTCTCCCTCTGTATATTATATGGAAGAAAATACTAGTTATTGCTATTTATAAGACAGGAAGAGAAGATTTTTCTTTATCCTATTTATATGTTACTTTATTAAACTTTTATCATAAATATATTATTTTGTCCTTTATTTGTTATATAGTACAAATAGTTTTTTTTTAATTATATATATTAAATAGATTTTTATAAAAGGTTAATACAGTTTAAAATTTTTCTTAATTTATAGGAAACATACTAAAATTGTGTTATAAATAGGAAAAATCACAACTTAACATTTAGTAACTGAGTTCTATCTCTTGAGAAATGAAAAAAGACCTACGAGTATTTTCCTTTTCGAAAGACCAATCACCATTTAGAGTAACATTAATGGAGGTTCTCTTTTTAAAAATGCGTTGACTAAACCGCGACTAAAAATTCCCAAAACTGCTGTCGCCTCGATGGCATAAAATTAAAATACTTTTTGGCCAACAAATAAAATTAAAATATGATTATCTTTATTTTTCATTTTATTTTACTTTTGTTCTCTAATCAAATGCTAATAATTGAAATGTATTGATTTATAGTATCTTGAAACAACTAGACTGTAAAAGAATTGTTTAAAAAAGAACAAACAAAAAAAATGTCAACAAAATAGAGAAAACAAATGGTGACAGTAATACTCAATTGAAAACATATTTTGACATTGTCTCAACTGTGTCTTGTTATTCTAATCATAAGGATATCCAAATCCAGGTTTTTTTTTTTAATGTTTTGTTGGCAAAAAATGCTTTTATATTCGTAATATATATAAAAACTACGGCTGGTTGACGATTTCGCATTCCCTAAATTTTTTTTCTTCTTAAATAAGATTGGGTAAATCCAGATTCCCTTGCTTTATTTATAAAGGAAACCGAGCAAGTGAATCCTGGAATTTTCCGCAGGTATCATTGCATTATGAGGTGGTTATAAACTTCTAATTCAATATTCCGAGAAACTCGTTTATACTTTCGAAATATAAAAAATAGCCAAATTGATCTTGCCAACTCCGCTTCCTTCGGAGCCTTGTGGTTATTATTACTATTATTATTTTACAAGTAGTATAAATATTTCCTACTGAAGGCAACCTTATCTTGAGACTGATTTATATATTTATTTATTTTCGGTGAACACCCTCCTACCTTCTTGTTTTTTTTTTCCCCGGGTAACCTTACTGCTACTTTAATGTTTTTCAGATGATGTGAATTGATTACAATCCATACCCATTTCAACATTAGGTCCAAAAGCCTGCCTTCAGTTCTGTTTTCAATCCTTTGGGCCCAAATATTCGTATTAATGAGGCTGCAGGAGACAGACCCCTTGGGTCAAGATATCAACTTGCAGCCGCAAAAATAAATAAATAAATAAATATATATATGTATATATATTTATCAGCATGCCAATTGCCAGATTAACGGACTCCGTTTTGAATTTCTGACCATGTTCTCCTGCCCGCATAAGAAAGTACCGACAGCTGGTTTTAATGCCTTGTGACTTGTTTGCTTGTGTTTTTATTTATGCCTCCATTTGAGACTCATAAATTTACGTCACTGATCACTTCTAAGATCAACCGGTTTGTCTTTGTATTTCCTTTGTTTTGTCTAATATTCGTAACTTGCTAGCTCATGTATTTCCTTTGATTTGGTTTAGGGAGTGTTTGGTTATAAATTAAATTATAATTTTAAAAGTAATTTTATGAAGTAAGGATATGAAAAAATTTTATCTTAAGATATAAAAACACTTCTAAAATACTACCTCGGGTCCTTAATATAAGACCCTGTTTGATTTTTATTTTGATTCTAAATATAAGACATCAATCCACTTTGTCTTTCATATTTATACATTTTTTTTCAAAATAGTCTTTTTAATAATAATAATTCTAGTTAATACACTTGATTAGTAAGGATATTTTAGAAAAGAAAAAACATATTTAGAACAAATAACTAACTCAATTTATTTTTTTAATCTCTTTAAATTAGTCAACTGATTCTTATAATTAAGAAGTAGTTTTTGACGACTCCAATGGGCGTCTTCTACCTCCTCTTCTTTTTGTTTACCACAAAAGCAATCAGTTCAGTACATTAGCAAATGCCACTAGAGTCTTGAATCTTGAAAAGATAGTACAAACAAGAAGTGCGTTACCATCACCCACCTCGGCATCACCGGTTTTTTACTCACCTGGTATTGGTCTTTTAATCTTGGGGTTCTTTTGCTTGGGGGCATTCTACTCTGCAAAGTCAACATTTTTCATTTCTTTCCCCAAAAATATCCTAAGGAAATGGAACCCCAGCATGTTTCTTCGACGCGATCTTTTCTGGAAGCCATAGGAATCACCAAGCCTGTTCCTGCAAATTGCGATTCCTACGACTTCTACTCCGACATCCTTCGTTCTTGTCTCAAGGTCGATAGTATCCAAAGGGGCCGAATCTCTTGCACCTTCATCGTCAAACCCCCTCTCAGTGTAATCTTTTGTATCCTGTATTTGCATTTGATAGGTAGCTGAGGAAAGTGGTGATGAAGTTGTGTTTCGGAATTCCATATTAATGGCTTCACATTTTAAAAAAAAAAAAAACGATGAATTGCAAAACTACTAGCATTCTTAAAAAGTTGTCTTTACTGATTCAACTTGCAGCATTCAGGGGGAATGATATTGACTCCTCCCGTTGTCATCTCAGCTGCAGATTTAATTTTTCATTCTCTTCATTGGAATTGCAGAACTTTTTCAAATCCCTGCATGGAGGGGCTTTTGCAGCTGCAGTTGAATTGGTGTCAATTGCCTGCGCTAGAACTGTTATGGCTGAGGATAAGGAACTTTTCCTTGGGGAAATTTCCATGGCTTACCTGAAGAAATCAGGATTGTAGAGGAGAAGATATAATCATTTACTGATAGAGCATCTATATATATACAAGTATACAAACGTGGTGTCGCGTGATATGGTGAATATCCTATTGTATCTCTACAATTATTATAATAATAACAGAAATATCATATCTATCGCTATCCCTTATATTTCGCTGATCCCATATCCTTGGCATTATATTCGGTGATCTCCAACACTCCCCCTCAAGTTGGTGCATGTGGATTTACGATGCCCAACTTGTCTAGCAGTCCCTTGAGTCTATCCTTTCCAAGAGCTTTTGTGAACATATCTGCTAGCTGATCCTTTGTCCAAATCTTCTGCGGTATTATTTCTCCTGATTGATATCTTTCTCTTACAAAATAGCAATCCATTTCCACATGTTTGGTGCGTTCATGAAATACTGGGTTCATGGCAATATGTAATGCTGCTTGGTTGTCACAATAGAGAGGAGTTGCCTTTAACTGTGGCTCTCGTAATTCTTTAAGTAACCAGCGAAGCCATATCACTTCACTCACTGCACAAGCCATTGCCCTGTACTCTGCCTCTGCTGATGACTTTGCCACTACATGCTGCTTCTTTGTTCTCCATGAAATAGGCGAGCCTCCCAATGACATAGGATAGCCACTGCATGATCGTCGAGTTAATGGGCATCCAGCCCAATCCGCATCACAGTATGCCTCAAGTCGTAACGACCCTTCTGATGTTAGTAAGATGCCTTGCCCAGCTGTGCATTTTAGGTAGCGCAAGACTCTCTCAGCTGCCACCATGTGTGAGTGCTTCGGTGATGATGTAAATTGACTTAGAATATTCACTGGATAGACTATGTCCGGTCGTGTCACTGTCAAATATTGGAGTTTTCCAACTAGTCTCCTATATCGTCCTGCGTCAATTTCTGGGTCTCCTTCATTATTCTGCAGCTTGCAATGTTGCTCCATGGGAAAATAGCTTGGTCTACAATCGGTCATATTTGTTTCTTTCAGGATATCCATCGTATATTTCCTCTGGCTCAAGATAAAGCCCTTATGTGATTGAGCTACCTCGATGCCAAGAAAGTATTTCAACTTTCCTAGATCTTTGATGCTGAACTTGCGATCTAAATATCTCTTTGTTTCCTGTATCTTCTTCTCATCATCACCAGCAAGTAAAACATCATCGACATAAATCAAGCATGTGACATATGAAGTGGCCGTTCGGTATATGAACAAGGAATGATCTGCCTTACTTTGCGAGTAACCAATTTTAAGAAGAGCTTGAGTGAATTTGAAATACCAGTTGCGAGACGCTTGTCTTAGTCCATAGAGGGACTTCTTGAGCTTACATACCCTTGTCTCCCCCTCACGCGCGAAGCCTTGAGGAATGCGCATATAGACATCTTCATCAAGCTCGCCGTGAAGAAAAGCGTTATTCACATCAAGTTGACAAACATGCCATCGTCTCTTAATGGCGACGGCGAGGATACAACGAACAGTAACGAGCTTAGCAACGGGGGCGAATGTCTCATGGAAATCGACACCCGCTATTTGAGTGAAACCACGGGCCACTAGTCGAGCCTTGAAGCGATCAATGGTTCCACATGGTAGATACTTGATTTTGAAGACCCACTTGGAGTCAATAACATGTTTACCAGCTGGCAGGGGCACCAAATCCCATGTCCCGTTAGCCTCAAGAGCAGCGATCTCTTGCTGCATGGCTTCTCGCCAATGAGCATGTTGCCGAGCCTGAAAATAACTCTTGGGCTCATCGTGTGCATCAATGGCCGCTAGGAAAGCTTTGTGAGAAGATGAAAATTGTGCGTAAGAAACAAATTGTGAGATAGGGTACTTTACCGAGGCACATGACGGAGGGGTGGTGCTAGGCAGCTCAGTAGCAAGGGGGACAGTAGATGGTGGTATATCTGTGATATAATCCTGTAGGTGCTGAGGTTGAGTTCTTATGCGCTCACTTCGTCGAGGTGGTGCTAATATAATCGATCGCTGACCCTGCGGGGCATGATCTCCAACAAGTTCATCATTGTCACATGTGACCCTAACCTCATCATGGCCAATGTGAGGATCATCAAAAGCTTGAGGTAGAGGTGTGGAGACTGGCTGTGAAGGTGTTGGAGAAGCCATGGGAAAATCTGTCTCCACAAAAATGACATCACGAGAGACAAAACGTGTTTGAGTTTTGGGATCATAGAGGAGATACCCCTTTTTTCCTGATGGATACCCAATGAAAACACATGGGCGACCTCGTTCTTCCAATTTATCTGAACACACAGGATGGCGCACATAGGCTAGGCACCCAAAAACCTTCATATGACTGTATGTAGGTGGTGCGGCAAAAAGAACTTCGTAGGGGGTCTTGCCGTTAAGAACTTTAGTTGGTAGCCTGTTGATAATATATACTGCTGTCAGGACGCACTCTCCCCAAAACTCAACCGGTAACTTGGCCTCAAATCGTAGTGCTCGTGCTGTTTCCAGGATATGACGATGCTTTCGCTCAACTACACCATTCTGCTGTGGCGTGTGGACACATGTGGTTTGAAGAACGATGCCGCGGTGTGCATAAAATTCCTTCATTGTACCAGATTGAAATTCTGGTCCATTGTCAGCACGAACCTGTTTCACTTTCTTATTGAACTGAGTTTCAACCATAGTAATGAATGATTGTAGCATGGGCCCAACCTCTGCCTTTGTTTTCATCAGATACACCCAAACTCCTCTACTATAATCATCAACAATCGTTAAAAAGTAGCGATCACCAGAAAAAGATGGGGTTTTATAACCGCCCCAAATATCACAATGGATTAAATCAAAACATGAACTAGATTTTATTGAACTAGTGCCAAAAGGCAAACGAGTCTGCTTCGCACGAATACAAGAATCACAATAATGATCAGTCACTTTATTGAATAAATAGGAACAAAAGGAAATTTGCTTCAGCTTATTTGAGGATGCATGACCGAGTCTTGAATGCCACAAACTTCGCACACCACCAGTGTCTACTGTAAATGCCGCCCCCCCTTGCTGCACTGGCGTGAGGAAATATAAGCCATTCTTGCACCTACCCACACCAATCACGGTCCTCGAACTCAAGTCCTGAATGACACAAAAATCAGCAAGGAAGGTTACTGCACAATTGAACTCTCTAGTAAATTTGCTTACAGAAAAAAGGCAACATTTAAATTCAGGTATATATAAAACATCATCAATTTTCAACTTGGGTGAGAGAACGACGCTCCCTATGCCTTTTACGGGGACCCCTTGGCCATTTGGTATCCGCACAGGTGGAGAATACGAACTCCTTAAATTTGTGAGTTGACTTGCGTCATTGGTGATGTGCACGGAAGCCCCTGTATCAATAATCCATGGCTCATTACCCGAAAAAATACCTGCCATATTAGCTATTGGTTGGTCGTTACTTGACTTAGTGGCTTTGATCTGCAAATTCAGCTGCTGCATAAGCGCCGTATATTGATCAAGCGAGAGCCCAGGCACTGGGCTTTCTCCTTCGCTGACTTGGGCTGCCCTTGGTGTTCCTCGTCTATCTCGCCTGTCCCGGCCAGTTTTCTTCCAATCACTAGGATACCCAACCAAGTCGTAACACTTCTCTTGGGTGTGGCCAAGTTTATTGCAATGTGCACACCTTGGCTTTTCCTTCTTACGATCATGATGAACCTGGAATGCCGCGACCTCCAACGATGGTGACTGTGTAGCCGAGATCAGTTTTTGCTGTTCATCTTCAGCAACGAGATGGTACGCAGTTCCAAGTTTTGGCAATGGATTCATGCTCAAGATGTGAGTTTTGATTGTTGCATACACATCATCTAATCCCATGAGAAATTCATAGAGACGTTCTCTCTCTTTCATCTCTAGTAGCTGCTTATGTAAATCACACTTGCACCCTCCACACGAGCATTTTGGCCACGGTGTAATCGAGTCGATCTCATCCCAAGACTTCTTCAACTTGGTGAAGTACACGGGTACAGATTGTTTGTCTTGTCTCGTGTGAGAGACAGCTCGTCGAAGTTCGTAAGCCCTTGGTGCACTGCTCTTGCCAAATCTTTCTTTCAGTTCGACCCATATATCCTGGGCAGTTTTTGAGTAGCGAACAGTACTCCTGAGTTCTTTATTCATGGCGCTCTTTAACCACCCTTTCACCATAGCATCACATCGCATCCAGTGATTCAGATCTGTAGAGTCTGCCGGTGGCTTCGCGATCGTTCCGTCAACAAACCCAATTTTGTTCTTGGCAAAGAGCACATCTCTCATATCATTCACCCACTCATTGTAGTTACTCTCATTGAGAGGTTCTCCAACGTGCATATGCCCCGGACTATCAGAGGCGTGAATATAGTATGGCGACATCGCATCCATGGCGACTAACGTGAGTACTGATGATTCTTGTGACTGGAAATTTTGTGGCTCAGACACCTAAGCTCTTAGATCAAATTTTCGGATCTCCGCTCTGATACCATGAAGAAATCAGGATTGTAGAGGAGAAGATATAATCATTTACTGATAGAGCATCTATATATATACAAGTATACAGACGTGGTGTCGCGTGATATGGTGAATATCCTATTGTATCTCTACAATTATTATAATAATAACAGAAATATCATATCTATCGCTATCCCTTATATTTCGCTGATCCCATATCCTTGGCATTATATTCGGTGATCTCCAACAACCTATCTGGCGCCATGCTGAATGTGAGTTGTTTTGTATTGAATTTTTACCCGTCTACTGTCATGTATTGTAGATCAGTATTATTACTATATATGGAGTTCAATCCTTCAAATGGCTCATCGTGCTATCATGAAACAAGATTAAAGCTAAAGTTAAGTTAGAAGTCTAGAAATAGTTTCAGTCATGGTCTTTGGCCCTTCACACCAAAGCCATTTGAGGATCAAGTGTGGATAAAACACTAGTCTACATGAAAGGTTTTGAATTTGAATTGCTTACTGATTCAATATGCTCTTTGGTAGTTGCCTTTGCCTGACGCGTGGTATCCCTTCCAGTCTCGTATTGTGGCTCTCCAAACTTGAAGAGTTTGTAATATAATTGCGCGTTGCCACGAGCCATTTATAGGTCGCTATTGCTTTGGAAGAATAGACACTTCAATCGAGGAATTGCACGTGTTATTGTCACTGTGCATGTTTGTGTGAATCGCGTTTCTTGATTATTTCTTAGGAAGGACTTCGATGTTTGATGCATGCTCCTCTTTTATGCCTAAATCTGTTTGCAGACCGAGCTGCAAGTCGATGGCTCAGTGGTGAAAAGTGGGAGAAACGTGACTGTGGTTTTACTTGAGTTTAAACAAAAGAAAACAGGGAAGTTAATCTACGCTGCTCGTGCTACCTTCTACAACCTGCCAGTTGCCAAGTTATGAACATTGAAGTTTCTGTTGAACATACTAAGAGTTGATTCTCAATCTGCTCTTTGGCATAATGATTATTCACTGTCAAATTCAGAGTTTTCGGTCTTGTTATGCTACGTTTGTGTTAGAAGCCTTGACTTTATCAATTAGGAATACTTATCATAGTTCTGTTCTCTCTTCCTCCTCCTTCAGCGTATTTGGGGCTGTTGCTGAGTGGTTTCTCCTCCTTTACTTCTCTGCTTTCTCTTTTCCTTCCCTTTCGTGTTCCGAGTCTTAAACTTTAATCATTACGTACCATCACGTTTTCTTCTGTTAGTTTTTGCCTCCCCTTTCTATGGGCCTCTTTCGAGCCTTTTATGAAGGGCAAGCAGAAACGTTTAGAAATGAAGGAAAGACGAGCAACCAAATGCAAGAGGATGGAGCCATTGTTGCCTTGATAATTGAGAAATTGCTACTTCTTTCTTTTTCTTTTTTTCTTTTTTTGTATGAAGAAAATGCTACTGAGAGAAAGAGATAGAATATAATGGGAAAAAAAATACCTCAAAAAAAAACCAAATGTATTATTACCTCATGTTCTTAATATAAGAGTTAGATAACTAATTAGTGAATATTTTTAAAAAATTAGTTAAATTAATTATTTATAATAAATAGATGTCTTTTTAAAATAGTCTTATTAATTATGTGCATTTAAATTGCTTCTTAATACTTGACATGTGTGATCATCATAGAGATTATGTAAAAGCAAAATGAATAGATATTATAAACAAATTGAACGGAGGTCTTATATCTAAGACAAACCGAATACTACCTTTGGTCCTCAGTATATGAGCTAATTATCTAATTTGATTAAATTAATAAAACTAGTTAAATTAGTTATTTACCATAAATATGTGTTTTTTTAAAAATATTTTACTAATCAAGTGTATTGGTTAAAACTACTATTATTACAAAGACTATCTTGAGAAAAAAATGGATAAATATGAAAAACAAAGTAAATCAAGAGTTTATATTTAAAACTAAAATAAAAATCAATCAAGCATTTATGTTAAGGACAGGATGTACTATAATTTAACCCTAGTATAATGATTAAATAGGATCATAGCTTAATATATTTTCTTTTAAAGTCAAATAGAATCTCAATTCCAACACCCCCCCCTTTTATTTTGCTCAAAACCGCGAACGATTAGATGTCCACGATTGATCTCATAAAAACTAAGAACTGAAGAGCGTTCTAAATTTCCAGTCCAACCAAAAAAAAAAAAAAAGAAGGATTATAAATTAAAAAAAGTACACTCCAATCAAAGGGAATGTCCCTCTTCATTCCAGGCAAAGAAGCATGAATTTACTGCTTACATTTGCACGGTATCACTCAATATACACAACAAACGGGGATGTTCCTCTTAATTTCGATTCTCTCTTAGTCCCACAGAAAATGTCTGGCAGCCACAGACATGCAAAGCATCTCATACCCCTCAAATGTCAATATACTACTGGCTCTTGGTATATTCCGTCTGCTTGGTCTTCTAAAACGTGGTCTAACCCCGGGGACACTGCATTCTTTCTTCTTCAGTCAACTTGTTCAACCAATAAATCCAGATGACGGTATGCAATCCTGCCAAAAACAAAAGCATGGAGAAGATTATACTATTTTCTGTATTATTAGCATAATGCAATGCATCCACTCAAAAAAAGAAAAAACATAATGTAAAGCACAAATTGGCTACATGATGCACAAACCTATAATTGAACTACATAAATATGGCATTGACAAAGGCCTCTGCATCAAAAGGTTGAAGGTCTTCAACGCCTTCCCCAACACCCACGAATTTCACAGGGATTCCAAGTTCATCTACCACACTGACCTGCCATCAGAAAAAAACCATCATATTCCGCGTCATGTCCGATAATGAGAAAAAATACCAATAACGAATACTTTCATGGGTTATTTCTAGGCAATAAATATTTACTTTGAGCCCCAACCATATAAACTAGAAACATCAGTCAAAATTCAACAAATTACCACACAACCCCCTCTGGCAGAACCATCTAGCTTCGTCAAAATCAAACCAGTGACACCAACAACCTGTATCCATTTCAGAATTAAAAGAAAGAGTCACCGATTACACCAAATAAAATCAGAGGTTTGTCGATCAGGCCTTGATACATGGGCAGGAATAGTTGAAACAATCAAGGAAAAGAGGAGTTAGAAACACTCAGCAATACCATACCCTCAAATAAAGCATATGCAAGTGGCAGAACATTCATTTGGCTGCAGATTGAAGGAAATTAAACACATTCCACAACAAATAGACCTATAAAATCTCATGATTTCCCGGAGGATATTCCAGCTAGAACTCTTGATTCACACTCAAATAATTTACATCATTTTGATCATTGCAGCGAATATTATGGAGGAAGCATCGAAATTATCTTTAATATCCAGATCCTCAACTTCAAAAATAGCATGTCCATTCCGTATACTTAAATTACGCGGATCTTCATATGGTTACAAGAGGGTTTCAAATATGTAAAATAGTCTTTTTAAAACAGAAATATTAAGACAAATACTCAATTTAGAAAGCAGGAGTGGATTTACGTCATTAAACTCTCGTGCTTGCGGCAACATATTCAAACCAGTAGTGCCATCCAAAACTTGAAGAATCTCCTGCAAATATTGTCAAAACTCGATCAAGACAGCTTTAAAAAAAAAAAAAAAAGGTTCTTATACCAAGAAAGTGATTCGGAACATTTGGAAGGGATAACAGGATTTAATGTGAAGACAGCTACAGCTTCAACCCGATCCATGGCATTGATAATGACATGGATACGAAACAGAATGTGATACGAGCACCATGACACGACAAGATATTCTAGTGTTCGAGCACAATTTTAAATGCCATATCATGATTGGCACGAGCGCCAGGTATACATCAAATATTCTAGTTCATACATGATTGGTAAAATATATAAAACGAGTTATAATAAATTATCCTGAACAAATTCCAAATGTAGCAAAGACTACATGATCCCTTCATCTCCCCTAGACCCCAACTATAACGAAGAAAGCTGATTGACTAAACAAGTTCCAAATCATAATCAGGGGATTCACAAGGAAATCTCCTATAGTTTGGCCTGAAGAAACTGGTCTACTAGGATTACAATTCAAACCATTGGATCTAACAACAAATCACATGCCGACCCGTACCAACCAACCCAGTTAGATTATCTAGAACTTGACCACTTTTCATGCTATTGTTCATGCAGTGACCACTACTGTACACAGGTTCTTAATAGCAGCCAAGACTTTTTGGGAGGTCTTGGCTTTAGATTCCTCTAGAGGGTGCAGTAAGGTTTTTCTTTGGGTTTTATATGTTGTCCTTTAGTCCAGTCTTTTCAATTGTCTAATTTATTTATTTTTTTGTGCAACAAATAGGTACTAATTAACCTCTGCAAGGTTCATTTGGGTTTCTCATTAAAAAAGACTATATTTCTCTGTTTGTTTTCTCTCTTAGAGGAATCAATTTCAGCTCAAATGCAATCAAACCCCAGAATTGCGGTCCCTTCCCTTCCTAGGAGACATTCTTAAATGCTTATGAGTTTGCATCTGATAGTTCTCTAATACAGTTCTCGATATTTTCTTCAACGTCACAGATCGAGGGGTTATCTTGGAGCCCTAATACTCAGTTCTAGCCATTCACTGTGAACTACAACTCTGATTTCAGGTTGTTTGTTACTTCTGCATCCCCACATCACACAGTACTGGCAATGGATAAGAACTTTGAGGTATGATCTAATTAGCTGCCTAAAAAACTACCAATTACCAGCAACCAGAGAATTAAGAAGAGCAAAAAGTTGAATGCGTCAGCCACTTGAGCTTACATTGGGTGCACCAGCAACTACTTTACCAACGGCCTTTTTACAAGAAATCAACTCTTCCATTAGGCTGTAGTTGGTGTGAAGACCTGAAAGGACAAAAGTGAACAGCATTACAAATATAAAACCACCAAAGGAGTTCAGTGAAGTACACAGTAGCTAGTATTGAGTTTCTTCACTTACGTCCAGATGTATCACATAATACAATATCATAACCTTGTTCTTTCCCCTTTTTAACAGCCTGTGATAGCACTGCAAGTAATATGATAAGCTTTAAGTTTTATCCATCACATATCATCTGTAGCAATGAACAGTAACAAAGACTAGAAACAAAGTGTAATTCAAATGCAGATGCTACGAAACTTGAATATGAACAGTAGATTTCGAAGACCAATACAAATCCATTTACACCTGATGATGCTTTGGCCTTCTCATTTTCAGCAACAATTATCTCACATGCAGTCCTCTCAGCCCATATTTCCAGTTGGTCACTGGCAGCTGCTCTAAATGTATCACCAGCTGCCATCAATACCTATTAGAATTGCAAACATGAGAGATGTATGATTCTCCCGTGCAGTATTGAAGTGACAGGAGGCAATATACCAGCAAGTATTATACTTCAAACAGAACAACGCCATAATCCTTTTAGTTTACTTCAAAAGAAAGCAACTAAATCAGAGAGTTGATAGCCACACCAAATACAATGAGAGAGAGGGAGGAAAAATGAGGTTGCCTTTTGAAAGAGAAATTTAAATGGCGCGTTTTTATCAAGCATGTAGGATGTTGGGGAAGTGTCAAAAGCATACTGAACCATTCACTAATATTTGAAAATAAGAAGCACTCAACCCAACGAGCTGTTCAATATGCAGATGAAACAGCCACTTTTGAAGCTTCTCTTCTACGACCTCAATCAAACAGGTCACAATAAAGTAGTTACTGGTCCCAAATGAGAGTTTAGACGCAAGCCCTTCATGGAAGAAGGAAATCCAGTGGGTTTAAGCTATCAGAACAGTTGGGGCTTTCAGCAATTGGTTCTCCAAGCTGATCGACAAATTTTAATTCAGAGAATAAAATAATAGCTACAGAGAAACTCAGATAACATATTCCCACCTTAGCCCCTTCATTCTTCAATCTGTAGGCCAACTTACCTGCAAGAGAGATGATCAAATCGGCATGGTTTTGGTTGGTTAAACTGTTAAGATTGTGTTTTTCATTCTCCTTCTATTTGAAGGTTGGGTTCATATAAAAGATTATTAGTTTAAGAATGTAACATGCATATGCAACAATAGCTCTCCAAAAGATTTAAAATCTCCCATCCCCACTAAAGATGAAGAAACATGTACCATTTTCTGTTAGTTCACAATATCTTGGCAGGAAAAAAGTCTCTCAGGTTTTCATTTTGTTATATTGCAAATTATAGGGTCAAGACGTCACGTCCTTCTTACCCAGAGATGTTGTCTTCCCACCACCATTAACACCAACCACCATTATTACCGCTGGTTTCCTGATGACATTAAAAAAAAAATAATTCAATATCAATCACAATCAAAACGCATCCAAAGTGGTTCATAACAATGTCGAACTCAATAGTTAAAGCACATTTCCACCTGAATCCAAGTTGAAGATCAGTTTTACTCCCCTTCCCGGTCAACAAATCCAAAACATTCTTCTTCAATGCTTCCTAAATTCATTTAAATACAGCACAAAACATTTCATATTGCGAGATTAAATTGTTTGGCCTGCAACATGGCATAATGTAGGGGTGTTAAAAATTCCTAAAGTCCAAGGTGCTTACCTTTATCTCATTCCCTGATTTAAGTTTCCCAGACAGTATATCCTCACGCAAGTTATCCACTATTTTGAATGTGATTTTAGGCCCGAAATCAGACACCAAAAGCGCCTGAAAAGAACAATAAGAAATTCCATATTAGAATTTTTCCCAACGATTTATATTTATATATGAATTTATCTTTCACAATTTTCAACCAAAATTCCAAAAATGCTCCACGGATATAGAAATCACGTTGTAGCATTAATTTTTCCTAATCACACTGCTCACAGTTGTCAGAGACACCAGTGCTAAAGGGGCTACTTTTGAATTTAGCTCCCCGGACTTAGGAGTGGTTCAGAAAAGAAGCTACTTGAAGTTAAATGCGATCATTTACAGATAGCACTACGTACTCTAATAATTTTCATTCAAATTTCGTAAGTTTAAAAGCATTTCGCATTCATTATTCAAAGCAAACTTCTAGCTAGCAACCAATACTCATTCTTATGGTCTTCATTACATGGAATCATTTTCAAGGTAAGTAATAAAAGCCCTGAGAATCACTTCAAAACCAAGAATAGAAACCTCCTCGAGTTCGTCGAGGACTCGGTCTGTATCAGCCAGGTTCCAGTAGAGGAGGAGCTCGTCAATGACAGCGAGGTTGTTTCGGGTCTTGGAGAAACCAGAGAAGATCTTGTCTACATCACTCTTCGCCTTCTCCTTTATCAACCGGCCGATTCGCGTGAAAAACCCAGTCTGCCCGGCCGAGCACTTGAACCGAGCAGTATGGGTTCGAGAACTAACTTTTCCGGTTCCAGGGGAGTTGAAGAAGAAAAATTGAGGGGGAGAATGTCTTGAACTGACATAGAAGCGAGAGAGCGAAGCAGGAGAAGTAGCAGCCATTTTTGCTGCTACGAATTTTCTGAAAGAGAGGATAAAGTATTAAAAAAAGATACCGCTTTTAGCGCTTTGTAGCGGGGATGACAAACGACGTCGTTTCCATTTTCCAAGAGCCTAGACGGGCTTTGCTCCCAACGTTTCTCTAGCGTCCGCTCCGTCAGGTGTGTTTCGATAGTATGTCAGTACTCAGTAGGTCATCTTTCTTTGCAGTTTTTATTCAAACTAATGAAGATTATTGTTGATTTGTGTTTTACTTCTTTCTTTGGGGATTGTTTGGGCTAATTTTTGCTCTGCAACATTTGGTAGCTGAGATGAGATGATATTAATTTGAATCGCGTCACATTTCCAAGTCACTGCGTTATTCTTTAGTTATATTAGTGGTTCCCGGTTGCTTCTGCAGGAACACAGGTAGGGAGGTAGGAGAGAGGGGATTGTTTAGTTTTAATGAGGTTTGGGATTAAGGTGCATGTTAAAAGCTGTTCATTGAGCTAACATGGAAGGTTTACCCAATCAAGAGTTGCCTAAAACCCCCTGGCTACACATCAAAATTCAGTTTATACTTTCCCTGTGATTACAATCTTAAAGCTGAGCCACTTCCTACCCAGAACCGCTGGTGGGATGAACCTTGAGGGTAGTTCGACCAAGCTAGGTACTACTGATGAGAAAACACCAAGACCAGGTCCAAGGATGCTCCCCTGAATTGGGGGGGAAAAAATTATTACTTTTCTAATTCAAGTGATTTTTTACATATTTTACCAGAATAAAAAAAATCTTAAATCTCGTTAATTTTATTTTAAAATTTAACAACTTTTTAATTTTAATTTAATTTAATATATCAAGTTCCTAAGAAAATAACAATCCAACAATAATAATAAACATTAGTTCATTCATGTTAAAAATATGATATATGATTATGAGACTCGTAAATAAGAACGAGGGGGAAAATACACTGTCTCTGCAGAGGAGCAGCTTAAGGCTTAAACCTTTTCTTTTTCTTTGGGCCAGAGACTTACACTGATACCTAGTGTTGTTGTCATTAAAGATAGTTCTTCGACTGCTGGGCTAAGGCCCCATGTTTTACGGAGACAAAAAGAGATTTCTTCGACTGACCAAACGCATCGCACTAAATTTATTAACGGGCCCTAAGTGCCTCTATCCATTGATACACTGCGGAATTCGGCCCAGTGAAATATTAGTGGCCACAGCTCGTTAAGTGAACGAGGGGTTAGACTTTCAACACGTGTGATACTGGGTCTTACGTATTATCATCATCACAGATGATTAAGGGAAATTAGGAATAGGCATATTTTAAGGAGCATAATCAAGAGATAATTCAAATTTAGACTATTCAATATTTAGACCAAGTCAGTGAATCAAGAAGTTAATCAGGCTAATGATCGAGTCTTTTGAAATGTTACCTCAAGTCCTGAATATAAAAACTAATTAACTAATTTGAGTTGGTCAGAAAAATAAGTTAAATTAGTTATTTATAATAAATAAGTACTATCTTTCTTAAAATATCATTGTTAATTAAATTTATTGGTTAAAATTATCATTATTAGAAGGACTATCTTGAAAAAAATTAATAAGTAATAAAGATAAAGTAAATTGGGGTCTTATATTTAAGATGAAAATAAAAGTCAAACGTCGATACTATTCTTCTAGTTTCTAAATGCCGTGAGAGGTGGTGGGGGAGGAGCTCTGAATTATACCTTAGCATGAACATTTGGTTTATTCTTAATAGTTGTTCTAATATAGGGTCAAATATAAGAAAAATGGGGGAAGATATAAATGTGAATAGACTAATTCTTTTGCCCGTTATATATAGCTGTAAACAATAGGAATATGAAGGAAAAAGGGGTTGCTCTCAACTTTGTTTTTCTCATTTCCCCTGCCTGGTCAAGCAAATTTCAATACATAGTGGAGGCCTTCCTTTGACTTTTACCAGTCCCCTTCCAAATTAAAAGTGTAGTTTTTGGAAACCAGAGGTTTTTGATTGAGGCACTTTTAAATGATATTATTCGAATAATAATATTCCAGGCAGCGCTAGAGCCAAAACTCCAATTTTTCTTCCCATCTGTGGAGTTTTGTAAAGTAAGTTGACCTGGTTTAAAGCAGATCTTGTATTCCACATGATTTTAAATAATCAAGGTCGGATGCGGACATGAAACATGCCACATATTTTATCTTGACTTTTTTAGATATAATTTAAATGGCTTGGATTTTTTTATTACATCTTAATTTAAATATTATTTGTCATCTTAATTAAATGAACCGAGGTGTGAAGTATTATTCATGTTTTAAAACGCTAACGATTTAAATGAAAAAACCACCAAAAAATAAAATCGAATTTAATTTGGTTATCCGGACGAGATGTAAATGGCATTAGTTAACAACATTCCAAATAATATACACTGAATTGGGACTCGGCTTTACTTATGTTAGGTGCTGAATTTTCCTTTGGAATTTTTGGCAGCCATGAAAATGAACACCAATTCCCAACTCAGGTTTGAAAATTCCTCTCCACGCGAGCACCAAATTGTATTGAAAGAGGAATTTAAGGGATTCTTTGTTTTAAGAGAAAAATTGCATGGCACGCATGTTATGACTGGTTTGTTTTGATATATTATTGCATAATAAATTCAATTATTAAGAAATTTAGAAGGAATATAGGGGAATAATACAATATAATTTGGCAGAAATATTCAGCTTAATGAATAATATGCACACTATTCCTCCGGTCCTTAATATAAACGTATTTAACTAATTTGATTAGATTAAAAAAGTTAGATAAGTTAGTTAATTATAAGAAACATAACATGTTTTTTTAAAACACATAATTATCTTTTTTAATATCCTTCTTTTCTCACTTACTTGATTATAGTGGAGGGAGTATTCATAAGGATAATTTAAGAAAAATTAATAAATATAAGAAATAAGTATTATATTTAGAACCAAAATTAACCTAACAATTAGGTCCTAAGGACCGAAGGAGTATTATTTATTGAGAAAGATGGTATGTGAAATTATTATTTACCCCCGGCATCTATAATGCGTTACATCATGTATCTTTCTGTATGTTACCAAACATGCTTAATTAGGCAGGTGCTTGTTTGGAGTTAAGTAATTAGTCGGTTTATTTTTTGACATTATCCCTAAAAACTAAAGTACTTCTTTAAAATTAAACTAGTTGTGTTTTACAGGTAGACGGTAGCAAAAACTAATCTGGTTTTTCACTTTTGTCATAATAATAAATAAACGATTTGAAGTTGACTGATACACATTTTTCTCTGACCAACAGAGTATAATCACACAATTTCCACTTCATACAATTGCAGGGAAACGAGCAATAATTAAGACTATCTTTTTCTCCTTTTCTTTTAGTTAAAGTGGCAGGATTACCCTTCTCTCTTTTAAATCGCACTTCTAGTAGTCCCCAGAACAAGGGTGTTGACTTGGTTTGACGCGTCCTAATTAATTCCACGAGATTTTGAATAATCTAAATTCAATACAGTACGTGTCTACTAATTGCTCGGTAAAAATATTTGTATAATTTAGTTTAATAACATAGACGGCTCAAATTTAATAATTATTCATTTTATCAAATTTTGATGTCATTATAATATAAAATGCAATTTTTTAAATATATGTAATTTAAAATAAAAAAATTTAAATGGTTGAAAACAATTTGGACCCATCTAAATAAAATTTGCACAGTAATTGCATTCTTAAAAAGCATCCACCGCCAATGACTAAACAACGCACAATTTCCATTCTTAGTAGGTCCTGGGGAATTCGGCAGCTGCGAAAATGAACACCAATTCCCAGCTCAGATTTGAAAATTCCTCTCTCAGGAACGAAATTTCCACGGAACTTCCACCGTCAAGCCCAACGGTCACCGTTTGAATCCCCACTAAAACGTCGCCGTTACGTTCGGCAAACTCCCCTCTCCGTGACACGTCGTTAGTTAGCGGTTCTCCATTTCCCAGGAAGTTTCCCGCACCCTGAACTGCTGAACAGAAACCCCTCTCTCTCTTCTCTCTCCCTTCCCACAACCTTCCCTGCCGAGCACGTATAAAACAAAACCAATTCTCTCCCTCTCCTCCTCGCATCTCCAAAACCTCCACACGTGCAACCTCCTTTCCAGATTCCCAGAGAAACCATGGCCCACAAACTAGAGATCACAGTGTTATCTGCAGAAGACCTCCGAATCAACCGCAAGCTCGTGAAGAAGAACGTCTTCGTCTGCCTTCAGTCTCCGGAGTCGGGCCGGCCGGACGAGACATGGACGACGGGGATGGAATCGGAAGGTGGGAGCCACCCAAAATGGAATGAGAAGGTGGAGATGGAAGTACCAGTACATGCAAGGTTCATAACAGCGGAGGTGAGGGAGAAGGGTACAATGGGGTGTGTTACAAGTATTGGGATGGCGAGAATTCCTGTTTCAGATTTTATGGGAAATTACTTGCCGGAAAGTCGAGTTCATTTTCTGAGCTATAGGTTGTGGGATAGAAAATGCAGCAAAAATGGGGTTATTAACGTTTCAGTTAGGGTTAAATTTTCAGAACAACATTGTCGTACCGTGAAGGGAGTCCCCGTGGGCAATAGTGATTGCTCTGGGGTTGTACGTGGAATTCCAGTGTGGTTGAATAATTACCCAGCAAAGCTTTGAATTTTGAATGTCTTGTTTTTGTCTCGAACCACAAACTGTGAAAAGATAAAAAAAGAAAAGAAACAAGAAGATTAGCAAGCCTTTAATTTCTGTTCTTCATTTAGATTGAATATTTTATATTGAAAAACTATTATGTTCTGTTTATAAGTCATTTCTAGCATATTTCATACATACTAAAAAAACTCCAAACTTTATTAATTCTCGTTTAAAGCTCAATAACTTTTTAATTTTATCCCTATTTAATATACATTATAATTTATGTAGATCAATTCAATATAATAATAAATGAACGGTGAAATTATACACACATACAAAAAACTTCTCTCAATGTATTATAAATAGGACTAAAAAATATTTTCTCTCTCTACCTTATAAATAGAATCAGAAAATCAGAGGAGTATAAGAGAAAACATGTTGATCTGGTAAATTAACGTGTATGGATGATTACCAAACGTACAACATGAGTGAATTATATTAAGTAGGGTGAGACTCCTTTCATATGTTGAACTTAATCATTCTGGCAAAAAAAGAATACATAAATCATCATGGATTTACTGTTCCTTTTTTTTAAGCCAACATACTTCATGGCATTTTGGTGATAGGAATGCATTAATATTTTTTGTCAAAGTATTAACTGCGTCCAACACATCAATTATTATCAGACTCACTCACTCATCGTTTTATAAATAGGACCAGAAGAGTAAAATGATAGCGACTTAATTAATACAGAGGACTCCGTCAAACTGGAAAAATTTGTCCAATCTTTTCGAAAGGAAAAGAAAGTTTTATTGGAAAAAGCAATGCCAATTGTTCGGCCAAAAAGAAAAAAGAAAAAAGAGCAATTAAATATAAATGAAAATTAAAGCAGGTTTAGAGTTAATTATCTTTTTGCGAATTGTCGGCATGAAGAGGCCTAATTGCACATCACTTTTGCAATAAGCCAGTAAGATGGTGATAATGATGGAAGCTAAATAATAAAAAAACACGATATAAAGAAATAAAATGAAAATAATAAAGTTAAAAGGTAACATAAGCAGCAAAGGTCTAAGGACGCTCGAAGAGCCACCACCCGCGCGCCAAGCTCGGGTCAAGATATTTTGGGGCGCAAAGCAAAATTACAGATCAGAGGGCCTAATGCCCCGTGATTTAATTTCTCAATTTTCATGTCACTTTTCTGTTCACTATTCTATTGTGAATATAAATTTTGTTTCAGTTGACGCAGGTGACAGGGCCTTGTTGAGGCCGGCAAGATCTTGTTTTTTAATAATTTAATCGAAATATTAGCCTATATTGAAACATTATTTTTCCCAATTGCATGTGTTGCTCATACAGATTTTTTAACAATAAATATAATAATTACTTCTTCTGAAAAAAGTTGTTGAACATCAAAATGGTTAGAATTCTATTTGAGATAGTATAGATTAAAAAAAAAAAATTGAATAGATAAGGGAGAAAGCGTGAGATATATATATATATACTCCCTCCGTTCCTTATTATAAGAGACATTTGGTGCTTATGGCATGTTCTATATATAAGAGACACTTAAAAGTTGTCTCTACTTTTTTGTGTTGATTTCTATTTACCCATATTTATTGTCTCCAATTTACACACTCTCTCCCTCTCACTTCTCTTTCTTTCAATAATTTAATTGTTCTCTCTCATACTCTCTCCTTATTAATGAGGGTATTTTTGGAAAAAAAATTATATTTTTTACACATTGATTGTTCTTAACTACTTTTAACTGCTTTTTTGATCAACGTAATTCGGTTATTCGTCTCTTATAATAAGGAACGGAGGGAGTATATCTCAACAGCTAAGCCTATTGAAATTTAGGTATCGAACGAGATCTCATAAAAGCACCAGTGGTCTAGTGGTAGAATAGTACCCTGCCACGGTACAGACCCGGGTTCGATTCCCGGCTGGTGCATCCTGGGGGCTGTGATGAGTTCTTGCACATCCTGTGGTTGAAGTTCAATCACGACCATCTGATCTAACGGATGAAATCTCGTGCACCTGAGCTCTCTTTTTCTGCCTTTTCCTCACGCACCGTGTTCCATTTTTTATATTTGGACTTCAACAAACTGGCGAATTATTTTGTCCTACGTGTTTACAAGTAACAGTGTAGCCTGCGCCAAGGAAAATAAAAGGCAACGGTGCACGGGGTATCATTTGGTTCGTTCAAATCAACAGGCGGGCATTTCGTTGGCTTTTCTTCACAGTGAAAACGATGCCGTTTGGTGAGTGCAAGACCTCAGAAATTTCAGGAATTGTTTTGAGCCTGAACGCTAATAACTCCCTTGTTCAGAAATCCTGAGAAGTAGCCAAGAAGTTCATACTTCATAACCCGCGCCCCCCGCATTGAGCGTTTGACGTGGTCAGCGTACGTGTGTTGGTTGGTCAATTTTAAATGAATGAATAGTTTGATGTCATCCTCCCACCTACTATCCAGCCTCTCATCAAGAGCAAGTACGGGTTGCTTCTAAATTGCTAACGTGGTTATCGCGCGCCCCTTAACAACTCCATAACGTACTACTTACATAGTGATTAATTATAAACTGACATCAGTTCTGTGACGCTCCATCTATAACGTGGCACCCTTGCTAACATCAGCTTTGGAGCGTACGTGACACATTCGCATGCATGTCACTATATACAGGAAGTACATATTGATTGATCTGTACTGAAAAACAAAAGGTGCACGAAGGAGCTTAACAGCTATCATGAGCCAGTGAAAATTAAAGTAGCGCAGCCTTAAATTCGTTTGAGGCCGGCCGACTCAACATATATACACGTATGACGGCAAAATGAGCCTAAATAGTCATATAATCATAATATACTTAGTTTTAAGGGACTGTCTATAAAATACGTTTTGACCGTCATGCTGGCTTCGATCTAGTTGGATGTGAATTATTATGTGCATTACGCATAGCATCTGAAAAAATTAATCATATTACTTCAATTTTATCCAACTGCATATATTGTTACAGATTATATATATAACAAGTTTCTAATTACAATGGATCAGCTCTTACATACTTTTCTGGTTCTAAACACGAGACCTATTTTGTAGGGCAATAGACACACGCTGTATCTGATCATTTTCCTAGCTACTTCCTATATTTCATGCAAATTAATTAAGCCTTTGAAGATGGCAATAGTTGCTAGTATTTTGACAATTTTCAGTTATCCCATGTTAAAACTTGACATAAGTTAGGTAGCGCAACGAGTACTATATATGACGTGGAACCAGCACAACACAATCAACTTTAACATCTTCATCCATTATTGTATAGGTTGACCCGTAGAAGTCTGTCTTGTGCTCTTTGTAGGGTTGGATAAGAAAATTAAATGCTACAACAGCAGTTTAGTACAGAATTTCTGGGAAGATGCATGCATGTATAACGTACGATAGTAGAAGCTGAAATTAACCGACGCGGAGCCTCTCCATTTCTTTTTCATCTATATTTCCTTTCCCTTCCCTGATCCTGACCCCTCATTTAATCTGCGGCTGAGAAAACGCAAAAGCACATGCCATTTAATACCTTCACATCACACGCTCTAAAAACTCTCTCTATCTCTCTTCCGTTTTCTTCCACGCCCTCACTCTAGTCTCTCTTTTTTTTTTGGCTTTTCTTACCTTTTTTCCTTCTCTTATTCTCTCTCTAGCTTTATAAAGGAAAATTCTTGCTAAAAGAGACAGAAAAATGCAAAAAAAAAGTTATATATTTTATTTAGGAAAAAATCAGGATAATAAAAAGATTAAACAAAAGCGATAAAACTTTTTAAAAAATTGCACGCCATTCAATTAAGATAGTAAAAAAAATTTAGTTAAAAGAAGGCAGTATAAAATTGTTGTTTTGTTTCTTAAGTTTAGAATAATGATAATTTTTTTGAATAAAAATTTGATTTGAAGGGAGGAATAACAGCTGGCCATAATTTTTTATGGCTTTGGCGTTTTATTCAGAAAAAAAGAGAGTGGGTTAATGCAATATTTTCAGAAAGTGATAAATTATATGTTCTCCCACACTTTAAAAAAAATTATATTGTTCTTATAAGACCTCACGGACAGAACCTTAGGAAAAAAAAAACATTGTGAATCTGAAGGGGAACAAGTGACGTGAAGGTATTAAAATGTCATATACATTTACATTTTTTCGGCCACAGATCACATGAAGGGTCAGGATTAGAGAAGTGGAAGAAAATCGATGAAAAAGAAATGGGGAGGGCCTGTGCCGAAAATTAACAGCTTCCGTAAGAGTCATGATGCCGGCAGTCGGCAGTCGGCAGTCGGCAGCCTGCTTCCTTCTCCACGTGCCTTCCATGTTCTGCGTTCTCTAGGAATTAATTTATTATCGCCTCTTATCATTTTTTTCAAAGAGCAGCTACTAATTAATTATCTTAAAACCTGTTTATAATAACTTATACGCTACTTTTTAATCATAATGCATGACATACGAGATAAATATGTTATATGAGTTTTGCTTCAACTTACATAAAACATAAAACGTGTTTATAACCGTGATTCAAAACTAGATTAAACCTGGGATCATGTATTTTTCATCATTCTATGCCGGTAAGCTATCAGCTAGGCATTACCCTTCTTCCTCTGTTAACTTGTTGTGTTTCTAGGACAGAATATTTTCATATATAATACTCCCTCCGTTCCTTATTATAAGAGACAAATAACTAAATTACGTTGATAAAAAAAACAGTTAAAATTAGTTGAGGACAATTAATGTGTAAAAAGTATAATGTTTTTTCCAACAATACCCCTATTAATAAGGAGAGAGAACAATTAAATTATTAAAAGAAAGAGAAGTGGGAAGGAAAGAGAGTATGAGTAGGAGACAAAATAAATAGGGGTAAAATAGAAAATCAATATAAAAAACTAGAGACAACTTTTAAGCGTCTCTTATATATAGGAACATGCCATAAGCATCAAATGTCTCTTATAATAAGGAACGGAGGGAGTATACAGTAGCATATAAATAATAATTTGAAATGTGTTTAAAGACTGTATTTATCATTTTAAGAAGGATGGGGCTTGTGTGGAGTAAGCTCGCAGGATTACTTCCCTCCGAGAAGGGGCGGGTCCCATTCAAAAATAAATTAATAACTATGAATTAAAGTGTTGGATTTAGGAGCAACTGAGGAGTAGGTGGGGAGAACGGGGAAGGCAAATGGTCTCTATCTGTGTTCCTATCATCCAACTCAAAAGCTACTGTTTTCTCGTCACCGCCTGCCTGATTTTCGCCTATATCATCGCATGGCACCCTTACACGTTTGAAATCTGATTATGCATTCTTTGTAATTATTTTTTTTTGTTTTTTCAACTTACTATGCCTGCTTTTCTTAAAAAAGATAAATGACATAAAATTTACTAGATTTTACTAGAGTATACCGCTTCTGATTCTCAATATAAAAATTGTATAAGTAATTTGTGGAGATTAAAAAAACTAGTTAAATTAGTTATTTTTAACAAATACGTGCTAATTAAGTAAGTTATTTGTAGCAAATATGTACTGACTTTTTTAAATTACCTTTATTCAATCATTTATATTGATGCTACACTTGAATGAAAATACTTTACAATTAATAAGAATATTTGTGAGAACACATTATAGAATTTCATTGTAAACATATTTTTCTATGAACTGTACGTAAGGAGACTATTTGATGAGGTTTACCTCTTCCAAGATGTTCAAGGGAAGGCATAGATGCCTCCCGAAGCCGGCAGTTACTTCTTTAAATAATACCCAAGAACCTCAATCAGTCATTCACGCCAATCTGAATTGGTGGAATTTAATTAACTATATTTTGAAAATTCATACCAATCCAATTCTGAACGAGGACACTAAATCATGCACACATATTTTTATTGACGTTCCTTGTATTATATAAACTTATTTATTTGTCGAACGATTTTGTTTATAGTTTGAAAACGAATAAGAGAAACAAAAGAGTTCGTGCCTTTTTTTATTTATTTTTTAGTTTGAGAGTTTTATAAAAAAGATTTGTGTAATTTTAGGGAAAACTAAATTCACTGTACTTGTTTTTAATATAAGAATTAACATAATTTCAACCAAACCCAATAAACCTCTCGGCTACTCGTAGAAGCAGAAGCGGAAAGAAACCAATTTCAGTACTCATCACTTTGATGAGTATGTTAAACTCATGAGATCTAGATTGCTATAACTTATTAGGATAGTTCATATTTAAAATCTTTAATTAATTATTTTTAAATAAAAAATTTACTTTTTGAAAGAATAATAGTTAAGAGATTATCCATATATTAGGTTATATACATATTAAAATAATTATTTTGAATAAATAAAAAAATCAAATATAAACTATTTAAATGAGATATAAATAATTTAAATCTGATAAGTTTAAAACGCTCATCAAAATGATAAGCTAAAACTCATTTCAGAAGTAATAGAAACAGTAGTAGTAATAGTAATAATAATAATAATAATACATCAATCCCCATTTGCAAGTTGCAATGGAGTTAATGAAAAAAATCATTGAAATTAAGAAAAATATGAATATGGTGAAAATTAGAAAAAGGAAAAAGCGGAGGTGGATGGATATGCATTGACGAAACAAGCAAACGAACATGCTCAAATGACGGCTGGTCTGACTTTAATCCCGTGTCCACCTCAATAAAGCCTGTGGATGTCGGTTTAATAATAGTAATATCCACTTGTCATTTTGTCAATCTCCAACTGATCCCAGAACAATGTGGGCAATGAGTTTAAATATTTTTCCTTTAATTTCTCCGCCGTCATCATCATCCCCCCATTCCCACCGCAACACAACGTATAATCCCATTGAAATGTTTACTTGGCTTGCTAGCTGTTACAACGTTTGCGCCGTTTGAATCGTGAAACTTGCCAAACCTGCTGTTTTTCATGCTCGTGAGTTGAAACTTTTTACTCCGCAAAGGGAATCCTACTCTGATTTTCACTCCTAACATGTTCCTCATAATCAATAAATATATTAAATTGGCAAAAATTTTAAATTTTCTTTTACTTTTATTTTTACAAATCAAATGATTCTTACATTCTGTTTATTCGCCCTCGTTTCGTATGAGAATTAAAATGACGGTATCAATAAAATGGTGGTAAAAGAAAAAGTAGCAGTGATGAAGAGTCTTACGTCATAGAGGTGGGAATTAATTGGGGAGGAAGTCCAAAAGTGAAAAGACGGGGGCAACCCACGAGCCTGAAAACAACAGGTTTGGCAAGTTTCACGATTCCAACGGCGCAATTACTTTAAAAAAGACAAATGATTTCATTATAAATATATTTATTTTCCATGAGCTGTATGTAACGAGACTCTTTCGAGTTTTACCACTTCTAAGATATTAAAGGGAAAGGATAGATCCCTTCCAAAGCCGATAATTTCTTCTTTTAATACTATCTCCGGTTTTTAATATAGATGTTAATGGTTTTTAATTTGATTTTAAATATAAAACTTTAATTCACTTTATTCTTCATATTTATTTTTTTCAAGATAATCTTTATAGGAGTTGTACATGTTAAATTGACAAGACTTTTAAATTTTACTCTTATTTTAAGAAATTTTATTTTCATATTCACAAATGATTTTCATAATTTTTTTTATTCGACCTCATATTCATATGAGAATTAAAAATGACAGTGTCAATAGAATAGTAGTCAAAGAAACAGTGGCAGTGGTGAGAGTACTTGTGTGATAAAGATAGGAGTTAATCGGGGACGGGGAGTCCGAAAGTGGAGAAGATGGGGGCAACTCACGAGCACGGAAACAGCAGGTTTGGCAAGTTTCACGATTCAAACGGCGCAAACGTTTATCTCAAAACGATGGGAAACCACCCCCCCCCCCAAAAAAAAAAAACAACTCCAATACAGCTTCAGTGCAGATAAAACACAACATTTTAACTATACAAAATACTAGTAATTAATTTTATGAATCAAAAAAGTAATTACAACAGCGTAAGTCTTTTCGGTTAATTTGGCTGAATACAATTAAAATCTTATAAGTAGTTAATTAGGTACAGTACTAATCTCTGTTAAGAACATACTCGTATTTAAAAAGCTCTATACAAAATTCTTTACTTATTTAACATCACAACGACCTTTTAATTATTAATATATTTTTTTATTTATGCGAAGTGATTAAATCTGAGGGTTACATTATGAAAAAAGGAAATATATTATATTAATGTATTGTTAAGATGGTTGAGTCCAAAAAAAAATGTATTGTTAAGATGGATTAAAATGCTCTATCCTCGAAACTTGAGCTACGAACAAGTACCTACCGGGACAAGTCGTAGGAAAGAGCAATTGAGGATGCCGGGTAAAACGCGATCAGTTGTTTTAAGTTGACCAACAGGTGGAACGGTTGGCGCGTGAGACGGTGCCCTTAAAAGATCCCGCCCACGGGGATCATGAGAAGCGACACCGCGGCGCGGTCCCCAAAATCGAATGCCCTCGAACATCACTGGGGACCAGGGATAGGAACGGGGACACCGCCTCTCACCACCTTCCTCGCAAAATGCAAAACGCGCCGATATTCTCCGCCGCGGATCCGCGGCCGCAAAGTCAGGCGTCGGCACGCGCCTTCCCCGTAATCTTTGGACCTTGTCAACCCCCTTATCACCAAAAACAAAAACCCAGGGGAGTGGACCCACATCAAGGACCGAGTCTCACGTGATCAACTCATCAACATCATCCAATTGCTCATCTCTCCTTCTCGGCTCTTTATAAATGCCTACCCCTTCTCTGCATCTTTCTCATACGATTCCCTTTTTCAAATTTCTCCGCCTCGTCACCACAAAATCTAAATCATCAACTCCATCAGGCCCAGCTACTTGAATCACAGCATTTTAACTCCCAAGTTAACTCCAGCACCTCCTTGTTTCCGCTTATAATGACGGGCTCTGCAGGATCACGAACTCTGGAGGTTAAGGTTCTATCGGCCGAGGGCCTCACCATCGACCGAAAGCCCGTCACGAAGAACGTCTTCGTCGAAGTCCGGGCGGAGACCCTCACCTGCTTCAAGACATCGCCGGGTGCGGCGGACGGTGTCAGGGGAAATCCATCGTGGAACGAGACGTTGATGGTCGAAATGCCTCCCCACGCGAGGTCCGTCACGTTTGACGTGAAATGCAAGACGTCCATGGGAACCAAGAGTGTCGGAATAGCCAGGATTGCTCTGTCGGATTTTCTCGGCGGGATTGTGCCGGACTCTTGCTTGCAGTTCTTGAGCTATCGATTGAGGGACTGGGAAGGCCGGAGGAATGGGATCATTAATTTCTCGGTAAGAGTGAAATCGGCGACGTCTCCAAAGTATGAGCCTTCGGTTCCGGTGCCGGCGAGGGGAACGGCGTTGCCGGACAAAAGATCTTGCGGGTTTCAAATGAGAGTGCCGTTAGGCGATCAGTACAATCCGCGGGGGGTCGTCACCGGGATTCCCGTTGGGTGGACCAGTTATACCAACAATCCTTGAGAAATTGTAAATTATTGTATAAACGACAGAATATTAGAATTTAGAAATTTAACGGGAAAAAAAGGAAGGAAGAAGAAGGTGTAAAAGTCGCCATTTTTTCAGTTTTATGGTTGGAGGGTAGTTGCTTGTTGATTGTTTCCCTGAGTAAGTTAGGTAATTTATGTTCCCGAAATTCGAAAATCCTCAGTCTTGGTTGTTCACGGAAAAAAAAAGTTTATAGCTATTATACCAGAGGATCAACTGAAATTCATAGAGAGAATCAAATTCTTTAAAATAACACTAGAAAACCCAATTTTTTCTATCAAACTCAAATCATATTCTGAGATTTAGATAAGTTCAATCAGGACAATAAATCGAATCCCTGGGATTCATGAAATTTTAAATGATCTTTTCCTGTGAATGCGCGGACACACTAACTAGATTTTTGCGGCTTGATTCTCTAATACTCCTCCGGTCCTAATTATAAGACCCAATTGACTTATTTGAGGAGATTAAGGAAGTAAGTTAAGTTGGTTATTTATAATAAATAAGTGTTGTCATTCCTAAAATATCCTTGTTAATTAAGTGTATTGGCTAAAACTATCATTATTAGAAGGATTATCTTAGAAAAAAATACATAAATATAAGAGAGAAAATGGACTGGGTCTTATAATTAGGACCAAATAAAAAGTCAAATTGGATCTTATAATAAGAACCGGAGGAGTATTAAATTTTAATTTCCTCTTCTTTTTTCATCTTCTTCCTTCCTTTTTTCTAAGTATTAGAGTAATATTTTAATGGTTGAGATTTAAATCTTTTGAAAATTATTATTAAAATATTAAATTATAGAAATAAATAAATAATAAATGATAAACTCTATTAAAATTTAATTCTAATAGTTTGCAAATGCACTAAATATTTTTAAATTTTTTGACTGGTCGTTTATAAAAATTAAAATTTTAACTGTTGAAATATGTTAATTCAATATTTAAAAAAAGAAAGAGAATAGAAAAAAAATAGAAAGGGAAGAGAAGAGGTTCTAAGCTGAGATTTCTAAGCACATAATAACAGTGAGCAGAGGGAGCGGAAATTCCTTCATCATATTAGGATCCATTTAAGAAGATCTTGTTTTCTCTTGGGAAAAAAGAAAAAATTGGTCAGCATACGAGGATCCTTTTTTCGCATTCAATTGTTGTTGTTAATATTTATGCCCTAAAAGCAAAGTGCTGTCGTTAATACTTTAAAATCGGTAAAAGATAATAACCGTAATTAGGAAAAAACACGCATCAACAGCACCAGTGGTCTAGTGGTAGAATAGTACCCTGCCACGGTACAGACCCGGGTTCGATTCCCGGCTGGTGCAGTTTGAGAGGGCCATGACTGTGAGGAGGGTGTTGCACATCTTGTGGTTGAGGTTCAATCACGTCTCTCTGATCCAACGGATGGTAGCTCGTGCACCTGAGCTCTCTTTTTGGCCCTGATGGTTGATTTTTATTTTAATTATTCCCAATCCATGTTTAATTAAAACATTTTTTGCTCATCGAAAATAAGAATTCCAGATCATCACTCATATGATTGGATAAACAGAATCTAAAATATAAAATCTTCTAATTTTAGCAAAAATATATGATTGCGAATCTAAAATGTAAAATCTATTTTTTTTAAATTATAGCGAAAATAAAAATGTAAGATCATCACACTTACGATTGGATAAACAGAATCTAAAATCAAGGTTTGCTTTCTGCGCGTCCAAGGATCATGCATGAAGAGAATTCTGGAGATCACTGTTTTATCTGCTGAGAATCTTTCTCAGCAAGGAAAGCCGGTGCGAAAGGAGACGCGCGTGGCGGTGAGGATTGACTCCACCGGCCGTCGTTGCACGACGAGGATGGCGAGCAAAGGTAGTTGCCCTTCATGGAACCAGAAGTTGCTAATGGACATGGCTGTGAGTTCTTTCAACGCAGCAAACTCAGTTACGTTGGAGGTACAGTCCAAGACGTTCATGGGAACTGTACAGAGCATTGGGGAGGCAAGAGTGGGAGTGTCGGAGTTTCTGGAAGATGACCTGCAATTCCTCAGTTACAGGTTGCGAGATAGGAAGGGAAGAGAGAATGGGATCAATTTCTGCATTAGGGTAATTAGGATGCCGCCGAAAGAAATCTATATGATATCCGATCCGACCACGGTGCCGGCCGCGGCTGATGGGAATGACAAGCATAAGGGTAATCAGTTCGGCTTACGGGATGAGATTTGTTCTGTCGCCCTGGGATGGCATTTTTAAGTAATTTTTGTGGTTAATTTTGCCTTGTAAATTTTTATTTAAAGACACACATATCATGCACAGGCAATTATTATAGTGCAAGTTCTTCATAATATCCCACTACGTGCGAGTCATTAGCTTTAGAAGTGCACGCAGTAACAAATTTTCCAGGTGCAAGCGTATAAGCTCTTTCATTCAAATATGTGCGTGATTAATTACCAGTTTCCGGTGACATTTTTATCTCAAAGATCTTGGGCGGATTCTAACAACAATTTGGATTTCTGTTTATTAGCACCAATCAAAGTATAGTAAACAAAGAATATGGCTGATCGAAGAAAATTTATCGCAAGCTACTCTGTAATGGATATTAATTAGTTCGGCCACAGGTAAAAAATTTTTATGACGGATATATTTGTAATGGAATAACCCTTTTCTGTTGCAAAATCTTTAATGATGGTGATCCTTTTATAGAGATGAGGAAACTATACTACTATTTCTGGTTCTAATTATAAGACATTGTTTATAATCTACAAACGAGATTTTATAAATAAGATCGGAGGTAATAGTATTTAACTATTTGAGGATAATCCCTTAGACATAAACATGATTTGAAAAATCGATGTTGTTATAGACTCTTACTAAAAGTCGTGAGTTTGCCATGTATATATACGAACCACATAGAATTAATCGATCCCGTGTTGCCCCAGGTTTCTTTTTTTGTTTCCGTAACTAGTCCTAAATGTAGAACAACTTCGTAGACTTTAAATAACGCCTTGCATTGTCTCACGATCAGCTTCTTTTCATCTCTTCTCCCATATATGATGACAAAAATTTAAATATTATCTCCATATGATTAGAGGATCTGGCCTCCAAGTCACTTAACTATTGAGGATATATATATATATATATATATATATATCATCCAATTTAATTTGATTATATGTTGGTATATCGATTCCCCCGTTTGATTATAGATAAGGGTTAAGTCAACTGGAATTGAATCAGTAACCGACACACTACACGGGCGAGCATCACTGAACCAGCAAGTTACTGGCAACTTTTTTTTTTCCCCTCCAAATTTTAAATACTACTGAAACCTCTATATGTTTATCCGATTTAGGTGAGCCGTTTAGAATTAATTAACAAAGTATGTTGATATTTCTGAATTATTCCCTCATCAGAATATTTTAACTTGCATATACAAATGTGGGCGAAACCTTCAAGTTTTAGTGTTGACGTGATGTAGGTCAATAAAAAAAGCTTTCTTCCCTTGCAGATTAAGTTTTGCCATATCATGCATTCACTTGACCGGGCAATTAAAGTAATTTCATATCCAAGCCCAAGTCGTTAAACTATATCAAGCATCCAAACGAACAGGTGTGTTAATCAAGCATTAATTGTAAGTTTAATATATATATATATATATATGTTTGAATTTAAATTCATGAGATTAAAGACCAGTTATGAAGTCAAGAGAAGAATTTCCCTCGGACGTTAATGAGAAGTAATTCCAACAAACTCTGGAGTTTTTCCTTGCAAATTTCTGATGAATATTCTCCATGTATAGAGCCGTAGTCTTCCCTCATTAATTAGTCATTCACAATAAGGTTCCCACACGTAACAATGTCTTGAACAATGAGCTCACTGAGTTAACCAAACCATATTTTGTGGCAATATATATATATATATATATATATCATGTATGGTGCCCAAAAATCACGCATAAATTTCAAAACATTTAATTTCTTTGTTCCCCCCAACGTAAGTAATATATAATATTTTCCTCTTATTTTCCAAAAAGCGTATACAAAACTCAATATCAAATTTCATAATACGTTGATTTGAATAGTAAATCTCGGGGAAAGTTACCAAGCATCAAGCGGATAAATTAAATGATATATCTGGAGTTACGTATTATGCAATGAATAATATTATGTCAATGATTATTAAATCAGGGGAACTAAAATAGACCCTTTAAAAAAACGAAAAATATTGCATCTGCTCATCGAAAAAAAGAAAAATATTGCATCTAACCTTTTTCAATAACTTCAGCTAAATATATACCACTCGCGTGCCTTAATTAGGTTATTTTTTCCGGGGTGTAAGTAACTATTTATTTTTTAAAAGGAGTGTGAGTGATAGTATTAGTAATTTAATACGGAGAAATTGCATATAATCAATCTTGATAAAAAAATTAATTCATTTCATTAACCCCCGAGATATACAGCATGTAAACAAAACCCAAAAAATATAAATGTGAACTGGAATCAGATATACAGCTAATCGTGTAGACCAGGTTCGAAAATTCTCCGAGACTCCTTCCTATACACGCCATGTGTGTGTGTGTGTGTGTCATTAAGAAATAAGAAATTAAATTTCCCAGAAAATGTATAGTAATAACTAATAACAACCCCTCAGAAACCCCAAGATCCGTACAGGAACATAACCCTAAAAAAAGAAAAGCCAAGTCAATGAATGTCACCTTCTGCTAAATAATTATTTTCTCAGAAAGACTTGTAAACCAAACTGCGCATAGTCTTCTCCTCAATTTCCAACACGTTTGCTTCATCTTCTTCGTCCCTTCTCTCACGTCCGTCCATCCAAATCCCATTATATATATCCACCCCCGTATGCACTCACTTGCATTCACATATCAACCAAAATCTTTCTTGTATCTTAAATTCCCCTTGCACCCTCTTTAACCAACCATGGAGGCAATCAAGAGACGTACCCTAGAGGTCACGGTCATATCTGGTGAGAACCTTTGCATCGATCGGACTCCGGCGACGGAGAATGTGTACGTGGTGGTTCGGGCAGAGTCGCTGAAGTGTTGGAGCACCAAAACGGCGAAGCAAGAAGTGGGGAGCCTAAGCACTTCATGGAACGAGAAGTTGATAATGGAGGTGCCACTGCATGCACAGTCCATTACGTTCGAAGTTCAGTGCAAGACGCCGAGAGGTATGGATCGATCTATTGGGTTGGCAAGAATAGCGATTGGGGATGTGATACCAAAGGAAGAGAAACGTTCGGAGATGCTGAGTTACAGGCTGAGGAATTGGGAAGGAAGGAGGAGTGGAGTCATCAATTTCTCAGTCCAAGTAGTGAACAAGGAACAAGAAATTACTAAGAAAGAAAAAGACTCGATTGTGGTGAATTCTGGAGATTTCAAGCCTGAGATAAGTGGAGCTCATCGTCATGATCAAGACATGAATGCCAATAATAATAATAATAATCGTGGATATGTGATGGGGATTCCTGTTTGGTGGAACCACTTTGGCATTCGTGTTTGAAGAATCATGATCCAATTTATGTTCTTTAATTATATTGATGCTCGATTGGAACCTTGCGTGGAGCTATCGGCGAAGCGGATGCCAGAGAAGCCATATGGCCGTCGTACTAATGAACTTGGCTGCTTACTCTGAGTGCTGTAAGAGTTTCTAGTGCAGTGTCGTTTCGATTTACTACCACAGTGTCGTGTGCGTGTGTATAACAAAGCAATACTATCCAAGCTACCTTTGCTATTTTTTATTGTGTCGAGACTATGCTTGAACAAATCTTATGAAATTTTATGATGAATTAGGCATCAGTCAGTTTCGGACTTTCATTGCGGCAGTAAGTACTATACTGTTCAATTGTTAGAGTGAGATATGTGTAGTCTAAATATAGTTTTAGTGCTCCAAACTTAAAATTCTAACCGGTGACTTTTGCATTGATCTAGTCAACTTGTAGTTTTTGGTTTCATTAATTTCCAGTATGATTCTCCACCTGATATTTAATATAAGAGCTAGTTGATCAGTTTGAATACATTAAAGAAGTTTGTTAAATTAATTATTTTATAGCGAATATATATTATCTTTTTTAAAATATCCTTACTAATCATGCATATTAGCTAAAACTATCATTAGATTGAACTTTTAGCATGTGTAACTAGAACCAAATTGAATATCAAAGTGGCTCTTATATTAAAGGCCAGAGGTTATATATAAACGTTGTCATTTTATGAAGATATTGTCTGGTTAATTTATTTCCCTTTAAATGTTTTGTTTTGGCATATAATATTAAATTCTATTATTGTAATTTCTTCAAAGATGAATATTGTGATATTTTGTTTATTTGAGTTGATTTCTTGGAAGTTAGCATTATTATTGCTTGATTTCAATGAGTATATATCTGCATCCTCTGGCATTAAATTCTTTTCATAAAATCGTATATTCTGTGGTCTTATAATTTTCCTAATATCTAAATATTAGGGGTTGAGACGTTCAAATATCAGGGCCCCAAATATTATAGTGCACCTTGGATACTAATCAATAGAGGGACATGATTTCATTTCAAAATAAGACTTTGATATATTTTGTGGTCTTGTTTAATATTTTTTCATATTATTTTCGTTAATTTCATATTCTTTTTTCCGCCATGACTTTATTAGTCTCCTGTGTTTAATATCCTTATTAAAGTGGGAGTATTTAAGTGTGATTAATACTCTCGCCTTGAAAATGAACTTTGTCAAAAATGAAATTACACATACTCCTCCGGTCCTAATTATAAGACCCAATTGACTTATTTGAGGAGATTAAGGAAGTAAGTTAAGTTGGTTATTTATAATAAATAAGTGTTGTTATTCCTAAAATATCCTTGCTAATTAAGTATATTAGCTAAAACTATCATTATTAGAAGGATTATCTTGGAAAAAAATGCATAAATATAAAAGAGAAAATGGATTGGGTCTTATAATTAGGACCAAATAAAAAGTCAAATTGGGTCTTATAATAAGGACCGGAGGAGTATAACTATTTGGAATCAATTCCAAATTTTTCGTTTAAAATATAAAAAGAGAGATACTATCAAATTACATCAAAATATTAACTATAATTTGTTCTTCACGTTTAAAAGTCAAACACTATCCAATAACATCCACAAAATAGTACTCATCCGGTCCTTAATATAAGACTCAATTCTTGAGTTGGTTTTGGTTCTAAATATAAAACCCATTTTTCATATTTATCAATTTTCTCTAAATTACCCCTATGGATACTCTCTCAACCATAATCATGTAGAAGAGGGAGATGAGGTATTAAGAAAGATGATTATGGTGTTTTAGGAAAAATGCGTCACTTTTTTTATAATTAACTAACTTACCTAACTTCCTTAATCTAATCAAATTAGTTAAATGGGTCTTATATTAAGGACCGGAGGAGTAATTCATAAAATAGTTATTATGCAAGCTAATATAATGTATATATAAACATTTTTAGTAGTGTTAATTATCAAATTAATACGAGGAGCAATTATTCGTTCACAACAACTTTTTTTTTTTTTCCTTTCTAGGCCATATTCCGGGCAATCCTATCCGCATTTGCACTAACGGGTTAGTTCGGTAATGCAGATTTAGCTAGTGGGCCAAACCCACCAACACGAGAAAAAATGTCTTAGTCGAGTAGGCTTAAAGCCCACTCGTACGCTAACCCCCGGCAGGTGCACATACATGCATGCATACACATACATATATTTAAATTTCTTTTTTTTTTTGATGTAACATATATTTAAATTTCTCTACTTATGATAACGACGTTATTTAGTATTACATGAGCTAAATACTTAGTCTGTGAATATTAATAAAATTATTATTATTTATAATAAATATTATAATTTTTAAATTGTTAATTATGTATATTAAAACTATTTTTTAATACAAACTTTTTTAACACATGAAATCCTTATTGAAATTACTTGTGGTTGGAGGTAGAATGAGTAAATATTTTTTGTCACCAAAAATAGATAAATATCAAAAACACAAAAACACATTATACTTTTTCGGATTGCAATAGAGGACGTGAGTAAGTAGTTGATAGTAAAACCTATTTTATATATTTATTAATTTTTTTAAATTAATTCTATTAATATTCTCTCAATAACAGTTAAGTAGGAGAGGAAGGGAGGGAATTAAGAAAGATGCTTAGGATATTTTAGAAAAATATCATATTAACTAATTTAACTAACATCTTTAATATATTTAAATTAGCTAACTAGATCTCACATTCAAGATAATTACTAGAGGTGGAACTCCTCTAGCCTGTAATGTAAGATTTATTCAATTAATTTAATTAGATTAAATAAATTAGGTAATTTAGTTGATTATAATAAATATGATATATTTTTTTCTAAAATACTATAATTATCTTTCTTAGTATACTCTCTCTTTCTTACTTGATTATGGTTGAGGAGTATTAATACCAGTAATTTAAAAAAATTAATAAATATAAAAAATATATTTTATATTTAGAATAAAAAACTCAGTAATTAGGTTTTATTATTAAGCATATTTTATACGAGGTTTTTTTTTCCTTTTTTAACAAAAAAGAATAGCCGGAAGACTCTGATTGAACAAGCGCGAATCCCCCTCTCTTCCGTCTTCCCTCTTCCGTCGCGCTTCTCCTCCTCCTCTCGCGCAAGTCCTAATCTCCAGCTCTGTCACAGTCATATTCACACCCTCCGACGTCTCTCACCGTGGACGACTACGACGCAGCACGAGTCGATGTCTCTCACTCTGTCTCTCTCGCGTGTGACGCACACCGTGACTCCTCTGTGTCTCTCTCTCGCCCTCTCAGTCTCAAGAGTGTCCGCAGCTCAAGCCTCCTTCTCCTTTTCCTCTCCTCTCTCGCGAACCTCCAACTCTGTCCCACTCTCCAAGTCCAAGTCGCCTCCCTCTCCGTCGCCTCTAGGTAACGTATGTTTGTTGTTCAATTTTATTTCGATTTTCGGACTAAGTTCCTGTTGCTGAATGCTGTACTGAAATGTCCATTTTTGAATTCAACTTGCTATACTGCTTTATGGGAAATGGGAATCTCCATTGCTGCATTTTGTTGCTGTGTTGTTGCTCACGTTACGGCAAAATAAACCTGACCAAAATAGTAGAGAAACCTGAATTGAACTTGCTGTATTTTGATTGGATTGTTGTTGAATCGAAACCATTGTTGAATTGTGTAGGGTAAAATTCTTGGGTACCTTATCGCATGACTGAACTAAGCTGGAGCATATTTGAAGATGCGAAGAATAAAATCATGATTCTGCTATTCTCAGCAATAGATATTACAAATACATAGATAGACAAGCATAACATTGCTGTAAAGGATCAAATCCTGTTGTATTTGTAATTCTGTTCATATCTTTGTTCCACTCTTTGGTGTGAGGACTTTAAGGGCTCATTTATTTTCACCCCTTACTCCTCTCTTACGTTACATCTGATTTTTTTTTTTTTGGGTCCTGGGATTGAAGATTCTGAGAAGCATATTGTTCTAGGAGAGTAAAATTACTTTTTTTTTTTTTGGGGTTTAGTTTAGCCTCTTGTAGTGACAACAAAAAGGCTCTCTTTTTCTTTGCATTGCAGATTATTGATGATCAGAAATTGCAAACTTAAATGGAAGCAACAGTTTTGCTGAATGTTTCAATCAATATGTTTATAAGCATATGTTTTGCTGTGTTTCTATCTCCAATTTTGTGGAATATTAGTATCCATTGGATTTGATGGACTGGCACGATTTACCCACATAGTAGAATCTGTCACAGTTTACAGAGTAGAGAAATTGCATTCTCTGTGTTCATTCACGGCCTCCAACAAAACAACCAACTAACTAGCCTCCGACTACTGCTGTTCCTCTTCACTACTTGCTTTATTCAGATTCTCTCATTTCTGATTTCTCCTCGTAGATTTACTTCTCTCAAGTAATGGACTTCTCAGAAAACTGGAAGTCCTTCTTCCCAGTATCTATATCTCCTTCATCCCCTATCCTTATTCCCTCTTCTGCACGGCCCACCTTGGGTCCCCTTATCTTTAATCCTATCCCTGAAACCCTAACCCATGTTTTCTCCTCCTCTTCTCTCTTACCCCCTCCTCTTCATATCCCCCAACTCTCTCTTTCTCGATTGCTCATAACCTCTTGTCCTGATGCTCCTGTTCTTCCCTCCACTGCGTCCTCTATTGCTTCTCACTGTGGTCCCCAATTCCAAAACGATATTGCCTCCATCCTTCAATGCAACCGCCTTGAGTTTCTCAAGTATGGCAATAGTGTTATTGTCTTCTTTCCCACTGGTGTGAACTCTGAGAAAGTTGGGTTTTTGATTCTCCATGTTGAAGGTTCAAGTCTACACCTTCAACTTGATGGTAATGGTGATATTTTTCGAGCTACAAGTGGAGAATCTTACAGCATATCAAGGATTTTAGTTAACCCAATTGATGATGAAGAAGATGATTTAGGTGAGTCTTCTTCTACTATTGGGTATTTGTTGGCTTTCACATGCTATTCTGCTCATTGGTTTTCTGTCCAATATAACTCAAGTTTTGAGAGACCTAGCGTAGTCTATATGGGTGGCAAAATTTTTAAGACCTGCTCTGTTGTCCATGCTTGTTGGAGTCCACACACGCTTGAAGAAAGTCTTGTTTTGTTAGAAAGTGGTGAGCTGTTCTTGTTTGATTTGGAGTATTATATGAAGGATTCTAGTTCAAATGGCAATTTTAGGGGAACTAGGTTGAGAGTACCGTGGCATGATTCAAATTGTTCTGATGACAAAGTTTGGTTGAGCTGTGAATTTAGTTGGCACCCTAGAATTTTCATTGTGGCACGTTCTGATGTGGTTTTTTTAGTTGATTTAAGTGCGGATAAATGTGTTGTGAGTTGTCTATTGAAGGTTGAGGTTTTGCATATGCATACACCCACTCAAAGTGAAAGATTTCTGGCCCTTTCAAGGGCAAGTCCTGATGGCTTCTACTTTGCTGTAGCATCCAATGCTTTCTTACTTCTATGTGATGTGCGGAAGCATATGATGCCAATTATACGATGGGCCCATGGTCTTGATAGACCTTGCTTCATGAATGTGTTAAACTTGTCTATGTTGAGATCACATTCAAGGGAAGATACTTTCAAGTCAGCTTCTGAAGTTGGATTTTGTATTATATTGGGATCATTTTGGCATGGCATGTTCAACCTCTTCTTCTATGGACCTTCATTGCCATCTCAAAGAGGTTCTCTTGCGTCAAAGCTTTCTAAGACTAGCAAGACGTTTTATGCCTGGGAGCTTCCACATGAAATTGTGTTATCTGGTCGTGATTGCCTTTGTGGAAGTTGTCTTTTAAAAGAAGAGTTGTCCAAGGCTGCTCTTCCTGAATGGATTGATTGGCAAATGAAGAAGGAGATGGTTTTGGGCTTTGGCATTATGAACAATGATTTAGCCTCCTTACTTTGTGAACCATATAAATATGGTGGTTTTACATTGGTGAGGCTAATGTCATCTGGGAAGCTTGAATTGCAGAGATATGAGGCTTCCTGGGTTCATGATAGAAAGTTAGAAGATTGCCATGAACAAGGGTTGCGTTTGGACAAATATTTATTGTTCACTGTAGGTGATGAGAAATATAAGTATCGCAAAAGTGTTGTGTTCCATAAATTGAACTTCATCAATGCATATAGAAGAGGCAATCTTACTGAATTCCTAGTTAAAAAGCTGAAAGATCCTTGTATGGATGATCAGGAGATGGGGCCCTTTGACGTGGATGTTCATGAGTTCTTGTGTGAGAAATTGAATGCTTGTGGGGTCGGCCCATTTAGATCTTCTCCTGCCATTATTGCTTTTTTTAAAGATGTAAAGCCATCAGCAAACCTCCATGACGTTGCTCTAAGACGATTGTGGGCTGAGTTGCCTTTGGATCTGTTGCAATTGGCATTTTCTAAGCATTCTGAATCCCTTGACGTGGCTATCGACCAAAAGAAGACAACTTTGGAGTTTTTAGCTGTTCCCTCCTGTCCTGAATTGCCTCCATTTTTCTTAAGGAAATCATCCTCTTGCAGCAATAAAGGGTCCAATAAGGCGCAGCGTGATGGTGATATAATGGGTCCTATTCTTCCTCTTCCTATTCTACTTGTGCTTCATGAAATTTATGATGGGTGTTCTGATTTGGAAGATGGCAAATTTTCCGTAGAAGCAGAGGTTGACATCAAATACAATGAAATTATGAAGGTGGCCGCAGCCATATCGGTTTCTATTTCTGGTTCTGAGTCGTCTGGAAATTATGAAGTATCCCTTGCTGATGATGCAAATGAAACTTGGGTTGATCCTTCGAAACTAAAACCTTTCTTGCTATATCGTCCAGCTGCATTGAACTGCTCTGGCACAAATCTTGTTTATGAGAACTCCATATATCGAGGTAAGATTCATGATACATTAATTTTTCATGTTCTGGAGGAAAAGACGGTTTCCAATGATAAGTCTGAGTCTGAGCTAGTGGGTCCAGAGATATTTGATGACCTTTGCTTAGTTGACTTGAGATTTAATGCTCCTAGTAAGAAATTTGAAGGCGGGGGTTTAAAGGCATTCGATGTATTGAAGAGGCAGCTGTCTAAATGGCAAGAAGGTGTTGATTCATACAAAGAGCTTACTGTTCAGTCTGGATTTCTGAAGCCAGTCAGTAAATGAGTCCTCAGCACAAAATTATTGGTGATAAAACCTGAAGGTGTAAATATTTTTAAGCAAACAAATTTTAAGGTCAGATTTCTTCAACCTCTTTTTGTCCTTTGTTTGATATCCACAATTTTATAATTTTTATACCCAGTCGAGGGATTAAATTTATGGATGCACAAATTCTCATTTAGGCCCTCTTTTCTAGTGAAAAAAATGGGGCTCAAAGCCAAGAAGAACAAGTCGAAACAAGCGTCTAAGACCTTGAGCCCCAGAGTGGGTCAGTGTTCATAAAAGAGTTATTGTTCATTCAAGCAGCGTGGCTCAATAGTGGGCTTGTTCTAACTCTTATATTCCCTTTCGAATTTGAACTTAATGAACTTTCATATATGAATTGAAGCTGGATTTCTTCGTCAGATGGTTAGTTTAATGCTTCCCTCTATAATCGCGAATTTCACATCAAAAACCAATTGAAACAATTTGTAATAGCAGCAACCTGGTTTCTTGAATCTCATTCATGAGAGGACAAGAGGTTAAGCGCTTCAGCGCAGTGGGCATGGGCTATTGTTTTCCCATCGACATTACAATGGGCCACAGACATGAGCCCAAATGTACAGAGCATGGGCCTTTATGGGCTTGTAGTTCTCTCTGCATGCCCATCAATCCTTGAACATATTACTACAGTACTTAACAGACTTAATTATGTACCATAAAAACAAAATTGTCCTCGAGGATTTGGGAGGCGGGAAAAAAGAAGGCAATGTTCCTTAGCACGCTATTTTTTTTTATTTGGGTGGTATATTTTTGTGTTTCATGCAATGCCATGGTGATTTGCTATTGCATGTCCATCTTTTTTCACAGACACTTTACAAAGAAATAAACAGACTTGGCCCACCCGATCTCAATCATGTGAGATAATCATGCAATTTTTGGTCGGCGCTATATTCATGTGGTGATTAAAGTTGCGACAAAATGAAACTTTTGCTATCTTTCTTTACAATCAAATCAAATTGATTCCTTAAAATTACTACTATCAGATCTTTTATTTAATAAAGGAAACAAAATGTAGGATCCGAATTTTGAAAAAAGGATGCAAGATGTGGGATATAGTATATGGTTTTAGTTTAGATTTCTCGTTGGCGAAAAAAAAAAGGTTTGGATTTCTTATATTATAGTTAAAAAAAATACATATTTATTGCTATCGAAAAAAGTACCTTTTTAAGCGAAATATGGCTCTTAAAATTAATTTGGATGGTTTAAATTTATATAAAACATATTCTTATTGTTGGTTAAAAAAAGAGGGCACAGTTAAATATTTTGAATTGATCGACTGATTAAAATGGATTATGGTTATAATTAATTTCAAGTAGACTATTTTTTGTCAAAAGGGAGAAACCAAATTCATGTTCACATTATTTAATTTAATGTCGCTTAACTACCTAACCTAAAGTCAAAAAGAGAGCTCCAGACTTTGGATTGATCAGATTCAATTTGACATAAAATGATTTATTTTTCTCGACGAGTGGAGAAAATTCTGAAGTGGTTGTGCCCAGACACAATACTCTTTTTTTTTTTAAACCATTTTTTTGATATTTCAGACGACAAGTTCTGGTGAGCCTGAATAATGACTTTTGAATTAATAATTTGCAACAGTTTATTAGAAAAAGGATAAATGAAAGGAGAGCGATCATTCGATGAAGAAAATAGACCCACCTAATAATTAAGAATAGCATAAAGCATATTGAACTTCACTTTTGGTGAACTTTACAATATTCTTTAAATACACATAAATTTTTATACCTAAGTTTATTTCTGAATCAACTTAAAAAAAATATTTTCATTTTATTTTATTTTTGGTTTTTTAATTAAAACATCGGACAAATATCGCCCTCACTTTAGAGGCTTGACCAATTTAGGTCAAGATTTATATAGTTGTTATTATTATTGTTGCTGTATAATTAAAATTACAGTCAATTTTCGTCGAGATTTGTGGAGATGACATGATGTTGATGTGGTAATGATGCATTGCCTTAATGCGTGATGTTTGACCAAGAACTAAAAATCTTTTTTTTTTTCCTTCAAATATTTTTCATTTATGTTCATAATTATAGATACAAATGGTAAATGCTATAAAAATTAGAATGAAATCAATCTAAATTATAACATAATTGTTTTTACCATCAAGCATTGGTCCTCAAAAAGTTAAATAATTAAAAAATAATAATTTAGGGCGTCTGAAAACCTGGAACCAATAACCAAAAAAAATAAAAATAAAGATGATTAAATCATCCTTCATTCAGATTATGCACATGTGATGTTTGTTTTGATGGGAGAATTGAAGAGCGAGTATAAAGAAACGAGGCACAAAATTGCTTTTCCTTGGAGAAGGAAACAAAATATTACTTGCAAATAACAAAAGCGGTCGAAGTAATTTGTTAGCAAAATAGTATTACTTTAATATATTTTTTTTTAGCTTTTGGGCGACAAATAATGTGGTAAAAAATGAATACACAAATCAAAGTAGCATTTAAAAATTTTTGAGCATTAAATACTACTTTTTCAAAAGTATATAAAAGAAGGCCATCTGGTTGGTGACAAGAAAAGTCATCCGAAAGAGAGAAAAAGTTCATTTGGCAGTTTTTTGGGCTGAAGTTTCCTGCCTTCTACACAATCGGTTCATATTTTATTTTTGGAGTGTAATGCGTGATTTGACTTTATATTCAAGTTTTGACCACTTATTAATATATATGAACTTGAAACTATTTGAATGATTGTGAATTTTAATTTAGGTCCCTAAACTACAGCTTTTTACTGGTTTAAATTCTTGGCCACGAGGGCTTTTAAAATGATTTGAAATTTTAATACATTTTATTACAGGTATTATACTCATCAAAATTTTGGTTATATTCTCTTCGATACATTGAATAAGACAGAACAAAATAAATAAAATGGAAATGAAATGTTAAAATGCGATTTAAATCTTGGATGATTAAAAAGAATGATATGCAATTTCATGCAAATGTGCGATTTAAAATAACTTTTGAAGACCCGAAAAAGATGCTAAATGCGGAAAGTTAAAAACGCAATGCCCAAAAATTGACATTTTGACGGAGCGCTTTCCTGGTTGAATAGGAACCACCCACAAGTTACAGCTTCGCAGATGATAATGCATGATGAAATGAAAAATTTATTTAATTTATATATAATTTTTAAATGATACAAAAGTGGCCGGCATATATTTGATCGAAAATATATTTTGAATGATTATACAAGAATTATTAGAAGGTGGCTAATGCATTATAAAAGTGATGTCTAGCTTCATTCCTACATAACATGGCTGCATAATGATTACTTATTTTAATAAGACTGTGTTTCTATTTATTAGACAATTCACGAAATCTAAGCAGTCGTTGATATATTTTTTTCCCAAAAAAAAACGCTTTTAATTTTTCTGAGCAAAATAAAAATGTTTTTAATTAACCACCAATAGACAAGAGAGACAACATTGGAATCTCAGTCCAAAAAATAATTGGGGTCCCGTAATTCAAATAACACTCAGTATCTTACGTAATTTTTTTTTTTAAATGTGAGATCATGAATTCGAATCATGTAGCTTTTTAAATTAAAAAGAATGAAGTAGCAAAAATATGGCTTAACTATATTTCATGTTAACTTTCTTATTTTTTTTCATAATATAGTGATGTAAATATGTTTTGTCATTGAAATTTTAAAATAAAGCTTCAGGTGAATGATAAATTAAATTTGATTTTTAAAATGTGAAATTTAAGTGCAGCGGCAAATGGGCAAACCACAACGCTCCGCGGAATATTCGTTTAATAAAATATGGCATCTTTGTCTGAAAATCCCAATTCCCGCAAATGAATGACCCGCCTGAGGATGTTTCCGTAACTTTGCCTCACCAAACTGAAGCTCGCCTTTATCTCCAAAGAGGAAGATCTGAGCCGTCCAGTTTTATCTAAAGAAGGATGGGCGATCACGATTCCATGTTTGACTGACGTACAATGAGGCCAGAAATGATTAATTGTGATTGAAGTTTGACCATAGAAAATTGAAACTGCGATTAAAATATTTCCTTTTTTAAAAAAACAACAAAAGGCCACCTGGAAGCTCGGCCCCGAGCAGAAGAGAGAGAAACCGGGAGGTCATAAGATTGTGTGCTTGGCTCCATTTTTCATCCCATTTTCTGTTTTGATAGCTGGAAACCTGGGGACGGTGGGAGGAAGGGAGAGAAAGTTGAATTTCTCTCTCTTCTGTGCATTTCATTTTTGAACCTTCTTTTCTTTTTTTTGAATTTTTCCGGTGTGGTTTGAGGGATTCATTAGGGTTTGGATTGGGTCGTCTTGCGTCGTTGGTGGAAACCGAAACCATGAATATGATGCGACGGCTGAAGAGCATTGCTTCTGGGCGGACCTCCATTTCGTCGGATCCTGTAAGCCAAACAATTTTCCTGAGAAGTTTTTATTTTTTGTCATTTTAAGGGAGCTCCCTGCTTTGTTTGGTTGCTGGAAAATGGAAGAAGCTAGATGCGGAAGGAACGAATACATTTCCGATCTGGATTGAAATGAATTTTTGAATGTTCTTTTGAAAGTTGTGGGAATTTTTCTTTTATGGCTACCCGGAGGAAACTTGTTATAGGGACGAGTTTTTTTCTTATTTTTTTTTAATTTTTTATGAATGATCTTGTTCTGAAGATTTCAAATTTGCTGATTTTTATTCACGAGTTGTCGCGCATGAAATTCAATTGCTTATATCTTTTTCGTCCCTTAGTTTTTGGCTTTTTTAAACCTTTCATCGTTTCTGTCGTTTGACTGTTTGTGATCACCTTTTTTAAAATAGCTGTTCCATTCATCAGGTTTTGTAATATGTTTGTGGTTTTAACCTGATACAAGTTTAAAGTTCTTTTGAAGAAGGAAAGGAAAGTGCCGTCAGCCATATCACGTTTCAGTTCCTTGATTGTATTCCATATTTGTTTGGATTCTTGTTTATTTCACAGCTACCGGAATTTATTTGAATATTTGTCATTTCTGGTGTTTCGTTTATGGAAAAGACAAGACGGAGCCATAACCTTCTATAGGACGGGATTATTGGATTTAATTCTTCCTTTACTGAACTAAATATTTGATGATCACGCGTTCAAGCCCTGGCTGCTGTCTAACCCACTCGCCACATAATGCACAGCTTTGTCTTCTGAACCCTCCTGATTAACCATATCTGGCTTGGCCTAGCTTCACTTACGAAATGCCTTGCGTAGTTTACGCAATCAATGAAACCTAAAATTAGGTTGTACTTTTTGCTGGCGTACAGTTTATACCTTTTGATGAGTAAATTGCGTTTTTAGTTTTAGGCTATTGTAATTGTCATTACGTAAATTAAGGAAGGTAAGAACTAAATAACATAAACTTGTCTAATGGTGAGGTTAGGGGAATTTATCATACAGGGTGGCTTATTTTTATCTCCTTTTAATATAACTAGGGCGATCATGGTTTGTTATTTTTTTATGGTAAATTCATGTTTCCGCACAGGGAGGGGATTCTAACACCAAGAGAGCTAAGTTTGATCAAGAAACTGATGGAAGAGTCAATGAGGAAGCAAATCCTGTTGAGAGAGGCAGCACACATATGGAGCAGCATGTTTGTGCGCCAGGGGCTACTGCTGTAGGCACGTCCAATGCATCTATGGTGGATAGAACAGAGAGATCAGGTTATGATCAGCTTCCTAAAGAATTGAATGAAATGAAAATTAGAGATGAGAAAGGCAACAACCGTAACGAAAAGGTATTTATTGCTGTTCATTTTCCCAAATTTGTTTGCTTTCAATGTACATGTTTGATCATTACTTTTTAACTATATTATGATTGATGTCAAAGCAGTTCTAAATTATTCATTTAGCAACTTTCATTGCGGTGCCCTTACATTTTAGACAATTTCATTTTTTTGTTGAGTTGTATGAACCTGAATGGCCTTTACACCATGCAATTAGTTTTTGTGTTTGGTAATAATTTTGCTCTGTGCAGGATATGGAGCCAAGTATTGTGAATGGTAATGGAACTGAAACAGGACAGGTAATTACTACAGCCATTGGTGGTCGTGATGGACAACCAAAGCAGGTATTTTCTCATTACCCTGATGTTTCCATGGGTTTGTTAATTTGTCAAGCCATGTATAGCTTGTGATAATATCATTTCTGATATATTATGATTTTTTTGTTTGTTTGTTTGAACATTTGAGTGGTGGTAGCAAAGTAGCTTAAGTTGACATTAGACATGATCAATGCCTGATGGGCCACAGAAATGAGATGTAATAGAGACTTCCGACCAATATTAGATGCTTTGGTAATTTATTCTTTGTTTGGCTTTCAGACCATATCATACATGGCAGAACGTGTGGTTGGTACTGGTTCCTTTGGTGTTGTTTTTCAGGTAATTATATGAAAATTTTCATGTATTTGTGGTCAAGTTCTATGATATTGGAGTATTGACATATTGTTCGGTTGTGTGCGCCAATTTGTTTAACAGAAACCGTCTGTTTTGTAGGCTAGGTGCCTTGAAACAGGTGAAACAGTTGCCATAAAGAAGGTTTTGCAAGACAAGAGATATAAGAATAGGGAACTACAGGTTATGCGGATGCTTGACCATCCCAATGTTATTCAACTAAAGCACTGTTTCTTTTCAACTACTGAAAAGGATGAGTTGTACCTGAACCTGGTTTTGGAGTATGTATCAGAAACCGTCTACAGAGTTTCAAAGCACTACATCAGAATGCATCAGCATATGCCTATAATTTATATACAACTCTATACATACCAGGTAAGTCAAGGAACAGGGAGATTATTTGCGCACTCTCTGGTGGGTTCGAGTTTGCATAATTATGCGTGTTAGGATTTTAGTTATTATCTTAGATTTTGTTACTTCTGTCCTTATACTGACTGATTTGCCTCTTCTTTCTTGTAGATATGCCGTGCATTAAACTATCTACACCATGTACTTGGCGTCTGCCACCGTGACATCAAACCACAGAATTTACTGGTAAGATTTTATGCATTTATTTCCTACTATGGTTTCTTTCTCTTTGCACCCGGACCTCGTTTCATGCAAATTCCTGCTATGAGTATTGTAGATCTGGTATTCAAGACGTTTCCGTTGATTAAAGCTTCTCTGAAATTTATTACTAGTAGATTCTTATTTTGTTTTTTCTTTCTTGGTGGGGGGATTGAGGGACATTGATGATAATTTGCATGGTATTGAGCCTAAAAGAAGGGCAAAAGACAAAATGATATTCTATATCCATATTCTTGTTTCTGAAAAATGTGTTGTACGAGTAGATACTTACGTTTGTTGTGGATGTCAATTACGATTTCCTGATTGAGATTATTTTAACACGTCATATTCCTTGAAAGTCATTTCTTTGGCATCAAAGCTTATTAAATTAACTTGTGATTTTATACAGGTTAATCCCCATACTCATCAGCTAAAGATCTGTGATTTTGGAAGTGCAAAGATGCTGGTATGTTGCTTTACTTGAAAATTTAAAATTGTGAAATCTTGTGAATCTCATGAAATTGTTGATCTTTTAGGTGCCTGGTGAACCCAACATATCATATATATGCTCACGGTATTATAGAGCACCTGAACTCATATTTGGGGCTACTGAATATACAAATGCTATTGATATGTGGTCCGTTGGTTGTGTTTTGGCTGAGCTCCTTCTAGGACAGGTGAGCATACGAAAGGCTGTGCAAATTGTCTTCCATAGTTGGTTTTTGATATATGCAAAACCATGGTCATGGTATGTGCTGCATGAAGTAGATATAGTGGATTTAGTTTGGAAGTAAATTTTGGTCATTGAGGCCTTTTCCAGTTCACCGCTAATTAGGTCTTAGAATTAAAAATCACATTTTAGATTGATGTCTTGTCTCTGTCATATTATTTGCAGCCAATGTTCCCGGGGGAGAGTGGAGTTGATCAGTTGGTGGAAATCATCAAGGTACAATCATGTTCTATAGTTTCCCTTACAATTTTTTCTTTACAAGGAAGCTTTATTTCCTATCAGATTTTGTGTCTTACAAAGTTTTTATTATATGCTATAGATATTGGGGACACCGACTAGAGAAGAGATAAAGTGCATGAATCCGAATTACTCTGAATTCAAGTTTCCTCAGATTAAAGCACACCCATGGCACAAGGTTAGTTGTTCTTTATGACGGCAAACCCATCTAAAGGAGAATTCGTTTCATGATTAATGAATGCATCAGATAACTCACCGAATTGGTAACTTCCAGGTTTTTCACAAGAGAATGCCTTCAGAAGCTGTTGATCTTGTATCAAGGCTACTCCAGTATTCACCAAATCTACGGTGCACTGCTGTAAGGAAGTTAATTTTCAGGGAAAAATAATTTAATATGCATGTGTTTGAAATTACGTAACATCAATTCTTGACAGAATCACAAAGTTTGGGAAGGAAAACATAAAGTTATCTTTGGTTAGTCTGATCTCAGTTATTTCTCATTTACAGTTGGAAGCATGTGCACACCCCTTCTTCAATGATCTAAGAGACCCAAATGTATGCTTGCCGAACGGGCGACCTCTGCCTCCTTTGTTTGACTTTACAGCACAAGGTAAATGAATTTTTTTCCCCTCGTCGTCATTTAACAAAAGAACTAATTTGCAACTAATTGGTTATTTTCAGTGATCAAAGTCATGTAATTACTCATAGTCAGGGACTAAGATGAATGGGCCATATAAGTTGGGAAATTTTTTTTTTCTTACTCTGTTAAGTGATGTTTCTGTTGCTTTTGCTGACTGAAAATCAATACAGAGTTGGCTGGTGCACCTGCTGAATTGCGTCATCGTCTTATTCCCGAACATGCAAGGAGTTGAATTGATTATCAGAGTCATCAATACATAACTAGGGAAGAATGTAAATGGGTTTTTGGATGAGTAGATATACCCATAGCAATAATGCTACTGCTTCCTGCCCTATTAGGTCAGATCTCTGTTACCCTGCCTGCAGAATCACATGACTATACATCCTACAGGGAACCTTAGCAACTTGCAAGCTCAGTTCAAGGACCATGTAAAGACCTCCGGTGGGGACAAACTGAGGAGGATTAAGTGGGAACTGCTGTCTCGTTATAGGGTTTCCAGCTTTTAACTTTCTAGTGTAGTTTATGAATGATGTATGCTATGCTGCAATTGTGAAAGATGATGAGTTATTGAAATCTTCTGATCATGTTTAAGTAGGTTCATGGGTTGTTCCTGAGACTGGACTAACTGGGATCGTCATGTGAACTTGCAAATTTTTTCTTTTTTTGGTTTTGGTTTTCTGTATCCTGTATCTGATTTCTGGCACTAGTGAAAGAAAGACACGTATCGAAGACGCGGCGGTAACAAAGGAGCAAAAGGAGGAACGTCAAACTACGAATGGCTTTGTTCTATGACAGAAATAAAGATGCGTACAATAATCACTAAATGCTGAAGCCGCGTGAAATGGGAAGGAATATTATGTTGTCATTAACAGAGTATAAAGACCCAAAAGAGGTGGCCGGGAGATTCAGTTAAAGGAAACATTTAACTGCCAAGAATGGTGTAGGGCGGAGCGGGAGACTTGATTTTTCTTAAGATTTTAGATTTGAATTTTATAAATGGAGAAAATTATGTTCAGTATTGAAGACCCTTTGGTTTAAAAAAAAAATAAAAAAAAAAAACATTTGACCGCTTTGCCGGGTTTGGATTCTTTATAGTTTTATGAAAGCATGGTCCTTATGGATCAATTAATTTTAATTTAACATTTGCAATTTAAATGTCCATTCCAAAGTTATAACCAATAATTTTAATTCATTTAGAAATTTGACAAATAAAAATATATCTTTTACACTTTTCTTTCATTCATATTAAGACCGAGAATATTAGTCTGATACCTAATAGATGATTTAATTAATTTGAATAAATAAAGAAAATAAGTTAAATTGGTTAATGGTTAATTGTAATAAATATCATGTTATGTTCCAAATAAATGGATAAAAAGTTGGTTGAGCTATTATTTAAAAATGTATCTGTTTTTTGTAAACTTTAGTCACAGAAATATCAAAAAGAAAGAAATTTTTTGCTTTAGAGCATGAATATTAATCTATTATATAAACTCCAGCATGTCATTCATTTACAAGTTATTAGCACACGAGGCCAGCATATATTGTATAACTATTCATTAATATATAATAAATGCAAAAATCATCAATGAAATGTATAAAGTCTATAATATAGCATACTTTTAATAAGATATGAACAATTGCCGGCCAAAAGTAAGATATGAACACTATAATTCATTTTCTAAATTCTGTGGTATAGTACATGGAAAAATGTTATATTTTTTTACGTTAATATGTACAATAAAATTTATATATATAGTGAAAATAGTTATAAGTTATATTATTTATAATTTATAAACAGTATAAATTGTTTTACATTATTTTACGTTATTTACATCATATAGTATGTGAAAAAAAATACAAAAGATTACTTAATAAGAACATGACATCTATGCGTAGCGGACAAAATACAAAGTATGAATGTTTTGTATATTTGTATTGGAAGCAATTCTATTTGAGGACTGTTAAATACTAATGGTGGGTATTTCTCCTAATAAAAATTTAAATCTTAATTCGACGTGTTACAAGAAATTAGTTTTTTTTGTTATATCTAACCTCAGCGCTAAGTATGAATCATTCCTGAGAATCCAATTTGTATGTGTGTCTGCATATAAAAAGCCCATCTACTTCTGTTGGACTGAACTCTGAACTCTGAACCCAAACATCACAAATGTCTGCTATCTTATCTGTAATATCTCGCATCTGCATCCGGCGCCAAAAGCCAAGTAAAAGAGAAAATAACGCTAAAAATTCAAGCGAGATATTGATAATAGTTGAAAATTCCCCTTTTAAAATTTAAAATTCGTACAAAAAAAGAGAAATTATTGCAACATCGCGCGGTTTTAAATTTATAAAATTCCAATATTCTTATACTATATTTACCTATAATTTTCTATAAAATATTAATGATAATATCATTAACTTTTTGGCTAACAAATAACAAGATTAAATTAAATTGTAAAAACGTAACGGATTTAACGGTAGCACTAGAGGCGTCTGTTACTGTTTTCCATTTTCCTTTGGGTGAACATTGTTTTCTCGTACAAAGCCACCCGCGCCCTTACAATCCCTTTTGTGTTTGTTTGTACCTTGGCATTGATGCCTTCGCAAACCAATTCAAAGTTTAAATTTGAAAACAAAATTACAAACAAGCACCGATTTTTCCAAAGATTCGATTCGATTCCATTTTTCCCAGATCCTTGAATTGATCCCAAGTTCAGAATCCTCAATCAATCACATTCAATTCAGCATCGTTCTTCATATAGCCTATTTGCTCAATCACACTTGCCTATCATCCATTCATATTTCGTATCAATCTCTGTTTCGTTTATTCAATTTGATCAAAACCTCCTCATATTTCTCGAATCTTTGAATCAGTTCGAGTTTTGAATTTCTGAATATTAGAGTAGCCAAATTTCTTTTCCGGGTGAATTTACATAATGTTAAGTACAACCTCGTTGCCGTCAGCTCTGCCAGATTCCGCCGTAGACCCCTCTCCCCTTCTTCCTTACTCCGTCTCCGATCAAGTGCTCCGACGGACGTCGGGGCCGTTACGGAGCGCGGCGCGGTTCTTCCGGCATGCTAGCGGGCGGCGGATGATGCTCCGGGAGACGTCGGTGCGAGTGCGGGAGAACGCGGCGGAGCAGCTGGAAGCGCGTCAGAGTAACTGGGCGTTCTCGAAGCCGGTGGTGATCCTGGATGTCGTTTGGAACTTGGCGTTTGTGATTAGCGGGATTGTCGTTTTGGGGCTGAGCGTTGAGGAGAAGCCTTCGGTGCCTTTGAGGGTGTGGATTTGTGGGTACTTGCTTCAAGGTGCGTTTCATTGTGTGCGTGTGACTCTTAGGTATAGACGATACATGCAAGCCCAAGCTCGTTCTGCGTCCGAAGAACGGTATGAGAATGGGATTTCTTGGGAAAGAGGTGTAGATTTTAATTCTAGTTCTGGGAGTGATATTGGCGATGCAAATGATTCAGCTGACGGACAGGATCAGGACGGATATAGGTACGCTACTACAAAACTGTAACTGAGTGTTGGATATTGCGTCGATAAGAAATCACTGGATGCCATTAAGTAAGATTGAGTTTGAGTCATGTGAATTGAAGGGAGGGGGGGAAATCATGTGGGAAGAACTAATCTCATTTGGAGTTGACGGTGCTTGAATTTGATTTAGTCTGTAGTATGAAATATGGATGACTAATTATCGCGGGAAAAAAAAGAAGAAGAAATTTGGCCTTTTAAAATGCGTACTGAACTTTTCCTGGCTCACCTTTTTTAAAAATGTATACGGTACTTCCGTTGCAGCATCAGAAAGCGCATGGAATCTGTAAATACCATGTTCTCATTCATATGGTGGCTTCTTGGATTTTATTGGATTACTACAGGAGGCCAGAGCTTGACCCAAGATGCCCCTCTGCTTTACTGGTTAGTCGGAAGTTGTTTAATTTTGTTCTTAATAAGTGACATGTGCTAGTCTAAACCTTCTGTACTTGTAATGAGCAATATAGGGTATAAATTAATGACGCCAAATAAACCACATTTTCCTGACAAGCAACCTGGCAAGTTTGACATTGATTTTAGGATAAGGATAGGAGTGTGTGAGAATAGCAAAAGTAGTCTAGTGATTAAAAAAAAATACAACTGCAACGGTCCAATAGGAATGGTATGGTCTATGAATTCTTTTCGCCGTCTTCCTTTTCCTGTTCTCAATCTAAAATTGCATGGTTGTGGTTTGCAGGCTTTGTATTACCTTCCTTGCTGTCGACATTGTAATTGTTTTGCTCTGCGTGGTTGTGGCATGCCTGGTTGGTATTGCTGTTTGCTGCTGTCTTCCATGCATACTTGCATTTTTGTCAGCGGTGGCGGATAAGGTGAATAAGCTTTTTAACCTTTTTTTATCTTGCTTATATTGTAATTATTTTTAAGATAATGAGGAGCTTAATACTTCTTTCCCTGTGGTTAACAAACAATCCATACATAACCCATGATTTAGAAATATGTTCACTTTGGTTTATTGAAGTGGCTATTTCAGTATGGAGCAAAATTATTTATTTATCATATTGGATTTTAGAAGACTTTAGTGGCTTCATAACTTAATGCTCCATATTTCATTAAGCACTCATCAGCACTAAACATGAAGTGACTTTTTAATGTGGGAGCAGGAAGGGGCAACCAAGGAAGAAATCAATCGGTTGCCGCAATACAAGTTCAGGAGAACTGATGAACATAAGCCTAATGTTGATGGTGATGATGCCGAAGCTTCATCTTGTAAAGGAATAATGACAGAATGTGACAGCGATTCACCAGCAGAACACGTTCTTCCCACGGAAGATGCAGTAAGCTTCCATTGCATTTATTACGAATGCGGAAGATGTGATCTGACCTACATAATCTTGCTTGAAAACACAAAACGCGCCATTTTCGCTCACTACTCCTTGAGTGCTCTAGCCTCCAGTTATTGTATTTAATGCTGGGGATATAGGATACTAAAGTATATTACATCATGGCGCTTAAAGATTCTTATGCTTAGCATGATGATTAAATTTTGAAATATATATATAAAATAAAAAATAGTATATTATATCGTCAAATATTTATGACAACTGCATTTCTATCAACCATGAAGATCGGATCTTATATCCCATGCAGTGATCTCAGATATCATGACTAATCTTGATCTTGTATGTTTGTGAATGTCCATGGTGTATCCGGACAGACGTAGAAAGGAGATGTGAGAGAATGACGAACAGAACAAATATGCCATGCATGATTTCTGACATGAATGTTTGTGATGGATAACAGGAGTGCTGCATCTGCCTGTGTCCCTATGAGGATGGGGCTGAGCTAAGAGAACTTCCCTGTACCCACCATTTCCACACGGACTGCATCGACAAGTGGTTGTACATCAACGCCAACTGCCCTCTCTGCAAGTTCAATGTTCATACTGGAAACCATTCGCAAGTTTGAATTGGAGAAGAGGATGCGTTTTCACATTAGATCATGTGCTTTTTCTCATGCATGCTCTAACCAGCATCATACTGGCACTTGTTCCTGCTATGTATGTGATTAAGATGAGTTTAATATGTAATACTTAGTATGGTTGTAATAATAAATTTAATTTAACGGTTAAAGTAGGAATGCATATGGATGCCTCATCTTATACTCTGGAGCGGAGGGTTTGTTGTGGAGAGTGTATATATGGGCTTGAAAGAATTACAGTGAGATCCTAAAAAAAGAAAATAATTACTAGCATCAATGACAAGTGAGCTGTTTTATTTATTACCTTGTAATTTGTCATTGTATGCTGCTCTATTGTTATTGGGACTTTTTAGTAATTATGTTTCTTATTTAGAATTTCATAGATATTCTGCCTATGGGCTTTGCTCTGCAGCTAGGTGCCAATGAATCAAATTTAAAGAAAGAGTTGGACGAGTTTCTCATATGTTGATGCTGCCTATGGAATCCCTTTTTCTTTAGGAGGGGGGAAGAATGGGCTTGTAGTCTAATGCGTAAAAGTTCTTTTATAAGTGAGAGGTTGTAAGTCTGATTTTATTTTCAAGTTATTAGTACCTATCCTTCTAATTTATATATTAAAAAAAATCATGTGATCTTGATTTCTTTTATTAGTTTCCATATGCTCTTGATGACATTTTAAGTTAAAATTCTCCCAAAAGCTTGTCCCGATTTATATTTTTGGAGTTTTTTTTTTGGGTCAGAATTTTAAGTTGGTTTCATCTTATTTTGACTTCGATAGTTTGGCTTTAGGAGTATTTCTAGCAAAAAATTTCCTTCTCTTTCCATCATACGTTTCTCTTTGCTTCGTATTTTTAGAATTTGATCAATTTTTAAGCTAAAAAGGTCTATTCAGGTCTAATTTCAATGACCTAAATTTATTTATTTATTTTTATTGTCTCAAAAATTTTCTAAATATTAAATTCAAAGTACATCTAAATTTTATAAAAACTATCTTAAAAGGTCCGAATTTGAGCAGGAAAAATGTTCCTTTTATTCCGGAAAGATTGATTGGATGGTTTAGGATCGATTTAAGAGTTTAATTAAATGTATACATAAGTAATGAAGTTAAGAAACCAAGTTATAATCAACAAAGTTATAAAATACTACCTCCGATCCTTAATATAAGACCTTGTTTGATTTTTATTTTGGTCTTAAATATAAAAAGCCAATCTACTTTGTTTCTCATATTTATGCATTTTTTTCCGAAAATAGTCTTTCTAATTATGATAGTTCTAGCCAATACACTTGATTAGCAATGATATTTTAAGAAAGATAACATATATTTATTACAAATAACTAACTTAATTTATTTTCTTAATCTCCTTAACTAAGTCAACTAATTTTTATAATTAGTACGAGAGGTAGTAACTAATTACAGGCGGGGTCTTTCATATGACTTCAAAGTAATCTGTGCACTATATTGAAGAATGTCTTATAAAATTAAAAACAAATATATGAAATACAAAAGAATAACCTAAAATTACTAATTAAGAAATGAATAGAAAACACAACACACTGTTAAATCAGACGAAGGAAAAAGAGGGAGAAGCTGAAGCTTAGTCATTGGGCAGGTGATCAGCGGGAAAAATTGGAGTATTTCTCCATCATTATTCTATACCTTGTACTTGTATATATATGTATAGACGTCATTATCAATGATAACACATGATGAAAAAGAAAGTAAAACCACAACTACGAATAGAAACAACAGTAAATACAAAGCAAGCATTAATAAGGAACTTATATTCTGAACTCGTTCAAACATGTACGCCAAGATGATTCCACCAAACAGGAATCCCCACGACGACCCCATTATTTGGAACATTCATATGATGATCGAAAGCCCCATAATTTTGCTTTCCCGAGCACTTTGAATCATCATCTTCTTGTTGTTCTTCTCCTTCCTTCTTCTTCTTCACTGAGAAACTGATCACCCCCCGCTTCTCCTTCCTTCCCAATTCCTCAGCCTATAATTCAACACCTCCGAACATGCCTCGTCCTTTGGCACCACATCCGAAATGGCTATTCTGGCCAACCCAATGGGTCGAACCAAACCTTTCGACGTCTTACACTGAACTTCGAATGTAATAGACTTTGCATGCAATGGCGCCTCCACCATCAACCTCTCGTTCCATGTAGTGCTGTGCCCTGAACTTAAGCTCTCTCCTCCTTGCTTCGCCATTTTCGTGGTCCAGCACTTTAACGACTCCGTCCGGACCACCACATACACGTCCTCCGTCACCGGTTTCTGAACGATGCAAAGGTTCTCTCCGGATATAACGGTGACCTCCAGACTCCGTGTCTTAATTGGGTCCATTCTCGGTCAGACCTGCAAGAAAATTGAAGTAGAAACTCGGAGAGTTATATATGTATATCTAAATATATGATGGATATGAAGAGTGTATATATGAAGGATATTTTGTGATGAAAATAAAGGAGGAGGGAGGAGGATTTATATAATGGGATTTCGGGAGAGAATCGTGAGAAAAGAGCCGTAAAGACGAAGCATAGGCATGGATTTGGTTTACTGGTAAGAAGCCAACAGTTGTTGCCCATAGCTAGTTTCTGACTCGGTCGCCTTTTCTGAGACACGGTTCTTAAATTTCTCCGAATTTTAATTTCTCCTCCTTGTCGCGTGGGGGAAGAATTTTCTGGGCATGTCTATAGTGAAATTTCGATTTCACTTTACGTGTTGCCGTGAAACTGAGTAATAAAACGAAAATACTGTTGTGATTTTAGTTTTAGATATGGAAAGAGCAAACAGTAGTGGAATAAGAATGATTTTTAAATTAACTTTCAGATGGAGATTTCTGGGGAAAGTGCCATGGCATATAGTACAAGGTAAGCAAATAGATAATTTATTTTAGATTATTGACTTTACGAAAGACCAGCGAAGTCAAGAGAAGAATATAATCTTGTTGCATACGTTAGACTATAATTGAAGGGTAGTGTTTCTTTTCTCGCAAATTTCCATAGAATTGTATAGCCATAGTGTGAATTTTCCATCATTTCGTGTATATGTTATGGGGTTTAGTTTCCACCGATGCTTCTTTGTAATTTTATAGGTTCTTTAAATTATAAGCACACAAGTACAACGCTGTTTCTCTCACAGCGAGGGCGAGGATTTTAAATTTCATAATGATAGTAAATCTCACAATGGACACGCATATGTAATGCATAGCATAACAATTTAAGATGTACTCGTACAATTTAGGGACACTTCGAGATAAATTGTTAGTGACTTACAAATAATACATCTTTCTGTAACTATATTGTTTGGTAATGTGACTTCAAAATAATGTTCAAATCTGAAGTAGTTGGTAATGTAAAAGGATATATTTTCCTTATGTAAAACAGAATTTTGAAAGTCTGGAATTTTGGATTTTTTTTATTAATAATTCTGTACCTAATATGTTTCCTTTTCAAATTTCACAAATCTTTTATTCAAATGTTAGAACTTAGAACTATAAAATATTCACTGGATCATCTATTCACGCTTCATCTTTCACCTTATTACTTGCTGACCTTGAAAAAAAAATCAAGTTTATAGATGAAAAAAATAAAGTCGTTACATATAATTGTGAAGTTTTGTTTTGTATGAAAATCTAACTCACGTAGTTACACAATTTCAAAAAATCTAGTGTGTTCTTTTTTTTTTTTTGGTAATGTATTAACTTTAATTTGGTATAATATTTTTTTTTTTAAAAAAATGGAGAGGTGGGGCAGGAGAGCGCTCTGCCTCCTTAATCCTTATGGGACACGCTTTTGATTTATTCAAAGACATATGAAAAGTTAAACTTGGCTTTCAACTCAAACACAAAGAAAAGTCAACCTTCGAGTGGTAATACCACTTTGTCCAATGCCGTAAATATCTCTTACTATCAATTAATAAACGGCTAAACGCTGGCAACAACCGCCCCTTTGCATAACTAATTTTCTTATTTGAATTTACAACTTGACTCCTCTGCTATTTTATTCTTCTTCTTCTTCTGTTTTACTATCATTTTGTAGTATTGACCGTGAATTACTGCTTATAATATAAGAACCAGTTGATTAATTTAAAAAAATTAAAAAAATCATTAAATTATTTTAAAATATTTATATTTATTGTTTTTCTTTCAAATAATAACTTTTGTAATTTCTCCAAATTAATCAATTATGTCTTATATTAAAGATAAAAAGTGGTAAAAAAAATATTTGTATCATGACACTCAGCCACATGGTTTAAAGGGAATTGAATTATGAATTGAAGAGGTTACTTTGAATTTAGTTTGGCGACTCGTAGATATACGAAGGATGAAATTACCCCCCTCAATTAATTAACTTCAACCAAGTTCAATTAATCCAATATTTGCTATAATTTTTTTGGTTTGGCCAATACAATATAATTCCTGTATATGATTGAAAAAATACAAACTTTTCGGATCAAATCAACTAAAAATGAAAGAAAGTGATAGTGCTACTATATCTTGATTCTTGGTCAAACAGGAATGCCCGGGTGGCTCCAGGAAACAGGAATTCCAGTGACGATTCCACTGTTTCCCCTTAATTTCATCTGCTGATGATGATCCATCCCACTCCCAAATGCACCACAAGAACCCGCCATTATTCCCAGCTTTTCTTCTTCTTCTTCATTCTTCAGCTTGACTGAGAAATTGATGACCCCACTTCTCCTTCCATCCCAATTCCTCAGCCTGTAACTCAGCATCTCCGAACATTTCTGTTCCTTTGGCATCACATCCCCAGTCGCTATTCTTGCCAGCCCAACGGATCTAACCACACCTTTTGACGTCTTGCTCAGAACTTCCAACGTCATAGACTCTGCATGCCATGGCATTTCCACCGTCAAATTCTCGTTCCATAAAGTGCTCACGCTCCCCGCTTCTTGCTTCGCCATTTTCGTGCTCCAACACTTAACGGACCCTGCACGAACCACGACGCACATATTCGCCGTCACCGGATTCCGATCATCAGTGCAGAGGTTCTCACCGGATATGATTCTGACCTCCAGGGTACGTGTCCTGATTGGCTCCATATTTCGGTCAAACACAGGAAGAAAATTTAGGAAGAAACTGATGGAGAAGAGAGGAATTAATTTACACGAGCGTCAGAAAGAGGTAGAGATTTTGGGATGAAAGTGAAGGAGGAAGGTTTGGTTTATATATATAAAGGAGGTTCGTGGGGAGAACCGCGTAATTGGGACATGCATAGTTGGAAAGGGAGACTACCGAGCAGGTTCACATGGTTTGGTCTATAAAATGAAAACGCAGGGCGACGCGCTGCCAGGGCATTGACCCCTTTTTGTTCATACCGACGCATCGCAGTTTCATGTGCAACTATTATCAAATTTCTTGGAAATTTATTCACAAACGGTTTTGGTTTGTAAGGTCTTAGGCTAACTGTGCGTGGCTAGGCAGAGGAAGTTTCAACGAAGTTAATGACATAATACATGTACTATATATTATTGACGTCAAAGTTAATTAAACACATGCGGCCTTCATGTTATAGTATTTTCTATCCTCATGATCAGCAAACAAACAAAAACAAAAAGAGATTCTCGTTAACACAGCGGCTCAGGTTTTAGTGTCATTATCTCGCTACATATGCTTCTGCACCAACACTCTTTTCCTTTTGACTTTGAATTTTCCACAACTTCTTTGCATATGTTAAGTACAACCTCGTTGCCGTCAGCTCTGCCCGATTCCGCCGTAGAGCCCTCCCCCCTTCTTCGTTACTCCGTCTCCGATCAAGAACTCCGACGGACGTCGGGGCCGTTATGGAGCGCCGCGAGGTTCTTCGGGCATGCTAGCGGGCGGCGGATGATGCTCCGGGAGACGTCGGTGCGGGTGCGAGAGAACGCGGCGGAGCAGCTGGAAGCGCGTCAGAGTAACTGGGCGTTCTCGAAGCCGGTGGTGATCCTGGATGTCGTTTGGAACTTGGCGTTTGTGATTAGCGGGATTGTCGTTTTGGGGCTGAGCGTTGAGGAGAAGCCTTCGGTGCCTTTGAGGGTGTGGATTTGTGGGTACTTGCTTCAAGATGCGTTTCATTGTGTGCGTGTGACTCTTAAGTATAGACGATACATGCAAGCCCAAGCTCGTTCTGCGTCCGAAGAACGGTATGAGAATGGGATTTCTTGGGAAAGAGGTGTAGATTTTAATTCTAGTTCTGGGAGTGATATTGGCGATGCAAATGATTCAGCTGACGAACAGGATCAGGACGGATATAGGTACGCTACTACAAAACTGTAACTGAGTGTTGGATATTGCGTCGATAAGAAATCACTGGATGGCATTAAGTAAGACTTTGAGTTTGAGTCATGTGAATTGAGGGGGGGGGGGGGGAATCATGTGGGAAGAACTAATCTCATTTGGAGTTGATGGTGCTTGGATTTGATTTAGTCTGTAGTATGAAATATGGATGATTAATTATCGCGGGGAAAAAAGAAAAATAGAAAGTTGGCATTTTAAAATGCATACTGAACTTTTCCTGGCTCACCTTTTTTAAAAATGTATACGGTACTTCCGTTGCAGCATCAGGAAGCGCATGGAATCTGTAAATACCATGTTCTCATTCATATGGTGGCTTCTTGGATTTTATTGGATTACTACAGGAGGCCAGAGCTTGACCCAAGATGCCCCTCTGCTTTACTGGTTAGTCGGAAGTTGTTTAATTTTGTTCTTAATAAGTGACGTGTGCTAGTCTAAACCTTCTATACTTGTAATGAGCAATATAGGGTATAAATTAATGACGCCAAATAAACCACATTTTCCTGACAAGCAACCTGGCAAGTTTGACATTGATTTTAGGATAAGAATAGGAGTGTGTGAGAATAGCTAAAGTAGTCTAGTGATTAAAAAAATACAACTGCAACTGTCCAACAGGAATGGTATGGTATATGAATTCTTTTAGCCGTCTTCCTTTTCCTGTTCTCAATCTAAGATTGCATGGTTGTGGTTTGCAGGCTTTGTATTACCTTCCTTGCTATCGACATTGTAATTGTTTTGATCTGCGTGGTTGTGGCATGCCTGGTTGGTATTGCTGTTTGCTTCTGTCTTCCATGCATACTTGCATTTTTGTCAGCGGTGGCGGATAAGGTGAATAAGCTTTTTAACCTTTTTTATCTTGCTTATATTGTAATTATTTTTAATTAAGATAATGAGGAGCTTAATGCTTCTTTCCCTGTGGTTAGCAAACACTCCATACATAGCCCATGATTTAGTACTATGTTCACTTTGGTTTATTGAAGCGGCTATTTCAGTATGGAGCAAAATTATTTATTTATCATATTGATTTTTAGAAGACTTTAGTGGCCTCATAACTTAAGGTTCCGTATTTCATTAAGCACTCATCAGCAGTAAACATGAAGTGACTTTTTAATGTGGGAGCAGGAAGGGGCAACCAAGGAAGAAATCAATCGGTTGCCGAAATACAAGTTCAGGAGAGCTGATGAAAATAAGCCTAATGTTGATGGTGATGATGCCGAAGCTTCATCTTGTAAAGGAATAATGACAGAATGTGACAGCGATTCACCAGCAGAACACGTTCTTCCCACAGAAGATTCAGTAAGCTTCCATTGCATTTATTACGAATGGGGAAGATATGATCTGACCTACATAATCATGCTTGAAAACACAAACACGCCATTTTCGCTAAATACTCCTTGAGTGCTCTAGCCTCCAGTTATTGTATTTAATGCTCGGGATATTGGATACTAAAGTATATTACATCATGGCGCTTAAAGATTCTCATGCTTAGCATATTGATTAAATTTTGAAATATATATACATATATATATGAAAGAAAAATTTGTATATTATCAATGTCAACTACGGTCAAATATTTAAGACAACTGCATTTCTATCAACCATGAAGATCATAAGCATTGCAGTATATCAGACCTTATATCCCATGCAATGATCTCAGATATCATGACTAGTCTTGATCTTGTATGTTTATGAAAGTGAATGTACATGGTGTATTCAGAGAGACGTGGAAAGGAGATGATGAATGCAATTATGAGATGTAAACATCTTAAAGAATCACATTCTTTTATGTCACTTTCTCTTTGAAAGTAGGAGTACATGAATAGTAGAGAATGTAGTTTAATGTATATCATGAGATGTGAGAGAATGACGAACAGAACAAATATGCCATGATTTCTGACATGAATGTTTCTGATGGATGGCAGGAGTGCTGCATCTGCCTGTGTCCCTATGAGGATGGGGCTGAGCTAAGAGAACTTCCCTGTACCCACCATTTCCACACGGACTGCATCGACAAGTGGTTGTACATCAACGCCAACTGCCCTCTCTGCAAATTCAATGTTCATACTGGAGACCATTCGCAAGTTTGAATTGGAAAAGAGGATGCGTTTTCACATTAGATCATGTGCTTTTTTCCATGCATGCTCTCACCAGCATCATACTGGCACTTGTTCCTGCTATGTATGTGATTAAGATGAGTTTAATATGTAATACTTAGTATGATTGTAATAATAAATTTAATTTAACGGTTAAAGTAGGAATGCATATGGATGCCTCATCTTATACTCTGGAGTTGAGGGTTTGTTGTGGAGAGTGCATATATGGGCTTGGGAGAATTACAATGAGATTCTAAAGAAAGAAAATAATTACCAACATCAGTGATAAGTGAGTAGTTATCATTTATTATCTTGTAATTTGTCATTGCATGCTGCTCTGTTATCATTGAGACTTTTTAGTAATTATGTTTTCCACTTGGAATTTCATGGATATTCTCCCTATGGGCTTTGTTCTGTAGCCAAGTGCTAATTAATCAAATTTAAAGAAAGAGTTGGACGAGTTTCTCATATGTTGACGCTTCTCCTATTTAATCCCTTTTTGTTTAGGAGTGGAGAAGAAAGGGCTTGTAGTCTAATGCATAAAAATTCTTTTATAAGTGAGAGGTTGTAAGTCGGATTTTGTTCTCAAGTTATTAGTGCCTATCCTTCTAATTTATATATTAAAAAAAAATCATGTGATTTTGATTTCTTTTATTGTAATGGGAGGCAAGTAATTTCCATATGCTCATGATGACGTTTTAAGTTAAAATTCTCCCAACATCTTGTCCCGATTTATATTACTGGAGGTTTTTTTGGGTCAGAATTTTAAGTTGGTTTCATCTTATTTTGACTCCAATAGTTTCGCTTTGGGAGTATTTCTATCCGAAGATTTCCCCCTCTTTTCAGCATATGTTTCTCTTTGCTTCGTATTTTTAGACTTTAATTTGATCAATTTTTAAGGTAAAAAAGTCTATTCAGGTCTAATTTTAATGACATAAATTTATTTATTTTTATTGTTTCAAAAATATTTTTCTAAATATTAAATTCAAAACACATCTAAATTTTATACAAACTATCTTAAGAGGTCCGAATTTGAGCAGAAAAATGTTCCTTTTATCCTGGAAAGATTGATTGGACGGTTTAGGATCGATTTAGGCTATGTTTGGATTACTGTTTAGCCTAGACAATGCATCTTCAAAAGCGTAAGATGTGGGTTGGAGAGTTATTTGAAGAAAAAAGGTTGTTTAGGATGGCGTTTTGTTCCATTGCCACCGCAGCTTCAAACTGACTTTTATTCAATAGAACTTTTCCTTGCTTTTGCCTTTAGCTCCGTTACAGTGAGTAGGACCCACTAATTTTTTTTACCTTCGTGTCCCTCGTTGGCAATCCCTCTGTAGGCCAACTCCTTACCAACACTAAGCAACACATTTATATTTATTATTATTATTTTTAATTTATCCATTATATATATTTAATTAATTATCTACAATGTGTTTTTAAATTTTTCTTGGTAACACATATTTTTATTTTATAATTCCATAAATAAACTATTTTTATTTTATCATAATAATTTTATGCATTTTTTTAACTACTATCACATTAAAAACACAAAATATCAAACATTACTATTTAATAAAGTTCATATCCTTTTTAGTCATTTTACAACTAAACTCACTTTTTTATTAATTATCGAAATAACTTTTAACTTTTTCAACCGACTTTTTATAAGCACTTATCTAAACATAAATCGAATTACACTAATTGATTTTTACTCTAATTTCAGTTATAAAAGTTATCCAAGTAATGGAGTTAAGAAACCAAATTATAATCAACGAGGCTATAAAATAACTAATTGCAGGCGGGGGTCTTTCATATGACTTCAAAGTGATCTATGCAATATATTAAAGAATGTCTTATAAAATTAAAAACAAAAATATGAAATATAAAAGAATAAGATTTGTTTTCGTGAAAAAGGGGCAAAAACTGATTAAAAAGCGAAGAAAAGTAGGCCTAAAATCACGAAGAAATGAATAGAAAACACAACACACTGTTAAATCAGACGAAGGAAAAAGAGGGAGAAGCTGAAGCTCAGTCATTGCGCAGGTCTTCAGCAGGAAAAATTGGGGTATTTCTCCATCATTATTCTTACATCCTGTAGCAAACATATGAAATAATAATATACCTTGTAAATGTTTGTTTATACATATAGACGCCATTATCAATGATAAAACATGATGAAAAAGAGAGTAAACACCACAACTATGAATAGAAGCAAGAATAAATACAAAGCAAGCATTAATAAGGAAATTATATTTTGAAGTCGTTCAAACATGTAAGCCAAGATGATTCCACCAAACAGGAATGCCCAAGACGACCCCATTATTTGGAACATTCATATGATGATCGAAACCCCCATAATTTTGCTTTCCCGAGCACTTTGAATCATCATCTTCTTCTTTTTCTTCTCCTTCCTTCTTCTTCTTCACTGAGAAACTGATCACCCCGCTTCTCCTTCCTTCCCAATTCCTCAACCTATAACTCAACACCTCCGAACATGCCTCGTCCTTTGGCACAACATCCGAAATGGCTATTCTGGCCGACCCAATGGGTCGAACCGAACCTTTCGACGTCTTACACTGAACTTCGAATGTAATAGACTTTGCATGCAATGGTGCCTCCACCATAACCTCTCGTTCCATGTAGTGCTGTGCCCTAAACTAAGCTCTCTCCTCCTTGCTTCGCCATTTTCGTGGTCCAGCACTTTAACGACTCCGTCCGGACCACCACATACACGTCCTCCGTCACCGGATTCTGATCGATGCAAAGGTTCCTCTCCGGATATAACGGTGACCTCCAGAGTGCGTGTCTTAATTGGGTTCATTCTCGGTCAGACCTGGGAAGAAAATTGAAGGAGAAACTCGGAGAGTTGTATATATGTGTGTGTGTGATGGATATGAAGAGTGTATATATGGAGGATATTTTGTGATGAAAATAAAGGAGGAGGGAGGAGGATTTATATAATGGGATTTCGGGAGAGAAGCGTGAGAAAAGAGCCATAAAGACGAAGCAAAGACATGGATTGGATTACCTGGTGAGAAGGTAACAGTGTTGACCATAGGTAGTTTCTGACTCGGTCGCGTTTTCTGAGACACTGTTCTTAAATTTCTCCGAATTTTAATTTCTTCCTTATCGCGCGGGGGAAGAATTTTCTGGGCATGTCTATAGTGAAATTTCGATTTCACTTTACGTGTTGTCGTAAAACTGACTAATAAAATAAAAATACTGTTGAGATTTTAGTTTTAAATACGGAAAGAGCAAAAAGTAGTGGAATAAGAATGATTTTTAAATTAACTTTCAGATGGCGATTTCAGGGGAAAGTGCTATGGCATATAGTATAAGGTAAGCAAATAGATAATTTAGTTTAGATTGTTGACTTTACCAAAGACCAACGAAGTCAAGAGAAGAATATAATCTTGTTGCATACGTCAGACTATAATTGATGGGTAGTGTTTTTTCCCCGCAAACTTCTATAGAATTGTATGGTCATCTTCTCTCGTTCACAGTGTGAATTTTCCATCATTTCTCGATTGAAATTCTGGATTTTTTATTTATAATATACCGAATATGTTTCTTTTCACACTTCACAAATCTTTTATTCAAATGTTAGAACATAGAACTGTGAAATATTCATTGGATCATCTATTCACACTTCATCTTTCATCTTGCTGACTTTTAAAAAAATCAAGTTTATAGATGAAAAAATAAAGTCGTTCCGTATAATTGTGAATTTTTGTTTTGTAAGAAAATCTAACTCACGTGGTTACACAATTTCAAAAAATTTAGTGTGTTTTTTTTGTAATTTATTACTCTCGATTTTTAATATAAGAGTTAATTTGACATTCAATTTGATTTTAATATAAGATCTCAATCTACTTTATCTTTCATGTTTATCTTTTTTTTTCAAAAATAGTCCTTCTAGTAGTTGCATATGTTAAATGTCTCATTAAATAGTAGCTCTAGTTAATACATATGATCAACGAGGGTATTTTAGAAAAAATAATACCTAATTATTACAAATAACGAACTTAACAAACTTTCTTAATGTATTCAAATTAGTTAACTATCTCAATCTACTTTGTCTTTCATGTTTATCTTTTTTTTTCAAAAAGTACTTCTAGTAGTTGCACATGTTAAATGTCTCATTAAATAGTAGCTCTAGTTAATACATATGATCAACAAGGGTATTTTAGAAAAGATAATACCTAATTATTACAAATAACGAACTTAACAAACTTTCTTAATGTACTCAAATTAGTCAACTAGCTCTTATATTAAGGACTGAAAGTAACATATTAATTTTAATTTAGTATAATACTACCTCCGATCTTATTTATAAGATATTGTTTATAAACTACAAATGAGTTCTTATAATTTAGTATATTTTTTTAAAAAAAATGGAGAGGTGCGGCAGGAGAGCAATCTGCCTCCTTAATCCTTATGGGACACGCTGTTGATTTATTCAAAGACATGCGAAAAGTTAAACTTGGCTCTCAACTCAAACACAAAGAAAAGTCAACGTTGGAGTGGTAATACCACTTTGTCTTATGCCTTAAGTATCTCTTACTATCAATTAATAAACGGCTAAACGCTGGCAAATACCGTCTCCCTCATAATTTTCTCGTTTGAATTTACAACTTGACTTCACAGCTATTTTCTTCTTCCTTTTTACTATTATTTTGTAGCAACAACCGTAAACCACTACGACCTAGTTGATCAATTTAATAATATTAAAGAAGTTACTAAATTATTTTAAAATATTTATATTTATTGTTTTTCTTTCCAACTAGTAACTTCATTAATCTTTACAAATTAATCAATTAGTCCTATATTAAAGATAGAAGGTGGCATAAAAAATATTTGTATCATGAGACTCGACCACATAGATTAAAGGGAATTGAATTATGAATTGAAGAGGTTACTTTGAATTTAGTTTGGTGACTCGTAGGTATACGAAGGATGAAATGAGTCCCCTCAATTTAATTTCAACCAAATTCAATTAATCCAATATTTGCTATGATTTTTTTGGTCTCGCCAATACAATATAATTCCTGTATATGATTGGAAAATACAAACTTTTTGGATCAAATCAATTTAAAATGAAAGAAAGGTGCTAGTGCTACTGTATCTTTATTCCTGGTCAAACGGGAATGCCCTGGTGGATCCAGGAAACAGGAATTCCGGTAACGATTGCACTGTTTCTCCTTAATTTCAACTCCTGATGATGATCCATCCCACTCCCAAATGCACCACAAGAACCCGCCATTATTCCCAGCTTTTCTTCTTCTTCTTCATTCTTCAGCTTGACTGAGAAATTGATTACCCCACTTCTCCTTCCATCCCAATTCCTCAGCCTGTAACTCAGCATCCCCGAACATTTCTGTTCCTTTGGCATCACATCCGCAATCGCTATTCTTGCCAGCCCAACGGATCTAACTACACCTTTTGACGTCTCACTCTGAACTTCCAACGTCATAGACTCTGCATGCCATGGCATTTCCACCGTCAAATTCTCGTTCCATAAAGTGCTCACGCTCCCCGCTTCTTGCGTCGCCATTTTCGTGCTCCAACACTTAACGGACTCTGCACGAACCACGACGCACATATTCGCCGTCACCGGATTCCGCTCATCAGTGCAGAGGTTCTCACCGGATATGATGCTGACCTCCAGGGTGCGTGTCCTGATTGGCCCCATATTTCGGTCAAACACAGGAAGAAATTTTAGGAAGAAACTGATGGAGAAGAGAGGAATTAATTTACACGAGCGTCAGAAAGAGGTAGAGATTTTGGGATGAAAATGAAGGAGGAAGGTTTGGTTTATATATATAGAGGAGTTTCGTGGGGAGAACCGCGTAACTGGTACATGCATAGTTGGAAAGGGAGACTACCGAGCAGGTTCACGTGGTTTGGTCTATGAAATGAAAACGCAGGGCGACGCGCTGCCAGGGCATTGACCCCTTTTAGTTCATACCGACGCATCGCAGTTTCATGTGCAACTATTACCAAATTTCTTGGAAATTTATTCACAAACGGTTTTGGTTTGTAAGGTCTTGGGCTAACCGTGCGTGGTCAGGCAGAGGAAGTTTCAACGAAGTTAATGACATAACACATATACTATATATTAGTGATGTGAAAGTTAATTAAACACATGCGGCCGTGATATTATATTCCTTCTTGTCTTTAATATAAGAACTGATTTAACTTTTATTTTAATCCTAAATATAATACTCTAATTTATTTTGTCTCTTATATTTATTTGTTTTTTTTCCCAAAAGAGTCTTTGTAATAATAATAGTTCTAGCCAATATACTTGATTAGGAAAAATATTTTAAGAAAGATAATACCGATTTATTACAAATAACTAATTTTTTTAATTTATTCAAATTAATTAATTAATTTTTATATTAAGTATCTAAGTAGTAGTATTTTCTATCCTCGTCATCGGCAAACGAACAAAAACAAAGAGAGATTCTCTTTAACACAGCCATACACGTTTTAGCGTCGTTATCTCGCTACATCTGCTTCTGCGTCAACGTTTTTTCCTTTTGACTTTGAATTTTCCGCAGCTTCTTTGCATTACGCCAAATATCACTTGAGCACTTTTTTCCATTCTTTGACAACGTTTTTTAATGTTACTTCTCAACTCAAAAATTGTACGTGTTGTTTTTAGTCGTAAAATTTTTACTTGTACGTAAAAGGAATAGTGCATCAATCTAGGAAGGTGTATTATATTACCTCGGGTTCTTAATATAATACCCCGTTTGACTTTTATTTTGATTCTAAATATAAGACATCAATCCACTTTGTCTCTCATATTTATACATTTTTTTAAAGTAGCTCTTCTAACAATGATAGCTCTAGTTAATACACTTGATTAGCAAGGATATTTTAGAAAAGATAAAACCTATTTAAGACAAATAACTAACTCAACTTACTTGCTTAATCTCCTCAAATTAATCAACTGACTCTTATAATTAGGACCGGAGGTAGTATAAATTTTTTTGGGGTCAAATATTATATGAATTTAAATAGAAAATAAAATACAAACCATTTATAATTTATAATTTATAATTAGTGTGATTTTTTAGATACATATATTTTATACTAATATAATTAAAGAACTTAAATAATCAATTGGGAGAATAACAAGTGTCACCTCAAAGTGGGCCACAATGAAATGGATGAATAATCCACTGGCCCAAATAATGAAGCAAACTTGGGCCTATATTCAGGATTGTACCTTTTTCTTGAGCCTAAGTTTGTAAATTTCCACCCAGCACATGTTATTGATGATGGCCCATTATTGTCCATTACCAACTTGAATAGTACAGGTATATTCAACTCGCATTAGCAGTAATTTTTAGGTAAAATAATAACCCATTCATCGTTATATTAATTAGTATCATATGAGGCGAAGGAGCTGATAGGGTGAAGATTGAAAATGATACGAGATGTCGTGTAATAAAAACGAAATTTTGAAAGAATCACATGTTGGAAGCTAGCCATTTGAGTTAGAGAGCTTAAAACCTTAAAAAACCCCTATTTTAAGGCAGAGTGGAAGCCTTAGAGCTTATAAGACTCCTACTTAAGGACAGTCCTCCCACTATAAGGCTCATGACAATGTCTATGCTCAGAGGGGTTTTTTTAAAAAAAAGAAAAAAGAAAAAAAAAAGAACCATAATCAGAGTAGAATTATTAGATGAAGATGTGATGGATGCATGCTGGGGACCACATTCAATGGCTGGTTTCGTGTGCCAAATTCAAAAGCGGGCCCTCCTTCATCCCTTGGACAGTTAATCAAAAGAGCAAAACATGGGGGCCGGCCATACATCTGTAAGCTCCTCAACCTCACCATCTTTCTTGTACTCCCATGACTCGCCAGTGACAACTGCAAGCAATCATTCATACCCCATATATATATATATATATATATATATATAACAGGTGACACATTTCAAGGATAAAAATGGCACGGATATGAATATGAAGCAATGTTATGGGAAAACAAGTTAGGGAAAATATAATCAGGACACACATTAAAACGACATTTCTGTGGAAAGCTTTCAAGACCTGTACTGCCAAGTGTCGTGCAACTCTATTCACCTAAGTAAGCCAATGAATGGATTGAGTAGTTATCCAGCAACCAGCGAATCTGGAGGAGTGTAGAGTCCAAAAAGCATATCTTTGAAATCTTGCGAGGGAGAGGGGCCCAGCACAAGAAATAGTACGTTACCCACACATACATGTGGGTGAATTCAGAATCGTCCAATGGGGACACCATAGGATACCATTCATGAAGACTGAGTAAATTGTTGAGGTAAAAGAAAAACACATAATAATAGATAGGGATCGCACTAGGAGGTGCATGCATGGTGATGCAGGGATGAACGGTACATGATATGCAAATGAATTTAGAAAGATTGGTCCAGAAGGGGAAATTAACCTGCAGATTCATGAAAAGTACCGTTGAGATCCCTGAAATCTATTATAATTGGGTGATCTCTTATGTGAAGTGTAGTTGTCAGGCAGAGATGGGAACGTTAGGTTGGGCTGAAGCAAGAGTCGTTTTCTGAGTTAGGAATGATGAGAGCTTCTTATGTTTCCAAAAGCGTCACTGTTCCCACCGTCCACTTGTTCATCTGTGCAGCTTGTGTTATCTCAAATATGCGCTTCTAATTCTATTATCAGTAATTTCGGTCCTATCCATGAAATGTCATAACAAGTCTGTGCCAAGCGTGTTTGAAACAGAGGCTCCACCGTCACATCCCCATAACAAATCACATTGCTGTTTCTTCCTCATCTGAAATTTATTTCGCTTGTTGGGTCGATTCAACTGTTGATGTTGCACAATCATTTCATCAAGTAATTTTCCCAACTGTTATATCAAACTCAGGACCTTCCGATCACGCCTGTATAACATTCCTGATCCTCCTAATGGTTTTGATAAAGGGATGACTCTGGTCGTTTTCACCCTGCATGAGTTGAATCACCTGAGCTGAGTAGAGTCACTTCAAGAGTGCCCAAAAGCTTAACAGTGAAACTTTACACCCATCCACGTCCAATCTCACTCGCCCAAGGTCAGAGAAGATCCATTGAGAGTACATATTCTGTCTCTGGCGTGATTCTGAACTGGATTTATTTCTTCTTTTTTCACTCTCACCATTTTTTTCCCCTTTCATTGAACTGCAATATCCTTCCTTTTTCTTTAGTAAAACATGGGACATATGAAAATGAGGTTAGACTGTGTTGCATTGGATTAAATGACAAGAATAACAAAATTCTAGACTGGACACTCAGAGACAGTGTTTAGATAAAAACCAAATCATAATTTTAAAAGTCATTTTATAGAAGTAAATATGTAAAAAAATTTATCTCGATTTAAAGATTCCAAACACCATTTTAAAATTCAGAAAGCGAAGTAACATTATGAATCAATCAAATTTTGAGAGTGAGCCATTTTCAACGGCGTCCCCTTACGCCTCTGCATTCCATGATTCCAACAGCTTCCGCTCATCCGGCCCCCCTCCTCGTCACATCAACTAAATCAAATCCACCGGCCCCAATACGTATATATGCCATACAAACAATCCCACCAATTATATTATATTACTCATCAAATTATCACAACTACATCTTCAGACGCAGCCATGTAAAGTCAAAAAAACTTTTTTTTTCCTAATTTTTTTATTGTTCAATAAGTATTTACAACTGCATCTGCCTCAATCAAATGAAACGACGCATCAAACAAAATCAATGCAACCATCAACCCAAAACAAAAAATATCATTTTGGTTTTTTCTTTTTTTCCGTTTACATTGGGATTGTGAATAGTGGAGCAAACATTGGATCTTTCCGAGTCAATACCCGAACCGGCACCCCTGCCAGCACGGTTCGTTCTTGACTCAACACCCTTCCCCTCCACGCGCCCCCATTCCACGTCTCACTGCTGCAATATGCCATTTACCACCCTCGAAAAGCTTCTAAAACAAAAAATTGTCATTTACGTTTCACGTGACTCAGCTTTCACCGGGGAGTGCGGCCTTTATCTTCTGCGCCGTACAAGAGATGAGGTTGTTCACCGTCTCCACTGACTCCACCGTCAGCTTCGCCGTCGGCAGGCTATTCACCAGTATCTGGAACGCCACCGTCAGGAGTGAACCACTAGCTCTGCCGCCGCCGTTTCTCACCGGCGTTTGCGACCCACGTGGCCCGGACCCGTCTGGCACGATCACGAACCCTGACGGGAGTAACGCCACGTAAGCTGGATCGCCACCGTTCATGACCAGGTGCATCGCCGGGATATCCACCGGCGCGTACACTACGAGCGCGCCCGACGCGTCGATGCAGGTCTCCTGCAATATTAACATGCTGCTCTGGCTGGGATTCATAGCCTGAAAGTCGGGGGAGGAAAAAAAATTAGAAATTTACATCCCGTGTTGTCATTGTCGTTTAAGCTTCGAGCAGTGTGAGAACGTAGTCAAATGCTGGGTCCCACTGTTTCTATATTTTTATCTCGTTTTCTAAAATGATGACGTCAGAGCTCAGAAACCCAGAAGAAAGGCCACAACCGTCCATCTATTTTGACTTCTAATCAGAGCTTTCACATACTGAATTGTTAATAATTTAAAACTCATATTCTCAGCACACCTCACAAGTTTATACTATCCCGACTTGTTTTACCGAAACCCTGCCTTATCTCTTTCTGCCACAAGATTGTCCCCAAAGATACTTCCAAATTCCCGAATTTGTCCATTACCCAATTTCATCTCGTTTTTTCAACCACACCACTACTGGACGAAAAATGCCGCTTGGACCCGAATTCGTATTACGGCTATTTTTGTAATTAGATAATTTAGAGGGAGAAAGAAAGGGTTTCAGTTCATACGCTGGATCTGAGGAGGGAGACGCAGTTGCCGTGGTCCTGGCCCTTGGCGATGTGGGCCATCTCCTGCATGGGCCCACCGTTCGACAGTATGTCCCACTCGCTCCGGAGCCTTTCGTCACGGAGGAAATCAAACAGTCGCGGCGGCGACACCGGCAGCCACACAGACGTTGCAGCGCTCAGCACGATCCCCGGCGGTTCTCCTGGGTCGTCGACGCTCTTGCGAGTCATGACCCGAACATCCTCACCAACGTTGCCGGCGTTGAGCTTGTTCCACTTGTGCACCGTCGAGGCACAGACGCCGGCGCAGAAGTTGTTGGTCATGCGCTGCGCTAGCTTCAGCATGCTCCGCCGCCCGCCGGCGGTAATCGCTGCCGCAGCAAAACCAAAAAGGAAATCAGCCCCATGAAGTGAAGAATTAGTGAGGGTAGTGTGGTAGGTATGCACGCATACATACCAGAATGGTCTCGTGAAGGAACGGATGATGACATTAGAATGGCGAGGCATTCGCATTGACGCCGGAGGGTGGCGAGCCAGCGTTGCGCGCCAAAACCCAAGCCTGAACTTAACAAGGGTCTGTACAGCTCGTGAACTTGGCTTTCATCGTATTCTGCGTGCTCCACCCATGTCACCTGCATTTGCATGCAAATTCCCATTCCAAAAGTTTCAAACTTGAACACTCCAGTGTAAGGGATAACCTCATAGTTTTAAGTGATTACAATATGCTCGACTCCTTTGAAATTGCCCTCGGTAAATGAAAATTGTTTACGCTCCTATTCCATAGGTTATAACAAATTAGATTTAAGATAGGAAATTCATTCTTGCAGGCACAGAAGAAGAGGACAAGATCTTGAAAAAGGCCAGCCATGGCTACACCAGGATATTATACACACACACATATATATGTCCGCCTATTTTTGAAGAGTGAATGAAGAAAGATGAAATATAAATCTGTAGGTATCCGACGGAGCTGAAGAGAGTACATAAAATACTGCAACGGGAAAAAAAGTGAAGGAGGGTTTGGAGAAGCAACGAGCAGCGTGAAGAGAGGAAACAGGCATCGAGATTTGGTATAGCAGTGAGGTCATCCCAGATTCTAATATCACAAAGAGACAAAATAGACAGTCCTGCGTTTTGACCACAATATAATATCCGCACATGAATGGATCAATGGATCATGGCGCTGGAACCAGTCATGTACAGTGAATTGAATAATACCTCCGGCCAGAATTCCAAGACAGCATCAAATGGCGGAATAGAAACATCAAAAGCTTTGTTTATTCACTTCTGAAGATTACAAGGCAATTCGCTTGCAAAAAGGGTATATCCAACTAATGTGTTCCTAGGTCCGGAAATTCAAGTCGTAAAGGCTTCCATGAATATAATAAAGGATCAGGTTCTGTCATGGATCGAGATGCAGGTGTTTTTTCCCCCCAAAAAATTGAAGTCGGGGTTGGAATAATAAGAGAAGCAGAAGCACGGTATCTCAGTTGGAGATTCTTTGGGACTTACAGAAATATTATAAATTATATGTTGTTTGAATTGGGAATTAACACTGACAGAGTTCTTATATACTGAGCGGTCACTAGACAAGCTAGGTCTCGCTTAAATCCATGTGCTCTTTCTTCACTAGCTTGGAAAACCAAAACCCCTCGCGATTTTTGTCTTCTTCCATTTTTTCCTCACCCAACTATTCTCAACTATATATACTCCTACTCGTTTTTACAATTTTAATTACAAGATTTTATTTATAATTAAGATGGAAAGTAATACTATCATAAACGTAAATTTAACAATAACAATAATGCTCGTTCAATTCCAAATATAAAACTTATTTTATAGAACAAATTATAAAATAAGTTTTATATTTAGAACTGGAAAAATATTATATTTCACTTTTGAAAAATAACAAGAACAAATAATACTATCATAGCATAATTAACATTGTTAAAAAGATTAAAAGTCCGTGCTGCAATAAGAGGAGTAATATAAACTAATAGTAATAAATATATCAAGTAGTTTTGAAGGTTCAAAAATAGCAAGTATTTAAACTATGTAAATAACAAATTCATAACACGTTAATTTTTACAATATCCCGAACCTCCTGGAACTTACTTTCTCCATTTTGTTTATTCATTCATTCCCATTCTCAATGCCAATAATAATCTAATGCGTTTAATAATCAATGACCTGGTGTCAATTTACCAAGAAGACAAGCAAGTACTAGTTGGGGAAAACATCAATGCAAGTGGAAACAGGCGCAGGCTTGGTGAAAATAAAAATAAGGACAACACGAGGTCTCATTTTTTACTGTCTTCAAAAGCTTGGGAGACAAAAGCTACAAGCATAACTAAAAACACCACAAACTCGTAATAACAAAACAGGAACATCAGTGCAAGAAGAAGTTAGCCAATTAATTACCTTAGAGTAACCATTAGGCATGTCTTGAACTACACAGCCTGAGGGAAGCCTCCTACAATTCACAAAGTGTGGCGCACCACAATTTTCCCGGAGAGTATCAACCGAAACATCCACAATAGCCCACACTCCCTCCGCATGCTGCTTGCAGAAGCGGAGGAAATGGACCTCGCGAACTGGCACCAATGGCGAAAGAACTTGCAGCTCAGCATGCATCTGGCCAGCCATAAACAGTTTCAACGCTTTCTACTGATAAATCAACCACTGGAAAAGACAAAGTAGAGCTAATTCAAGTAGTGGAAGGTTGAATTTAGGTGGGACTCACTAGTTCAAGAGCACCATTCCTGGTTCCATTTATTCCGCCGGATATTACTTCAGTGGTTGAAGTTCTTGCAACCAAACAGGGAAACATCTCTGCCCAACGATTCTGTGTGAAAATACAGCAAACCAGTTTGAGAATAATTAATACTCTTTGAAGGGAATTAAGCACGTAGTCTTCAAATGTACTTTAATTTTATAATCAGTGATTCAAATAGAGGAATGATTGAGCAGTATAATTACCGAGTCCATCAATGTTTCGACGAGGGCCAAGCTGTTTATGATGACCATTCCAGTCTCCCTTGAGGCTTCAGAGACAAAGCCGTTAGGTTTTACGCCGATGCAAGGCGTGAAAGTCCTTGAGTACTCCTCATGGCTCAGGATTTCTCTCCCACCTTCCGGACTCCTCATCCATAGAGGCTCATCAGTCTGGGCCATCTTCACCAATTCATCCATGGCAGCCAAAGCAAGCTCTAGAAACATAGACCTCTCTATTGATCTTTCAAGAACGGCCGGTCTAGTCGGGGCAGCATGAGGAGGAGTTCCCATGGCTAAAGGGCTAGAAATCCCCACACCCAGGTCGGGCCCCATGGCCAATGTTGCGGTCACAGTGCTTATACCGCCAAAGCCATTGCTTCCGACTCCCAGCTCCAAACTTGAGTTCGCCAATGGAGGAGCCATTGAGTTGGGATATGAAGAAGCCGGACGGCCGAGGAACTTGCCGGCGAGGGCACAAACCCGGTCTAGTTCGTCCTTTAACCGGGCATTTTCCACCCGAAGATGCTGTTCTTCCAGTGAAATTTCTCCCATTATAGCTGGTCCCCCACAGTTTGAGCAAATGGGGTTCCTCATGGCGTCCCTAATGGACATGTTCTCAGCTCTAAGCTTGTCGTTCTCTTGCCTGAGCAGTGCGTTCTCATGGCGTTCCAATTGGGTCTGACAGAAGATTAAGAGAAATTTCACAATCCATCATAGCCCCAAACAAATACACATATAAAGGACCTGCGAGACTAACGGTACCTTCATCTGAGTTCTTCTATTCTGGAACCAAAATTTCACTTGCCTTGTTTCCAAACAAAGCCTCTTGCTCAGTTCCAATCTCTGCTTCTCATCCGGGTGAGGACACTCCTTGAACAAACTAACCCCATATGTGGAACAAAAATAAAAGCTTTATCAACTGTAGGAATAAAATTCGTTTCTAGTATTAAAAAATAATAAACTAATAAAATGAACTATACGCTTCAAGTTCTTGTATCTGTTGAGGGGTGTGTCGGTGATAGCGCTTTTTCCTGGGAGGGTGATCGGAGGCATCTTGGTCGTCGCCGGAAGCAACTTCCAGGTTATCACTTCCAGATCTGCTTTCTTGCTCTTCTTCTCTGCTTCTTCTTCCATTAACATTCATCTCGTAATTCTCAGACATTCTATTTCCGTCCCTGTGCCCATCTATATCCGTTTGCTGAAAATACAAAATAACCAAAAAGTCAGGAAATTGGGGGGAAGGGCTCAGGCAAAGAAAAGAGGGAGAAGAAGAAGATCCCACAAGGGCAAGTGAGAGGCCAGGAGAGTTGAACATGGTTTTAGCTGCGGGAGTAGAAGTGAGAAGGCGAGGCTGTGAGATTGCACCAGAGGGCATTCTAGAAGAATCGTTGCTGCTGTAAGGAGGAATATCTGGAAAACCCACAAAGCTCATCAAAGAAAAAGCTTCTTCGACTCTTCTTCTACGCAAATTTACGCACTGATTTCCAAGCAAGCTGCAATTGCTAGGCCTTGTTCCGCGATAAGCTTCCAACCCGGAAATTTTCAAACTAAAATATCAACTGGTTCTCCCCGAATTCTGCCTCGTAAATATACACACTCAAGAAGGCCAACAACAGCGAACCTTCATGCTTATAAAAATAATATTACTATTGACAGACGTAGAGAGATGTAGGGGGAGACAAAAGGATAAAGCCCAGTGGCTCGCCTCTAAGAAAAAGTCTTCTTTTTTTTTTAATTTGGAGAGAGAAAGAGAGGAATCCGTTCCTTCTCCAACCCACGCCGGGGGGACCTGGGGGCTTATGAGAGTAGTAGTTTCTGATGATGCTCAAATGAAGAGGGAGGGGAAGGATCAATATGGAACAACTTGAACCCTACTCCACAAAGTGCGTCATCGCTTTCTCTTGATGCATGCTTGACTATGGTAAGGTTTCAGAAGGATTAAAAAAATAGAGGGAAAAAAAGAGAGAGAAAATGAAACGTCTGTAGATTTGGACAGAGAAAGGGGAGAAGGAAGAGTGAGAGAGAAGGAAAAAGGGTAAAAGATAAAATGGAACATGTGGAGTCTTCGAAGCCTTACAAACATAAGGATCCAAAAAGGGTCGGTTGACTCTTGCAATCTCGTCACTTTCTTTCTCTCTCTCCTCCGTCTCCGTCTCCTTCTCCTTCTCCTTCTCTCTATCCCTGTGAGACTTGGGATCTGAAAATTGCTGCGATGCGCCTTTTTAACTTTTTGGCTGGCAGATAGGCAGATACCACACGAAAATGAAGTCACAAATTACCATCCCCATCCCATTTGCTGAGCCTTTGCGTGAATCCTTGCCCCTTGATTCTCCCAATCAGTGCTAAATCAGCTGACATGGGAACAAATTATTGCTTCCGTTCAACATCCCTTTTCTCCTTCGAATTGGAATTTTCTCCTCTGAACTTACTAGAACTGAAATCTAAGTTAACTTATTAATAACTCTCCTGTTTTACATGTCAAAATCTGTGAAAGAGCTGGTATTGGTGTTAGTCTGTTAGATGTAGAAAAATTAATTCACTTATCTTTTATATTTATTATTTCTTTTCAAACCAATTTATTTAACTCATAAATTAATAAATGATATAATATTATATAAGAATATGTTAGAGACTAATGACCACGTTTGGTACAATCAAGCAGTTTATTTAGTTTTTTAAATTTTTTTCAAATTAATTAAATACTACCTCCGATCCTAATTATAAGAGCCAGTTGAATAATTTGAGGAGATTAAAGAAGTAAGTTGAGTTAGTTATTTGTCTTAAATAGGTGTTGTTTTTCCTAAAATATATTTACTGATCAAGTGTATTTACTATAATTATTATTATTAGAAGGGCTATTCTGAAAAAAAAAGTATAAATATAAGAGACAAAGTAGATTGGGGTCTTATATTTATAACCAAAATAAAAATCAAACAGGATCTTATATTAGAGACCGGAGGTAGTAGTTGTTTCATTGATGATCTGAATATGAATAAGTAATATAAAGATAAATAACTTACACCTTTAAAATTTATTTTTCTTATATTGCAGATTCATATTTTTCCCCAAAAAAAGAAAAATACTTCCTCCCGTGTATAAGCAGCATTATCTCACCGAGGATTGGTCCTATATGCCAGCAACATTTTGTATTTGATTAGAAATTTAATGCATTTTTTATTTTTATTCGCAACTAATCATATATCTTTTTTAATTTCCCTTTTCCACTCATTTTGCCCGCCTCTTTTTCTATTCATTTTCTCACTGGTCATCTTCGTAAAGTAGGGTATATTTGAAGGAAAAAATTACATACATTGCATGTTTATTATTTTTAATTAATTTTAATAGCGCCTTGATAGATATGATTCATGCAGTTACTTAACGGTGCTATACTTCTATGGCGGACAAGTCCTGCTATACTCCTATTAGATGAAAAGTGAAACGTGAAAAATGTGTTTGATTCGCGTTATCGGAGGTGCTTTGCTCCTTTCAATAAACCCCCTTTATAATCTGCCCGTACACAAGACCGGATGAAGTGTGAGCATTATTCTATTATGTTAGGTGTCTTAATCAGTTAAATTGATGTAAGTTGTTGCTAAAATATTTCTGTAATATGTCCATGTTTGCTCCCAATCAATGGTTCTTTGTTTTGTCAGCGTCTTTAAAGCCTTTTACTTGACCATTTTCAAAACCTGGGTGATGACGAGACCACGGCCAATTAGAATCATGTTTGAAATACTACTTCCAATCCTAATTATAAGAGCTGGTTGACTAATTTAAAGAGATTAAAAAAAGAAGTTAAGTTAGTTATTTGGAATAAATATATGTTGTCTTTCATAAAATATTCTTACTAATTAAGTGTATTGGCTATAACTATCATTGTCAGGAGGACTATTTTGAAAAAAATATACAAATATGAGAGACAAAGTGAATTGAGATCTTATATTTAAAACCAAAATAAAAATCAAATAAGATCTTATATTAAGGATTAGAGGCAGTAATTTGTAAACATGTTTTATATAGATTGAAATAAAATCCTTCTCATCCGTTTACTTGGTATTCTATGAGCCATACGTTAAAAGATTTAATTGGAACAAATTAAAAATGATCATAATAGATTTTATCAAAGAAAAAAAACAAAATAATAGAAATTAATTACTACGCAGCTTATTAATAGGGGCCAATTTGAGCTAACAATGAGCTACACGTTAATTGGACGAGTAATTACAAAATCATAATCGAAGGCGGCGACAAGGTACACATGCATTGTCATTTGAGATGAGGACATCCTCTCCGCACATACTGACAACAACAATCAGATTCAAGTGTACGTACGTGTAAAAGTAAAACCTTCATTCATTAAAATAATTAAGCCATGAAGATACACACACTCACGAGGCTTTTCTCTTAATTAGCGTGGCCCCGCCCCTACTAATTAAAATCCACTCTTGCCTCCATCCCTGTACAACTCAACCCGCCACTCATTGGCCTCTGCAGTAGCTTTTACGTCACCTACGTTTCTTATAAAACCAGCCATTTTCAGATTTACCGGTCAACAACATATAACTGACAATTACGGTGTTAGCCAATTCGGGCCTCTTACTTTTTTTTTTTAATTTTAAAAACTATTTGGTAAACCAATTTTCAACGGGAAAAACTATTTGATTATATTAATTTAAAAACCGACAAGAGTTAAAGGGAAAAAAATTGAAAATAACAAGCTGCAATACTAACCTAACAAGGTGACAGGAATTTTTTAGTAGCTAAAGGCAGTCTGTTCTTAACAAAATCAAAAAGGACAAAACTTGGGTGGAAAATGTTTTAGAGAGTCATTTTAATATAGAACATTACTTAAACAATTTTTTTTTGTTTTTTAAAAAGTTGAAAACAATTAAATTAGAAATTAGGTGAGTACCTTCGAGATGTTTTTTTTTTGGGTTGAAAAATCATCACATGGGCCCAAGGCCCAAATCAGAACATAGCCGAACAAAAAGGAATGAGAGAAGAACAAACTATAGCTAATGGCCGAAACGTCCTAAAAAGACCAGAGAAGGCCGAGGGATTAGGATTTGGGAGTGATTTGATTTTATATTGACGTGAAAAAAAAACAAAAAAAAATCAATAGCATCAAATTTTAATGTGGACGTAAAATGATATAGAAGGGCCTTTTTTGTAGCTTTCACCGACTAACATAAAGGGAGAGATGAAGAGCAGGTGTGAAAGGGAAGAGCAGGTGAGAATAGGAATGGCCTTCGCTCAAGAAATGGACCACACAAATGGAAGAAAAGAGGAAAGGGGGGGGGGGGGGGACAAGTGACTCATGAAGATAGTATTTGGGATTTAAACTCCGCAGCAGCAGGAATGTTCGTTTCCCAACTTATTTCCTCGTCAATAAAATTACAGCCGACAACTTGTTAGCTGAACCCTAAAATATCTAATTTCATTATGAAGGTCATATGGAAGTGGAAAATTGATGGAAGGCATGGAGGGCACGTGGAGGGCTAATAGAAAGACAGCTCACATCCATTCCTCCCGCTTTCATTTGTTGACCTTTTTCTTTTCTCTCCCTCCCGCCTTTCCCTGTCTTTGACTTTCGCAACTCCCCATTCCTAGCCGCAATATCACGTTCACGCCACGCCCCTTTTTGTAACCGTCATCATACTTTACTAATTTATGACATTTTGTTATTTGACACATCGTTCATACATTCTGATTCTTGTTATACTGTGGACTTGCATGATCACCTTTGATATGAATAATGGGCTTTCATTTTGTCATGGTACGCACATCATGGCCCTTCTTCCTTCCAAGTGTAAGATTGTAAGTTACATTTTGGGCCTTAGTGCTCTCATTAAACTTTGAGTGTGTGTGCCTTTTTTTTTAAAACCCAAAGTTATATTGTCTTTAAACGAAACTCTACCTAACATGATATCACATAAATTAGATCAAATGCCTTGCCATTGACTTGGATTGAACCCCGAATTCCTGCTTAAAACTTTTGTGCGGAAAAAACGCTGTTCTCTTTAAATTACCCAAGTTATTTTCCTGTTTGAGTAGCGCCAAAGTTCATTTTCAAGTGGAAAGTCCCAACTCCCAAGCCAATTACCCCCGCTTTGTCCTCTCTCAGACGAGCGCACCATCCAATTCCCGGGTGGGCACAGGCTATCACTATTACTCCTTCTTCAGTGCTCTTCCTCATTTGAGATCTCTTGAGGTACATGAATGTGAGGGATTAAAAACTTGACGGGATTTTCAACACCGAAAATCTTGTTCATCTCATGTCCTTAAAGGTCACTGGATGTGAAGGGCTAGAAAAAATTGCCGCGGAACAGAATGACGAGGTCGAAATAACGCATGACAGGATCTTGCTTTTTGTTGATTATGGTTCTACTTGATAGGAAGTGTAGTTGCAATGGGCTTTTAAAGATAAGCCTTACAGCATTAGCAAGATTGCAGGACGCAGATCATGTCCCTGACAATTGTCCGTCTCTCTGGATGTGCAGTTCAAATCTCTTTTCAGCAACTGAAGTTTTCTGGGAATCCTGGGGTAGAAGAAATGTGGCATGGGTTCTCTTGCTATACAAGAGCTTTTAAAATTGGATAAACTTGGCCATGAAGAATTGTGAATTTGTATCTGACGTAATTGGGAGAAATGGAAGTTCAAAGTTGCATGTCAGAGGTGCTGTGGCGGGAAAATTTGATGTGAATGGAACTCGGTGAAGGTAAAATCCCATACGAAGAAACTGATTTTAGATTAGGCGCCAAAGACGAAGCATGTACGGAACAAGAATCCTCAAGGGATGTTGAGCTTGGAAAATCTTGAAGTGGCTGTCATTAACTGGCGAGAAATCCTTTCAAACTTAAGGTTCTAGTGGAAACATATTGATAGAGCTCTTTTACTGGTCAAAGCTATGAAAGTTAAAAACTAGGAAAGTACATGAAAAGGGAAAGTCACCATTTGTGTGTTATCGTGTAGAGTTTGTGTGGGTGGCTTGTATCTTTTCTGTTTGTTTTGTGTAATGTTCTTGCACCAGCGACGCGTATTGTTTCCTAGTAATGTATTTTTAGCTTAATTTTCCACCACTTGTGTGTAAGTCTGTTGTTCATATAGATGTATCTGAAAGTGTTAGTATTTGTGAAGGGTCGTATCACATATGAAGAAGGAGATATTGAACAGTTGGAGTTGCCAAGTTTAACCAAGATGCATCTAAGCATGCTGCCTGAACGTTGCAATCTGTGCATCTTTATCGTTGTGGGAGGCTGCCAAAGTGACCAATGAGTAATTGCCGAGGATCTTGATTCATAAATAAACCCTTTTCTCTGTTATTTACACCTATGATTCTGGACCTTCTTCCTTCTGCTTCTTAGGCTAGTAGCCGCAGGAGCAAACGAGGAAGGGGCTATGATGTTAAATGCAACAAAGACAATGTTTGTGGAAACTTGTCCCTCGCTCCACAAATGAAAGCTAGTACAGTCTCTGATATCCTTTCCCAATCTTCCAACTATTACAATACAAATTAGAGGTGTTTGGCAACCTTCAAAATATGGTTTCAGAAGTACTTTTTCACGAAATGAGACAAATTCCTCCACATATTTACTTCGTAAACCGTAAAAACACTTCTGAAACCATAGTTTGGTTTCTATTCAAACACCTCCCTAACGAATGCCTCCACACTGGAATATTTATTTACTACCCCATGCTCATGATAAGTCAGGGTGTGCAATATGTTTAAGAAAATTGATCAGGTACGCAGGGATAATAATATTAACTACACGTCTCTATAAAAAAAAAAAAAAACTTTTTATATATTGATGAGAGGGTTCTGGCTGTAGCCTTGTAGGTCAATCGACTTATCCTGACTAGCGCCTGCAGAGTCCCAGCATCAATGGCGAACGCTCTGCCCCCCATTTTGGTTCTGGGTCCCCCAATGATCTTCCCACATTTCCAATCCCGATACTCTCACTCTTACAACTTCCTCGGTTTCTTCACCTCTTCCCTTCCCCTTCCCCAATTCCTCTCCTCCCTCACATTCATCCCTCTTCCGTTCGCGCCATTCTCTGCAACCCTTTTCAACGGGTCCCCACCGATCTCCTCCGCTCTCTCCCCTCCCTCGGCCTCATCGTCACCACCAGTACCGGCACCGACCACATTGACATGGCCGAGTGCCGCCGCCTCGGCGTCCGGGTCGCCACCGCGGCGGAGCCTACACCGACGATGTCGCGGACTTGGCCGTCGGGTTGCTGGTTGATGTCCTGATGCGGATTTCCGCTGCTGATCGATGTGTGCGGAAATTGATTCTATCTGAGGAGCCCCGGAATATTCCTCCTGCTTCACGGGTAACTAATCTGTCCATTATTGCTGAAATAATCTATGTAGTATTTAGGAGGTGCATAATTTTAGGCTAACCTTTTAAAAAACTTGTATTGCCTACAAGAGGAGTAGGCCTAAACCATCAAACCCACTAATAGTGCGAGGCAAGCGATGAATGAAGACTCAAATTATTTGTTTCAGGTGGGAGGCAAGCGAGTGGGAATAGTTGGGTTGGGGAAAATAGGGATGGAAGTTGCAAAAAGACTCGAACCCTTTGGCTGCAAAATAATGTACAATTCAAGAACCAAGAAAACTTCTGCGCCATACCTATTTTACGGCAGCGCCGTTGAGCTGGCTGCTAACAGCGACGTTCTTGTTCTGTGCTGTGCATACACAGAGCAGACTCATCACTCATCACGTAGTGGACGCACAAGTGATGGAGGCACTGGGAAGAGAGGGAGTGATAGTGAATGTGGGAAGAGGAGGCCTGATTGATGAGAAGGAACTGGTGAGGCGTCTGGTGAATGGGCAGATTGGAGGAGCTGGCTTGGATGTGTTTGAGAATGAGCCTCATGTCCCCACTGAACTCTTCTCTTTGGATAATGTAGTGCTTTCCCCGCATGCTGCCGCAAATACCCCCGAGTCTTTCAGTCAGATATCGGACCTTGTTGCTGCTAATCTGCGTGCCTTCTTTGAAGATAAACCCTTGCATACTCCAGTCATGGAGGACTGAAGGATTAAGATTATTTACGGTGCTGTATTTTAAGAGACATCCGCTGCTAAGATGTGTATTTACTGTAAGGCGATGCATATAAACATGAGATGTGGATCTCTTACAGTGAATGTCTGAATCGTGATTGCATATTAATATAAAGCATTCAATTTGGCAATTGAAGATATTTCACTTTCTTTTTCAGATATTAGTCGAATTATACATAATATGATTACAGCTCTCTCATTGTTAATTTGCACGTTATTCCACTAATTAAATGTGAAAGAGAATTCATATACTTATGATTCAAAGTTTGTTGGAGCCTTGTAAATGTGGACATCAGCTAATATTAAAGAGGTTATTGTGATCAGCTCAGAGTTGAAGCAGTGTTTAATAGAAATTCCAACTCCAAATGCACTGGATAATTAATCTCAACAGGGGAGATTACCAGGCTTCATAATAATAGAAGCCCTCGTATAATGTGCGTTCTTCAAACTCCTCGACATTCTTTACGGCTCATTTACTCAATTCCCAGGCCATTCCTCTTCTCGGCCCGTTCCAAAGAAGCCCTGTGATGCCAGTTATCTGCACAAAAAAAAAATTGGCCCATCACACGCTTCTGGTCACTTCTTCTCAGTCCTGGGTGTCTTCTTCTTCTTCTTCTTCGTGTCTATTGAGCTGCTTTTTCAGGAGACATCTCTTTCTCTCCAAAAAACAATGTCGAAGAAAATATCTTGATGCGGCATTTAATGCTATGCGTGGCTGCCATTTGGATTTGATGACTCAGTTCTCAGTTCTCCGACTTCCATGAGACAGAAAATGCAATGGCCTCCCAACATCACACAAGTTCCTAATCTCATAAACATCCTCCAAAGTCCAAAGTGAACAAGAGAAAATAACTATTTGCATATATCCCAAATCGTTGGGAGAATTGCTTCTAGTTGAGCCTATTATGCTCAAATTTAACCCCATAATACTCTTTATATTGAATAGGTAGGTCAAAAAAGCAACTTGAACGAATATTTATATGCATGAACAACTTTTACCGTGAAGTGTAGAAGAAGGAAATGAACTACAGAGTCATTTGTGCAGCTTTCAGCTATACATAGCACGCCGATCATTCATTCTCCACCTTCTTCTACACAGAACCAACTTCGTCTTCCACTCCACTAACGCAATTAACTTAAAGTGCCTCAAGTTGAGAAATTTCTTCAGCACCAAACTAACTAAATCTGTCATCCGCCTAGAAGTCTTTATAATCAACACAAGAACAAAAACAGAGACAAGGATGTAACTGATATCAGACTGCCCGGTGTATTATAAAAAGTATGCTGCAAAATACTGAGACCGAGTAGGAGGCATGCAAAACGCTGAAACTCACACACAACACAGTATTTTAAAGCGATAGGATACATCGCGTATTTTGTGGTGTATCCAGCATTCCAAAATATCTTTTAGGTACTTCTAGTACCTTGAAATATGTACTAAAATAATATTTTTAAATGTTGAATGTACTAAAAAAAATGCATTAAGGTGCTTCACAGTACTAGACGCATCTAAAAAATATTTCAAAATATTGAATGCATTATAAAATACTTTAAAGTGTTGAATGTATCTGAAAAAATAATTTGAGGTACTGAATACACCTTGTGTATTTAAATACCTCATCAATCACTAATACATTATTTTTGGCCAAAAAACAAATCATATGGTGCAAAGGAATCTTGTCCGTCTTTCGTATTTTAAAATAGGGTGATTAAGGAACACACAGAATGAAACGGCCTAAAGCACATGGGTAAAATATCGGCTATTTGTCATGTTGAATTGAATTGGATTAATGGGGTTTCGTTCTCGTCTTCTAGGTCATGTGACTCCTCCTGACTGCTACACTGACTCGGCATCTCTCCTCTCTTCTCTTGTTGTGAAGGCCCATCAATGGCGAACGATCTCCCGCGCATACTAGTTCTGGGTCCTCCACTGATCTTCCGAGATTTCCAATCCCGATACTCTCACTCTTACAAATTCCTCAACTTCTTCGCCTCTTCCTTTTCCCTTCCCCAATTCCTCTCCTCCCTTAGCATTCATCCCTCTTCAGTTCGCGCCATTCTGTGCAACCCTATGCAGCGGGTCCCCGCCGATGTCCTCCGCTCCCTCCCCTCCCTCGGCCTCATCGTCACCACCAGCATGGGCACCGACCACATTGATATGGCCGAGTGCCGACGCCTCGGCGTCCGGGTGGCCACCGCGGGTGGAGTCTACACCGAGGATGTCGCCGACTTGGCCGTCGGGTTGCTGATTGATGTTCTGATGAGGATATCCGCTGCTAATCGATGTGTCCGGAAATTGCTTCGATCTGAGGAGCCCCGGAACACTCCTCCGGCTTCACGGGTAATCCTTTTTTTTTTTTTTTTTTGCCTCTTCTGTGCATTTTTGCTGAAATAATCCTTGCACTGTTTAGGTGGTCCATACCTAATTCTTTTTTTTTAAAAAATCAAACTCATTAGAATTTTTACTCCCTCGTCTCTCCATTCCCCTCTCCCTCGTACCAAATAAAGGGATGAAAATGCGTATTAGCCAAACACTGAATGAAGACTCCAGTGATTTGTTTCAGGTGGGAGGCAAGCGAGTGGGAATAGTTGGGTTGGGAAAAATAGGGATGGAAGTGGCGAAAAGACTCGAACCCTTTGGCTGCAAAATAATGTACAATTCAAGAACCCCGAAAATTTCTGTGCCATACCCATTTTACGGCAGCGCCGTTGAGCTGGCGGCTAACAGCGACGTTCTTGTTCTGTGCTGTGCATTGACGGAGCAGACTCATCACATAGTGGACTCACAAGTGATGGAGGCACTGGGAAGAGAGGGAGTGATAGTGAATGTGGGAAGAGGAGGCCTGATTGATGAGAAGGAACTGGTGAGGCGTCTGGTGAATGGGCAGATTGGAGGAGCCGGTTTGGATGTGTACGAGAATGAGCCTCACGTTCCCTCTGAACTCTTCTCTTTGGATAATGTCGTGCTTTCCCCACACGCTGCTGCACTCACCTCTGAGTCTTTCAATCAGATATCGAACCTTGTTGCTGCTAATCTGCGTTCTTTCTTTGAAGACAAACCCTTACTTACTCCCGTCATGGAGAATTGAAGGATTAAGATTATTTACATTCACACAGTAAATGTGCATGCTGTATTTCAAGAGTCTTGCGCTTCTAAGATGTGCGTTTACTGTAATTGCTCTGTTCTGCCAGCCCAAACCAGATTAAGCCTTTTGTTTGACATCCACAACAATCAATAAATGGAAAAAGAGATGTTGAATATAAAGATGAGGTATAGATCTCTCATAGTGAATGCATGAATCGTGCGTGTATATGAACATAAACTTCACTTTCTTTTCCACCGCGAGTCACACATAGGGGGTATTTGGATTAATGAAAAAGTGTCTCTTAGGAGTATTTTTTTTGTAAATCGAGACATATTTCTCTATGTATTTACTTCGTACATTATAAAATTATTTTTAAAACCATAATTTTGTTTTTACCCGAACACTCTCATAATCTTCTTGGAAATTGGATTGTGCGCATATATCCGCTGATTAAATGTAATAAGATAGAGAATTCATATGCATATGATTTAGAGTTTCGTGGTGTTGTAACGAATGCAAAGTTTAACCAGTGTTTAATAAAAATTCCAATTTCAAATATACTTGGAGAGTGTTTGGATAACATGAGAAGTGCTTTTAAAAAACACTTTTTTATAAATCGAGATAAACTTCTCTACATATTTACTTCGTATACCGTAAAATCACTTCTGAAACCATGGTTTAGTTTCTATCCAAACACCTTCTTGGTAGTTTCAACCGGAAAAGTTACATGGCTTCAAAATAACAAGAATGAGAACTCATAAAGAAGGGGCCTGCGCTGCCACAGAATCACGCAAAGAATAGGAAATAAGAGAAGAGAAACTCCACAGTCACAAAATTATGGCCAGAGAGAAGAAGAAGGGCGGGGCCGCGTTGTTGTGAGGGAGCAAATGCAACCCCTCACGGTGGGGAATATTACATTTTTGTGTTGTAAACAGTACTTGTTTGGTTCTAAATATAAGACACATTTTATAATATAAATTACACTACAAAATGAGTCTCGGAGGAGTAGTAGTTTATACCTAAACCCCTTGATATTTGGAACCACCAATCGTTGAATTTTAATATTTGGCCACTGCGAAGAAGAGGGAGGCAACAAAATTCATCCGCACCCTTCTCATAGCACCTTCTACTCATATAATCTATGTTCTTCAAACTCTTTCACATCCTTTTCGGCCCATTCCAAAGCAACACAATAAATAAAATTTGGCCAATCACATACTTGTAGTCGCTCCCCCCTATTAGTCCTCGTTCTCTTCTTCTTCTTTGTCGGGTCTGTTGAGCTGGTTATTCAGTACCGGGCTTTCTCTTTCTCCCTATCAAACAATGTCGAGGAAAATATCTTAATGTGGCATTTAATGTTTCATGTGGCTGCCATTTGGAAGACGCAATGCCCTTCCAACATTCCACAGTTTCCTAATCTCATAAACATCCTCCAACTTCTTTAAGTTAACAAGAGAACACAACAATTTGTATACATCCCAAATGATAAAGTAAGTTGATGGCCTTGGGCGAGTTATTTCTAATTGAACCGATTATGCTCAAATTGGTATATTAGATAGTTATACCAAAAAAAAAAAAAAAAAGAGGAGCTTGGATGAATATTTATATGCATCAACAACTTTTACAGTCCAGTGTAGAAGAAGGAAATGAACTGCGGAGTCATTTGTGCAACTTTTACCTATACCACGCTAATCATTCATTCTCCACCTTCTTCTACACAAAATCAGCTTCTTCTTCCACTCCACGATCTTAATTTGCTAGCCTCCTAAATGTCTTTCTAATCAACACAAGAACAAGGAGAAGGAACTTTATCGAGAAATCAGTTCAACCAAAAAAAAAAAAAAAAGACCTCATCAGGAAATCAACATGGATGACACTTGAAGGTATTCTCACGCAATGAAAATTTAACCAAACCTTGAATAGTATAAATGAACTTGCGATCCATAATATAAGTATACGAAAAATAAAAATGAATAATTAGGTTTAAGAAGCTAAATTACCGAGATTAATGTCTGCTCTGTACTACTAGCCCAAAACAGAGGAAGCCTTTCCTTTCACATACAGGTATTCATTATTGTTGAGTCATATCAATTTAAGGACTACAAATTATAGAGACTAACTTTTTAATGTTTATATAGCAGCGTAGAGATTGATCTAAAACTATTATAAAGCATGGGGACAATTTAAGAATATTAAATATGTTGTGGATCATCCATTGAACATATGGATATGGAGCATATATATATACATATATATCCAAAAAATTCAGAGGAGTAAGTAATTGAAAAAAAGGGAAAGAATATATATAACTTCTGACTTGGATTATGTTACAATATCAGTCACCAGAAATAAAAATGACAAACAAATAGCTTTTTAGCTGATTCCCCTAATGTCGCTTATTATTCATTTCGAAAATGTCACGTCGGAAGCGCGTGCAGTACTCAACATCGTGTATATGAATACAGAAATTGGCAAGTGATGACGCTGACATTATCTTTATATAATATTGATCTAAAATAAATCACAGTGCCATCAACATATATAATCCAATATATAGGCATTGTAATTTTAAGTTACGCTTGGTATATCATTAATGCGCACCAAAATTGTAATATAAAACATTAATTTATTATATTTTATCATTACTTATCCCAAATTATTTTATACCACTAAAACCCCACTCCTCCCACGTACTAATGCCTTATACTCCCTCTAACCTTTTTTTTTTTTTTAAAGGGCGATCAGCCATCTCAAATATATTAAATAATTTAGTTAAAATTGATTAACTGAATTGAAAATCTTAAATTGTAATTTTTTCCCCCAAAAATTACCCTCGTCCAATGAAATCATTAAATTGATGTACTTGTATCTTCATTCAGTCACTCCAGAAAAGGGCATTTTGAATTAAAAAAAAAATTAAAGATTCAGAGGGAGTACCCAAGACCAAAGTTATAGTATCAGATAAAGTTGTTGGCGGCGGGAAACTTGCCTTCAATTGTTGTAAGGAGAGCATTAATGTTTGGGATTTAGGCAAATAAGGAAATGAAGAGAATATCTTCGACGTTGAAAACCCTATATATGCATTATATTATACGTATCTAATTAACTACCAATAGGTCATGAGACAGCCATTCATGTTTTTTTCAGTAGTGACAAGAATGAGAAGAGTTCAGTGAATTCATGTACAGATGGAGCCCATGCAATCAAACACTCCCTTTATTCCCACAAATTGCACTTCATATCTATTCTGGGATTCTTTCAAACACTGACACAGGTAATTGCAGAGACAGAGGCCCACCCCTCTCTCTCTTTGGTTTTTCTGCTATCCCTTTTTCCCCCCCTCTTTGAGACCCAAGGAAGCAGCTCCTTTAACTTTATGTGATGTCAGCTTCTAAGTTAGATGTTTTTCTCTTGTAGCCACCTTGAGAAAGCATCAAGGGTTCCTGGGTCTGCCCTGTAATGTCTCTGTGTGAACTCCAAAAGTTTTGGCCACTTGAAGTCTGGATATACTCTTGGATTTTCGTCGCTGACCAGAAGCTCCGGAGGTCTCACTACTTTGTCCCATCTTGGACACAGAAAGAAAGCAAGCGATTTCCTCACACTTGTTTTGTTCACCACTGCTCTGTGCAAGCAACTCTTATATATGCCGTTTGATAGAGCCTGACATTGTCAAATAATAATCACAATTAATGTTACCTTAGTTTCTTTAGTTTATCACCATTTGATAAGTTGCTGCATGTCTACCAAAAACCAAAAAAGACAAACTTTCTGCAATCGGAAGACACTTTCCAGCTCCATTTGTACGTTATATTTTAATTTGTACAAGGGAAAGAAATATTTATATGTATTGGTGAACCTTTCCCATGAAATGAGTCGTATCATTATATCAATCTCTTTCCGGTTACGCAGCCGCCAGATGCATTGTCTAACTTTGAAATCTTTTTGATGCTAAATTAACAACGCTAATAATAATAATAATAGTAATAGTAATAGTAATCTGATAATAATAGAATATCCATGTGTTTAGTTCCGAGAATGATGTCACCGAGTGCTTGACATATCTTAGACACAAATGAAAGATCTTATTTGGAATGCGTCCAGATTTTGGAATTGAAATGTAGTTCTCGTTCATCGGATTAAACCCACAAACAGGTTTGAATGTCTAATAGTTTATTTAACGGGTTAGTCATCTGGTGTTTAGCAGGAGAAGCATACCATAAAGGTGTCGCCAATGTTGATGACGAAAGCATTAGGGTTAGGAGCAACTGAATGCCATGTTTGATTGGCAAGCACATGGAGACCTCCAACTTGATCTTGATGAAGAATGGTGAGCGAAGTGGGGTCGCAGTGGGGCCCAGTACCAAGAACAAGGTCAGGGTTCTGGCATGGCGGGTAGTAATTCAGTCTCATTATGGAATCGTTCTCTTTGAAGAAGTCTCTGAAGTGGTTGCACCCAACTCCCAGGCTCATTCCCAGAAGCTCCATTATTCCAAGCGACAAATTGCTCATGGCTTCACAGTATTCTTGATACAAATTCCTGAACCAAATAAATGTTAATTTCAAACACAACATTTCTTGTCAGAAGAAAGCTAATAATTATACATCAAGCTACCAAGAACATCAGTTGAATATTTGTGTAGATTTGGTTTATAAAATGATATGTGTTGAAGTAATAGAAGATGATGATGATGATTAAAAATTAAGAAGAATTACATCTTCAATGATTCTTACCCGAATTCCCTGAAATCTTCTCCCATAATGTCCACAAAATACTCTTCAACTGTTCTTTTCACGAACTGGTCATCGTCTGCGGCAGCGAAATACCTGAAAGACATTGTCTCTTTCCATGGAAGATTGGAGGAGAATCTTCCAGTGAAGCTACTGGCATAGCCAATATGCTCCCCGAGCTTCCTCTGAGCCTTCTGCTTCTCACACAGCTTCATGCCGAAGAACCTATCCATGAACTCATGGGCTTGGGCTATAAGCCCAGCATCAACCCCATGGTTAACCACAAGGAAGAATCCATGGCTCCTGCAAGCTTCTCTCACCAGAGAGCATGCCTTGGCCATGGCCACAGGGTCCCGAGAGAGAAAGCCCGTCAGGTCAATCGGAGGAACTTGGAGCTCTGGTGGGCTCAGGCATGGCTTCTCATGGTCAGGCCATATGAACTGAGAAGGTATTGGAGATACATACTTATTCAGAACAGAAGCATCAAAAACCAAAGATTCTGATAAACCTTCTTTATTCCTGCATTCTTTGTGGTCTGCAGGATTTGGAGGTGAAGGAAGAAGAAGCACTGGTGCAGGAGGAGGCATTGGTAGAATTTATTGAAACTCAGAAGAGTGCTGTGTTAGGATCAGTGAAGAAAAAAGGGAAGAGGAAGAGCTTGATTAATAAAGAAGGAAAATATTAATGGAGTTTGAAGAAAAGCCAAGAGAAGGCATCGGGGAAGTCGGGGAACACAAACGGGAATCTTAAGATAAAACTTGTTTGCTAGCTTATGCTCTCTCTCTATCTCTCTCTGTATGTGTGTATATAAAACTCTCACTATATGAATACATAGATATATGGATTAGTGCAGCATGTCCACTATATATAGCAATCAGGAGGCACTATTTCGTATCGTGCAAGTGGCAAGTTAATGCATTCCACAGATGAAGGAAGCTAACTTTCCCAATTATCAGTGGATTCTAGTTAATTTATATCATATTTCATTACAGTGTTTTGTGATCTTTGATTTGTCTAGAATTAGTACCTTTAAGGTCGGATTTTTTTTTTCAGTCAATAAAAATATTTCACTATTTGTATGAACCATGTAATGCTTTTGGTAAATTTTAAGTTTTAAAGTCTGTTTGGAATAGTTTATAAATAGTTTATCAATCGTAATTTAAAAAATACGAGGTAAATACGTGAGAAGAGTTTTGTCTCGACTTACATAAAACGTGCTTATAAGTGATTTTAATCGTGATAGCAAACAATGTCTAAATGTATATTTGCAAAGTGAAAATAAAAGGAAATGGAAAGTGTTCTGTGCAGGAAGTAGACTCACAGACTTCATCAATTTTAGACAAAATTACCGTAGAGAAAAATATTCTAAATATATTTAATTATAATTTATATTGTTCTTTTTGAAAAAAAAATGTACCAGAAATTACCTAAAATTTTTTATAAAAATATGTTTGAAAAATTAGAAGCAATTAAAAAATTAGCAGCATGTACGTTCAAGAGCCCAGAAAAAAAATAAAGGTGTATATAATATAACAGACAAATATTTATAATAAACACAAATGAAAAATAAGAAATCTCTCTTGATGTAACAAAATAATACTACCTCCGGTCCTAAATATAAGAGCTAGTTGACTAATTTGAAGAGATTAAGAAAATAAGTTAAGTTAGTTATTTGTAATAAATATGTATTGTCTTTTCTAAAATATCCTTACTAATCAAGTGTATTGATTAGAACTGTCATTATTTAAAAAAATACTTTAGGAAAAAAATACATAAATATGAGAGACAAAGTGGATTAGGGTCTTATATTTAGAATCAAAATAAAAGTCAAACGAAATGTTATATTAAGGACAAGAAGTGGTATAAGAAACCTTTGTTGAAAAAGAGCTTAACAGAAGACAAATCTTCCAGCAGATGTCCTACGAAGCCAAAACAGAAAAAATTATAAAAACAACACATGACGAGGTTGTAAGGAAGCATCTTGAAAAAGAAGTTACGATTTGGAATACAAACCATCAAACAAACAAGGTTATTCTGACGGCATATCCCAATATACAATACTCCTCTACTCCTTAATATAAGAGCTATTTAACTAATTTAATTAGATTAAGAAAGTTAGGTAATTTAGTTAATTATAAAAAAAATGACATGCTTTTTCCAAAACACTATAATTATCTTCCGTAATATCTTTCCTTCCTCTTCTACTTGATTATGGTTGAGGGAGTATCTATAGGGATAATTTAGAAAAAATTGATAAATATAAGAGATAGGTCTTATATTTAGAATTAAAATCAACTCAACAATTAGATCCTATATTAAGGACCGGAGGAGTACCACATTCAGTCCTCAATATAAAACCTAGTTGACTAATTTGGAGAGATTAAGTAAATTAGTTAAGTTAGTTATTTATAATAAATAGATGTTGTCTTTCTTAAAATACCCTGGCTAATAACGTATTTTAGTTAAATTAAAACTACCTTTGATAAAACATTTAATATATGTAACTACTATAAGAATTATTTTGAAAAAAATGCATACATATAAAAGATAAAATGGATTGAAGTTTTATATTTAAGACCAAATTAAAAGTTAAAATAACTCTTATATTAAAAATCGGAGGTAGCGTCTAAAAATTTATCCATGCTTCATTAGAATGACTAACCTAATATAATACCCGCCCAAGTCTAATATGTATATATATGCTGCATGCGTGGAGCTAGCACTGAGAATGAGTAATTATGTATCAGCTTGGCAATTGAAAAACTAGACACTGTTTTCATTGAGATTAGATATATTAAAAGAATTTGAACTCTAAACCTCCATTCACGTCTCATCCTTACTTAATACCACCTTTTCACATTCTAAATTTTTTTATATCCTTATTTACAATTGAAAAAATAACCCAAAAAAGACTAAAAATTACTAAATTCCAAATTAGATTTGGTGATAACACTTTATTTAGTTTTGACAATACTGAATTTGCAGTGATAGCAAATTTTTATTGAAATTCTTTATTTAACATTTAGTAATTTTCAACTTCTTTTTTTTTTGTCATCTTTTCTTTACAATTTATAATTTACATGCATTGCACCGCGTTTTGCTGCTAACGATCCTATCCACCACTGGTTACATGACATAATGGTTATGCCTCCTTAATGCCACCAAAAAAAAAAAAAAAAAACCAAAGAAAAGGACCTCCAGTAAGGAGGTCAGGGGAGAGGCAGCTTTGGCATCAAGGAGAGACAACCATTGTGTCATAAAGAAGATCCCACAGTGATGGGTGGAGCCACTAGGAGTGAAGATGTTTTGTAATGTATGTGGAGACTGTTTGTTAAAACAGTTTTCATAAATAACCAATTCTTTTAATATTTATAAAAGTTAGTTATGTAGTTACTACGAGAAGCGACACCACAAAGGACAATGAGAAGCAACTAGGGTGAAGCAGATGCTTGGGATGTTCTCAAAACTCATTATTGGGCCAATTCACTGAATTAATCTTGCAAATTGGCAATTTGTTATTGCAGATTTAATGGAACCAGAATCTTTCACTCCAAACTGCAAAGCTTCCAAGAAAACTATAAATAATATTCATTTGAATTTTAATATATTACTCTATATATATATATATATATATATATACTCCTCCGGTCCTTAATATAGGACCCAATTGTTGAGTTGGTTTTGGTCCTAAATATAAGATCCATTTCTCATATTTATCAGTTTTTTTCAAATTACCCCTATGGATACTTCCTCAACCATAATTAAGTAGAAAAGGAAGAGGGGGTATTAAAAAAAGATGATTATGGTATTTTAGAAAAAACGTGTCACATTTCTTATAATTAACTAACTTACCTAACTTTCTTAATCTAATCAAATTAGTTAAATGTGTCTTATATTAAGAACCGGAGGAGTATTAGACAATTTAACACCCGCCCACTCTCCCATGGGATGAGAGGAAGTTCGAGGTGCCAAGTGATTTAGAAACTCTTGGGAGTTACTATATATTATTAGAAAATGAAATAAAAAAGAGATTTAGTAAACTGGATATCTTAAATTCCTCGAATATCTTGACTAACTTATGCAACCGAAAATGATTAAAAAAAAGAAGATTAGATTTAATTAAAAGAACAGAGAGCTAGAGAGAAGCAGGAATGAGAGAGAGGGATGAAGATGTAAGAAAAGGAAGGGAACATATCAGCAGGAAGAAGATTGCAGTTCATAGCATTTGCAGCCAAAACCTCACTCACTCTTTCTTTTTAAAGTTGTTTTGTATTCTTCATCACCACATGCTGCCCCACCCCCCCTCCCTCCTATCCCCACGTGCGGCTGATTTTTTTCCCACAAAAATTAATTTCTAATTTATTTCTTGAGCTTGACTTATTTCAAATACATACATAAAATAATAAAGGCTTAAAGCGCAAATTTATTTAGGAAGTTTTTGTTTATGAGCCTTAGGCATTAACTTTTTTAGTGCAAATTTACTCCGAAAGTATAACAATTATTTAATATTTTAAAATTTAAAATATGCTAAAAGTTTACTTTATTATGACACCCTTGACTCATTTAATAAGAAACGCCAGCGTGACATTAAAATAATTTACTTATAAAATTTTTAATCATCTCCCCTTGCCGATTGGGTAATTAAAAAATCATAGTTCTTCTTTTCTGAACTAAAAATCAGTAGTAAAAAAAAACAGCTATATATGGTGTAAATTTTTTTACTATATATTAAAATTAAATATTAAAAATGATGTAAAATTAAAATTAAGATTTAGCTTAATTATATTTTTGTCTTCAGCTGTACAAAGTGAAAGAAAAAAGTTCAGGATCTTTATCGAAAATCCTGCTTTTCATTATTTGTCTTCCATTCATTGGTTCTTTCCAATACTTTCTTCAGACAGAATCTTTTTTGTTTATTATTTTATCAAAAAATATGAAAGGGTTATCAGTTTTATGTGGCGTGGCCTTCCTCATCTTCTCATTTCTGGAGGTATGCCAATCGACACAAAAATAATTTAGAATCTAACTTTTAGAAAAGCATATAAAAGTTTGATTTATATATAAAGCATAATGAGAATGTCTAATCTCTTTATATCCTTTTAAACATTTTAAACTGTACATCTTGCGGAACAATTTAATTCAAATTTTATCATTCAAATCTTATATTTTTCATTTTCAAAAAATATGCAAGAATTCAATTCACAATATCTTGATGAAGTATCACAATATATAAACATTTATGTAAGCACTCATTTAAGTTATAATATGCCTTGCTCTAAGCTGTTGCCTAAGCCTTTTTCTCTTGACAAAAAAAAAAAAAACTAATTACATGTGCTTATAGATAATCTGAAAAGGAAGGAATTTAAGCGTAATCTAGAAAACTAATGGCAAGTGCATCGATGGACTCCTTTCACATTAAAATCTGAAAAGCAATATAAAATAAACTTCCACTTCATTAGGAATCAACTTATCAGTTAGATACATGCATTTCTTTAGCACGAATACGTTTAAAATTGTGCAGATTGGTTTATAATTAAAAAGGCTTTGTAAAGTCAAAGTTTGACCATTCCAACTTATTACCTCGCAAATTAGCCCTCACTAATTGCAATATTCGGCATAATACCAGATGATACCCCAGGAATTGTTTCTGATCAAATTTTACTTTTATTTTGGACCTAAAGAAATTTAGTTTTTCTTCGTAATTTTACTTTTATTCGAACAAACAAATGATCTTTTCTATGTGCCCGGTTGAATTTGCCAATTGAATTTCAAAATTCGATCCACAATATAACTCTCAAAATGTACTCTGAAATGAAAATCCTAATTTTGTCCCCTGACCCCCAATTCGGCAGGTAATGTTTTTTGGTAAAAGAGTGTATGATTGAGAATATGCGTAACATGATGAATTACTAAACCAAGAAAATAGATGTTATAATTATCATAGGCATAATATTTAATAGGAAAGTTATGGGGTGGGACATAATTTAAAGAGTGTGCACTTTTGGGTAGGACTGAAGTGCTTCAAATTCAATGCATAAGTTAAAGCATAATCTGCTTGTTATTCGGCCTAAAGAGGATTTGTCAACTTCACTTGTGAGATTGAAAGATTCTTTCATTAATTACTATTCTCCTTAAAATGTCTTTGCTTGAGTTTCATATATCATACTTCAATTATTTAATACTCTTCTGGTCTTATTTATAAGTCACTCCTAACATGTTTTACATAGACCAAGAAAAATCTTGAACTTCATTAAGTCTCATTTAAAATTCAATAATTTTTCAACTTTATCCTTATTTAATATATATTATATTTTATGTAAATTAAGTCAATATAATAATAAATGAGGGTAAAAATGTACATCCATATAACAAATTTCTCGTAGTGCCCTATAAATAGGACTAATAAAATGTCTTCTCTCTTTGTCTATAAATAGGACTAAAGAAATAATATGTATGCGCTTTCACGAAAAATGAAATTACCTAAATTATATATATTTTTTTTTTTACGAACATTACCTAAATTATATCACATCAAGGTTTACTCAGAAACGTATTTAGTGCAGTTTGTGAATTTTCAGCCTAACGTTATTGAGAGAGAGAGATATATATATATATATATATATATTACTTTTGTTGCGTCACACACCATCGGCTATGATGAAATTTTCGTGATGAATCCTCACAACTTAAAATTTGTCCCACACTGTTAACTAGGCGATTTTTGTATGATGATGATTCAAGCTTTCACAGTCTAAATCTTCGTAACGAATTAGCAATGAAGCATTTTGTGACTGATTGTTTAGTCTCTTAAATTTGAGTTTATTATCTTTTTGCAGCTACGGGAATGAATATTCTTTTGATAAATCGTGATCGTTTGTTATGTCCATATAGGCATCGTTTCCGAGAACTCGTTGCGACGCCGCTACCTAGTCGTTGCGTTTCATGGCAGATAAATATGCAAATTTGATTTGGCCAAAAAAAAAGAAATACAAAAATATGATAATGCAATTTGAGAGTGGCAAGGCATTGAGAGGTTAGGTAAAACCCATAAGCGTGATGATGTCATTAGAGTTTTTGCAACCGAGGGCTCATGCCAAAATCACAATCCAATATGAGAACGATGACTCTCATCATGTCAAGTGAAGTCCCAATTGCTGCTGTCAGCAGTGGGTATTTTTAGGAGCAAAAGGTGATCCTTTTTTTTTAATAAAGGATTTTATGATATTTGATATCAATTTATTTGAAATCAAATTGCGTCAAGTCTCAAATCGTAGGGGATTTTTCAGTATGAACTCAGAAAAATCCTCCCTTCCCCCTCATTCCCCTCAAACCAAGCAGAGCTAACGTCCAGCGCATCACACGAATGTAAATTTTATTTTTAAAAAAAATAAAAAGAAAAAAAAGCAACCAGCCTTGCTGTACCATACATGACGTCAGAACAATCAGAAGGGATAACGCGTATGCACCGTGCATAGTTCGATTAAAATAAAAACGAGTGCTAGTTTTCAAAGAACGCAGAAATTTTATACTATTTGATTTAATGCTCAATCCTGTCATAGTTCCAGAGTATGATACAATGATAAGTTTTTATAGGCAACAAGGTACCCCCTATTCATGTACCTTGTTTTGAATGGGTGAGGCTGGTGTAAACAAATCAAATGAATTGCAAACAAAAATCAATGTGGCAGAGAGAGAAAATGATGTTGGTGTAAAACAACGTAAAGACTAGCCCTATCCCTTCTAAGACACTTGATCACGGACACGGCACTGAAGCGAACAACGGGAAGGAAGAGAGGAGGGCTGAAAAAAGGCTAGCTTTCCTCTGGGCGTAACTTTGAATCGCAGTTGTTACCTTCGTTCGCTGAACTTACAGTTCCGAAGATAGAGATGGTCGTATTTGACATACTTGGTCCAGTAAGACCGATATTTTGCCATGGAAATGTCTAGCCATGGTTTCATATTTCCATTGTAGTGTATAACTGCTGCATTCTGTATCTCTTTCCGATCCACACTTGGATTATATCCCAGACCAAGCACATGCCACGATTTATTTAGCGGGTGAGTCAGCCCATAAAATGTGATTAGCCCCGGAGGTAATGTCCCCAGCTTCCAAAGAGTCCTGCCTTCATTCTGGAACACGAGACACAAGTATTGGTCAGGAAAAGATCATTTCCGTGCAATCTGTATTAATCATTATGCGAGCGAAAACAAACAACGCTGTGTTGAAATGCTCACCATGTTCTGCCATTTGTGATAAATACCAGTAATATCCTTTTTCTTCCACACTTTCAGATCAAAAAAGTTCATGCCGTATGCCCAACCACATGCATTTGGATCAAAATTTCTCGCAATGTGCGGATTTGAAAAGTTAAGATACTTGTCAAACCGGTGAAAGCTCTCACCACAGGTTTCAACTGCACCATTTACTTTCCCATGAAGATCCACGGACCACAATCCAGTCAAATCCTTCTGGACAACAATGTCATCATCAAGAAACAGGATCCTATCCAATTTTGGATATACTTCGGGAAGGTAGAATCTCAGATGGTTGAGCATTGATAGATACTTCGGGTTCCTGTATTTCAGATTAGAAGCACCAGATGAAAGCGTTGTTGGATGGCCAGCCTTGAAATAAAACTCTTTCATTGTTGCTGATTCAAGTTGCCGCAAGACTGGGCAGTAGGATGAGTTCAGCCACTTAAATTCATCCACATTTTCAACATGGATTGTAGCTTTTCCAGGAGGATTCAACAGAAACCACATGTTCATGGCTCCAAAATTTAGTTTATCAGTGACAAGGTGAAAGACATGCTTTGAAGGATCCTGCAATGTAAAAGATTCCTTGAGAACATAAAACATGAAGAAAATGAAGAAAGAAATGACACGATTCATTAAATCACAGATCCAAAGCGAATCAAGGAGGCCAATCGTCCAGGCACAACAGTATTAATAATCTAGCAAAACAGAATCCAGACATAAAAGACATATTTGCACATGCTTGTATAACAAAAGGCAATCTGAGTCACCTTGGCATTCATTACAGTTGAGTTGACAACAACAGATGCTGCCAAGACATTGTCTGAGAATAAAGCATAATGATAAAGATCAGGATTCTCCAAATTCTCACTCCTAGGGAACTTTCTCTTCTCAGGAGGAAGGAGGTAGTAATCGATGGTCAACCGCATAGATAAGCAGTGAATGGCATTTGGAATGGTCTTGGCAGCCGTTTGACTGAGGAATGCACTCTGTTTTTTCAAGCCCCTAACTTTCTCATCAGCTGTTTGTAGCATGGCCCTCAATTTCCCAGTTACCAGCTTGCAGTCATACAATTGCTCCTTTGCTTTTGACAAAACATGGCCCATACCCTTGATTTTCTCATGTGCACTAGAAATGAATTAGACAATCAATAACACATGCAGAGATATGAGCTTCAAAGAAAATTACACAGCCAAAAGTATATCATCCAACCTGTGAGGTAGCTCAGCATCAGATGTTGCCTCACCTAAACTCCGCTGACTCTCTTTTAGCTGAAACTGCAGTTCTTGGTAGATTACAAGCTTGTTCTTCATCTTAGCAATACTTGAGTATACCATAGCCATGATCATTTGGTCCCGCATCAACCGTACTGTAGTGTCAGCATTTTCATTCTCATTTTCTTTCCTCCACAGGTTATATTTACCCAGAACTGCTGAGTCAACTGATTTGGAGTGCTCAATAGCAGCATTTTCAAGTTTCACAATAGCTTCGTGATCATTTTTAACCAAATCTGCAGCACGCTTTTCACGCCTTTTCTCTATCAATTGCTGCAGAAAATTAATAAAGAAAGTCAAACAAATTCCTTTCCATTCTATTAAAGGTGAAAATAGAAAAGTTTCTGGAGATGCTCACCCTTCGAGCTACCTGCGCAGGGTTATCATTCCACTGAGCATAATCATCTGCACTAATAAAACATTGGATGAGATAGCAGATCAAACTCCTACACTATCATATTAGATGATACACCATTTGATACCACCTGAAGATTTTGCTGCCTCAGCCTTTGGTATTTCCTGTCTAGCATGTGGTATTTCTTGGCCCCGCTATTTTCAATGCAAGGAAAATAGAACAAAGCAGAAAGCAATCAATCATACAAGTATGGCTACATGCACAGCACTCAAAAAAGCCAACACCTTTGCTTACCTTAGATGTAACATTTGAAATCATTGCCCCAACAACTCTCCATGAAGCAGAAAAATTGTTTTTTCTGAAATTGTCGAGGCTCAAAGGCCCCATATCATCTACGCTGCCCATAATAGCATCAAGAACCTAAAATGTAAAATAAACCAAAAGGCTGGGAGGTAAAAATTTACCATAAAGAATGAAATTGCAGTTATGGATCAAGAGTGCATTATCATCATCCTGCATTTACCTCTTTTGAGAAAAGCGATTTGAGGTCCTGCAATGTCTGCCATTCTTTCAATTTGACAACCTGCAGGAATTAAACACTAACTTTATGGTGAACAGTACAAATCATGTCCATAGTTGCATATCCAATAAGATTATACAACAACAACAAAATCCTTCTCCCATTAAGTGGGGATATCCAATAAGATTATAATTGCATTAAACAGACCTGCTTGCTTGGAAGAGCTGAAATATCTTCTTGATCTGCATAAAGCATATCATGTAATTAGGTTGACTTGAACATTTAAAATAATTACATATAATGACATATCCAGGTTAGTGTCTATGGAAACATGTTATCCTTTTTTAAAACTCACATATGACACTTAATTTTACATTTGTTCACAGCAGTTGTGTTTGCGCATAGGAAACAAGAAGATATTCAAACAGAATTACACTTGCCATTGGAAGATAATGCACCACTTTGGTTTTCAAGATTTTACAGTCTCTGACAGCAGAGATTGAGTATTCACTAGCCCAATCAAGTGTTTGCCCTGCTACTTTCTAGAGGCATGAAACTTCTGTCCTATTTCACTACATTGATTTACAACCATAAATGTTCCATTAACAGATGCAGTGCTTTGATTTGTTAGTACAGCACAGAGATGCAGCAACCTTTGAGTAATCTGCAATAAAAGTATGGGGAATGGTTGGGTCCATCAAAATTTTAAATGAATGACTAACAGTTTAAAGTTTTGTAGTATGGTCCATATCATTTCTCTTTTTTAAAATTTGATCCCATCATTACTGAACCATCGCATAACCATTACCATATTCTAACCTAGAAAAAAGTGAGCATATTTGGGATGCTATATTGGCACTTATAGATACAAACAGGATGCATGTTCAACTCATGTTTTTTTCCCCTCACTTTCCTTCAAATATCACACAGCTAACACCTGACATCTGCCTCATTTCCTAGTTCATTCACTCCCCCCATTTAACTAAGTCATTAATTCTGCTTGGCCAACAGGAAAATTCCAACAAATCAAGTATCAATAATATTTGCAGGTTTTAATTTTAAATATTTAATTATCCAGATAATTACATCCCGGTAGTTTTCAAAACGAAAGGCAGTGCATTTACATATATGGCTAGATCCGCTTACAACCATAAAAACATAAAAGTGAGAACACCATGTCTATGTCTTCACACAAGGAAGAGAGGGAAAATGACAGAAAGAAGGAGAAATTAAGAAGGAGGAGGATTGCAGTTCAATCAATGTTGCAGAGAGAAGAAAAAATATCTACTCTTTATCAGTCTAACAATGGATTCAAACAAAGGGAGACAGAGCGCCTAAAAATGTAGTTATAGCATAACTGGCGTAGACAATGTGACCATAATCAAATATCATGGCAATCAGACATACATAAAATTTAATCCTATTAGTATCCCATCCCAAGAGTAAGTAAGAGCGACTGCAACTCAAAGATGAGTCCGTTAACCTATAACTATTTCTACAAAAGACTACTAAGCTAAGCTTATTATTAACTTCACAATAACCTAATAGATTGAAGTTCGATATTGTAATACGCGTACACCCCGTCAGGTACTTCTACATTTTCTCATTATCCACTCTATATTTGCTCAGAAAGAACCCAATTTAACTTTCAGCAAAATATAACAGACCCGAAAGAAATCAATTAGGGTCCTTTACAGACAAGCATGGAAGGCGCAATGAAACAAACACTTTATATCATTTACGAAATGATTATAGTATATAAATACAAAATTCAAAAACAATAACAAGAGAATCAGCGCTCATCATTAACATGAGAATTATCCAGTTCCCCCTCTTCACTTTCACATTTCAGATATGTCATACCCAAATCAGTCAATAACGCTTTCTACTTGCATTGTCTTCTCACTCTCGTGTCTGTGGTTCGAAAACAAGTAATACCAAGGAAGGTATCTGAACTCCGTCTCCTTTTTTTTTTTTTTCAAAAACTCCGTCTCCTTCAAGAATACACTTTCACATCAAACCAAATACAAAAGAAATGCTAACCAAAAACAAATCAGAAACACTTCTAAATCAATACCACCCAACACCATTGTTATGCGGAGATCTGCAAGTTAAAACTAGGGACGAAATGCCTTAAATGAAAATCTAGAGTTTGGAAAAGAACTAATGAAGCAGGAGAACGAACCCGAAGTCTGAAGCCCTCGGGCTAAGAAGAAAATCAAGGGCGCCAGAAAGCAGATTAGAATGAAAGCCACGACAGAAAAACGAGATCCACTGGCCCTATTCCTGCCGCCGGCCAGCCCTCGCATGAGCGCCATTGCAGATCAGGATTGAAAACCTTGAAGACAGAACAAAGTGAAAAGAACAGAAAGTGAGAAGCAAGATGATAGAGGTAGAGAACAAGAGTAAGCAAAAGAGTAGGAGTGAGACAGATTTACAGGAAAAATCGGGAAGGCGCGAATGAGAAGTGAGGCGGGGCTTATGGTGGGAATGCTAGTCGAAATCCATCAAAAGAGAGAGAAGTAGAAAAGAGGAGTGAGATTGAGACGCAATGTGAAAAAGAGCAGGAGTGAGAATTGAGATAGATCTGGTTGCTGTGTTTGGGATTTGGTATCCTTTTTTTTTTTTTTTCCTTTTCCCCCACTTCCCTTCTCTTTCCCTTCCCCTTGCTGTTCTTTCTTTCGCTTTCGTTCTACACCTTCGAATTTTTCCTATTTTCTTCCATCTACCTATAAATGAAGTAAGTGGGTCCATGCGCTTATAAAACCAATATAGTAGTATTAGTAATGTGGCCAAAAGAATATATTAGCAATTTTTATGATTAATAATTGATAAGTTAACAAATGAGAAAGTGATAAATTATAGACAGCCTCAGTCTCATCATTTATACTATCTCCGATCCTAAATATAAGAATTAGTTAACTAATTTAAATAGATTAAGAAAATATGTTAAGTTAGTTATTTATAATAAATAAGTGTTATTTTTTCTAAAATATTCTTGTCAATCAAATTTATTGCCTACAACTAACATTATTAGAAGGACTATTTTTAAAAAAATAAATAAATATGAGAAACAAAATATATTGAGATAATATATTTAAGATCAAAATAAAAGTCAAGCGAGATCTTATATAAAAGACAGGAAATAATATATATAATACTAAACAAAATCTTACAATTAAAACCGGAACATTAAAAAGATCACTATTTTATCATTTAGAAGGAGGGTTGAATTTTCATATTCCATTAAACTAACCGAACATATAATCATCTATGCATAATTCATGGATATCAAGTTTGTTCGCCAAAAAATTAATGGATATATAAGTTTGTAGTTTTTGCACAAACTTCAATTTTAAAATTTGTCAAAAAAATAAAATTAAGACTAAGTAAAATTAGGTATGTTACCATGCGCTGCACACAATTTAAGCAATATATAACACTTTCAATAATTATAGTACAGTTTAATAAGAACATAAATTTTATAATTAATATTGATATTATTAACATCAATTATATTAATTGATGGTATTAGTTAAATTTAATTTAACGTCCTTGCAATCCCAAAAATTTGCCGGTCCTTCGTTGAAAGTCGATCTCGAACATGAGAAAATTTAAATCCAAATTATCAAGATATATTGTAGAAAACTTTAGGGCAGGATACATTTCTAAAACCGAAAGCAGATCCACACAAGCCTCACATTTTCGATATATTTGTGTCTTTTCAAAAGTTTAGACCCCAGAATTCTTAGCGCTGGTAAAAAAAAAAAAAAAAAGACCCCGGAATTATTAGCGACGTAATAAAAGAGGCCCGCATAGCTGCTTGGACTTGCCAGGGCCAACAAATGAATTTAAGTCATTTGAGTAAATAAACACACAAATCAACTTTAAAAAATGACGGAACTACTTGTTAATTGGACATATTTGTTAATTGTTCACTGGCGACAGTTTACGGCGGGATCGTCCAATCGAGTGGGAGATGCAGTGGCAGCAAACTAGAATTTTCAGTCCAAGTGACTTTGATCACTACATAGTCCACAAGAATGTACACATAGGAGAACACTCTTTAAATTCGAAAATAGCCTAATTGGTGATACAAGACCTTCCCAAGGGACCATCCCCGACACATTCAATTATAGAATTGCCACATCCAAGTAATCGCCAATCTGCATGTATACACCAAACTCAGTAACAGGCCTCGTAAATCATAATTATCACTACTATAAACCCTCAAAAGCAATAAATATCAATTTATCACAAAATAAAACATTCAAGCATACAAAAATCCATTGGACTCGCATAACAGACTGATATGAATTATCATCTTTTTCACTGTTGGGGTGGGAGTCATTTACTCCTCACTTCTTACTCGCATACATATGCTCACAACAAATATTGTAAGTATGTTAATATTATTTTGTCCGAGACTTCGTTAAAAATAATCGAGGAAATCACGCAAGCTTTCTTTGAATTTTACAAAAGTTACATATGCCTCCTCTTTATTTTCAAAAATGTACATTATCTCCCTCGAAACAAAAAAAAGGCTCAACGCTTTAGCTTAATTTTAAACACTACTCAGTTAACCATGTGCCTGTTTGGGATAGCAGTGGAAATCTCTATAAGCACGTTTCACATAAGCTAAGGCAAAACTTTTTTACATACTTGCCTCGTATTCCGTAAATTATTATTAAAAAGCTACTTATAAGCTGTTCCAATATCATCACAAGTACCAAGAAAAAACATATTGGTTACCTCAAAACCAAGTTCAGCTAAAGCCTTGCCATCATCTAATCGTCCATTTCCATATGATAAAGTTTTGCCCACCTAAATGAAGTCAGAGTAAGAGAATAAGAAACAGACTAAAAATCCTGGCAGTGAGATATACAGTAGGCATACATCCCACTAAGATGTCAACATTAAATCAATTGCATTTTCACAGGCAAAAGAATGAGATATGAGATATTCAACACAAAACGTATACTTAATTTCAAGAACAATTTTAAGAGGATAAAATAACAGGCGAGAAAAAAGGGGATGCTTTTGTTATCATTTTTTTGGTCTTCAATAAAATACTCCTCCGGTTCTAAATATAAGACCTACTTTGTGATGTAAACATTACAAAATGAGTCTTATATTTAGGACCGGAAGAGCAAGAAGAAAGCACAGAGTAAAAGAAAGTACATTTGTGAAAATCGGCAGCAATATTTACAAACTTTAGCTGATGGGATATAAAATAAAGTCAAAATCATGATCGCAAAGAACTCACTAGCGAACATCAAAATATTCAGGTGTGAAGCTATAGGATATGCATAGAAGGACATGACTCTAAAGTAATGTGGTACGCAATATGCAAAAGACACACAAGCTCACAAACACAAAGAGGACTTGCCTCTTTAACCAAGAAGCGGCCATGCTTATCAGGATAAACAAATGCGAAGGAAAGCTTTGCATTTCTTCTCCTTGCAGCCGGAGCCACTTCTTTGACCTGCACAAAATGGGTAGTCAAGTCAACCACAAGAAAGAACGTTATGAACAAATGAAACACAGCACCATTTCCAGAGGGACCTCATCAAAAATAGAGATGACTGCATTTTCAGACAGCGGAGAGCATCAATTCAGATAAATAAATTACTTCAATGAATCGGGTCTTTGCAAAAGCATAGTATTCTGTTATAGTGATTGCTAAACCAACAAAACCTGAGGTCTAAATTCTGGTACAAAGATATCCTCTAATTGAAATCTGACCAAATGCTACCCACCCATGTATCCTGTACATAATTTGTTGCAACACTGTCTTTTCATATCACCTCTACCCTAGTGCCTAGTGTTGCTTTAAAGTTAAGAGCTCAAGCCAATCAAATGGGCCCATGTATCACAAGCTTAAAATCTAAGTGGCATCATAATTTAAAGAAAAGGATCCACAGCAATGAAATTTGTTGCACCAGTTAAAATTAAGATGGTGGGCTAATTTTCAAGCTCAGTATAACATCATTAAGATCAGCTGGATAGAAATTTAGGTATTGGAGAAACCATGAGATTTTCCCAGTACATCCCAAAAGGCACTGCCCATTCAATATTTCACTGGATGTAAAATTTGAGAAAAGACAATATCTTACTAGAACACACAGGCCAACCTTCTCCTATTTCAATGTGGTTGGCTTTAAATTTTATTTACCACGCTATCCTTCCTACCATACTTAAAAGAACACTAAATGTGAACCATTTTATGATGAGGCTTTTCCCTCAACAATACTTCTTTTACAAACAGAAGCCTTAAATATAAGTCCCCTCAAAAAACACACACATGCCTGCTCATAATTCCAAATGAAAATATAACGGAAAGATGGGGACAGAAGAGAACAAGAAGAATTTCTTCATACAAGATCAGTTAACTCCCTAAGAGTTGCATCCTTCCATGTATAAATTTGAACCTCATCCTTCGGCTCCTTGCCTCTCACTGCGAATTCCTCATTGGTATGATGACCTCCAGTCTGCAGAATGTAAAGAGTACAGAACAGCATAGATTACTATCTCAGAGGGCAATCATTTCATTTCCTGCAAGTTGCAGTGAAACTATGGAAGTACATTAAAAGATCAGGATATGTCAGAGTGGATGTGGGCATACATTTGATTATGTGCATCAACATATATGAAAAGATTACAGAACAAAGGCAATATGAGATGCAGTGGATGAGACCCTTGCTCTGGAAAATATGCTCCAGGCATCATGTGAAAGAAATAAAATCCCAGAATGAATTGAGTGAACAAATGATGAGAATTTATGAAGCACAAAACAGCCAATTGATGCAAAGCGTTTTCCACACTATGGCATCATGTTAATAATAGGTTGTAAATACTGCAACAAGAAAACTACAACATTCATCAAACCTACTCGACAACGATATTCACCAATTCACAAATAGGAAATAATAAACTGTGTCCCCCAGAACCATTCCCCTACAGAAAAGAATGAAGAGCTTTTCAATTTAAGTCATTCACAATGAGCATTCGAAGGTGGCGTACAAAATACATGATTAAGATTAAGCACCTGTTTGTTCAAATTTAAAGGAAAAGTGACTTTCGATCAGTTCAACAGGAGTTGTTGAAAGAACAATAAATCTATTTTTAGCTTTTCTTGATAAGCTATTCCAAATAGCTTACCAAAATGAGCTTCTTTCAACATAGCCCTCATGTATTTAGCTTGAATTCTCCCAACAACTCCCTCATACTCCCAACAACCTTCTCATGCTTAACCTAACTAAAATCATTTTTTTATAATCTTAAACAAACTAGCCCTAAGTAGAATGGAATAGCAATATCCTCCATTAAGCAGTTTAAAATGCACGGTGGGATACTTATTATCCAACTGACCAACTTCAATGGCTAGCTTGAGGGGGGGGTCTTTTACCCTACTTTGTTCTCGTAGGCAGTATGAGATGCCTAAATCCTACTGCAAATAGTATAGGATGCTTCATAGCGTACTTAAGTTAATTGGTTCTACCACCTCAATAGCTAACCTTTTACCACCCATTAGGGTGTCCATTAATTGATATACGGGGGGATGATTAGAACTTCAAAAAGGGGAAAAGGCCACTTGCAAAGGGTTCTAAATAGTGATGGGTTCTTAATAGCTGACTAAAATGCTAAATTGGGCTGTTGTAGAGTGTGGCGGCCGTGATGCTCTCTCTCCAACGGGCCAACTGAATGCTTTATGGCACACCTAAGCGTATTGTTTCTCCCATCTCAAAATCTAATTTTAGGATGAGGGGTTAGAACTAGTCCTGAACAAAATCCAGAGACCCTTGATGGAATTTAACGATTGCTCTCTTTTGAGATGCAGGCACCATATGTCCATGGCAATGAAGGTGCAAAGCCTCGAATAACGTCTTTTTTTCTCTTGACAAACACCTCAATTGTAAGAAAACCATATTCTCAATCGTCAGCGGAGAATTATCTGACAAATAGAAGTGACCTTTGAGGACAGAAAACAAAATCCCATAAATCAAATTCACGAATAATTATGACACCCAAAATAGTACAAAAAAACTGGAAACTTGAAATAGATGATCATTAAACATGTAAGGTGGAGATACTGGAGAATGGCGTACCTTAGTGAACACTCGCAGTAGTAGCGGACACGTCTGGAATGAACAAACCCCGGGAAAACAAAAAACAAAACAACAATAATTAATATCATATAAAACAAAGAGAAGAATCAGACAGCCCGAAAAAGAACATAGGGTAGAATCATCCTTACTAATGAGCCAAAGCCACACCTAAGACTATTGGAGCTACAAGAACATTTCAGTACAGCGAAACGCACAATGGATAGGTCGAATGCAAGAAAATAGCTAAGTTTAAAAAGGGAGGCAAGAAATGAAACAGAAAACACCCATCAAGAAGAGAAAGCTATTAAGGACTGAGACCCCTAGGTCAATGAACGGTGGAAGTAAAAAACTGGGTCCGACGGGAAGATTAATAAAGAGGGAACCTTTTCGCGATCAACTGGTTCGAAGCGTGGGCGAGGGGGAGGAGGCGGAGGAGGGCCTCTTGCAGGCGGGGGCATTGGTCGGCCTCCTTGCCTCTTGGGTGCGTCACTCATCTTCTCCCTCGCTTTTTCTGGATTCCGCTTCGCTAGGAAGGGGTGGGAACGTTTCCTACTGAATATCTTTGCCTGGTCTGGGTCTGGGTCTGGGCTTTCCCTCTACAGCCCTCTAGCCCACAATTGACCCGACATTTTTGTCATCAATCCGGATCCCCGGCTTCCCTGTATATCAAGGACTAAACAGTCTTTTTATGACAAGGGTCGAACAAAATTTACGAGTCCGATAAACTTGAGTACAATCGTAAGAAAGACGTGTTTATATTTAGTCAAAAATATTTGTACTGGGGAAAAAAAACAGTCTTTCAATGAAATTACCTATTAATTTGAAAAATTATCAAAATTTAAAATGTCGGAATAATATTTAAAGTATTTGGACCCTTACGTTACCCATATGACAATTCACAAAAGATACTAGCATCTAATTGAATGGAGTTCACATCTTCTTATTAATTTTGTAATGTTTTATCATCCGAACTCTATCAGATACGCTTGACCAGATCTTATTACACACACACACACACACAATCACTTTGAAATAGAGATGATTTGAGTGGGGTATACTTAATTTAATTGTATAAAAGATGTGCGGTATCCATTTTCCCATGAGCCAAAAAGAACAATATTATCTATTTTTCTTTTGTTATTTTTTTACCAAGCACTCCTTTTCTGTTTCCCGTTTATGATTTGTTCATATATAACTCGATCACAAGGAGCAGGTATTTGTTATTAAATGTTAACGGATTAACCAATAACTGCTATTTTTAATTTTTTGGTGAAATAAGTTTTTTTTAGGGGCAATGGGCCTGGCCTCAGTTACTTTTTTTTTTTTTTAAATACTTCACACAGTCGAGCCGTGGCCTTTGTCGAATAAAAAATGGGGGAAAATGAAAATGACATCTATTGTAGTTTACGTATTTTTTTTTTTTTGGTAAGGTACTAGTTGGAGCCTATTTTGATTCGTTTGAAATATGCTTCTTGCTTATTAGAATGCTAATGGCCTCCTATAATCAAGGATGAAGAAGCATGGATGGAGTAATAAACTTATTCCATTCACACAAAAAACTGAAAAACGCAATGAAGATACTATAAGACAATTTTAATTTAAAAAAGTTCATCGTATATTTGTTCCAATATCAAAATTATTAAAGACGAATGTGTCCTACTCGGCACATGAGGTTGCAGTCAGCAACAACGCAGAGTCGCGTCTGACTTCTGTTGATGTGTATGTAATGTAATGCCTGTTTAATGTTGACATGTGATGTGAAATTTTGAGTGAGTTCAACGCAGACGAGCAGCCAATTATTTTTTTTACTTTATTTAAAAAAGCTGATAGTGTGTTTAAAAAAATGGATGAAAATATGTTTGACCTTCCTTACTAACAAAAATCATGAATAACAACTTAGTTACTGTTTGTTATGAGGAAAATGGAGGGGGGAGGGAAGAAAAATTGTAATGAGCTCAATTTAAAAAATTAAAGAAGTCGGGTTAAAAGCTTTTAATTAACTTTTATTACTCTTATATATTACTTCTTTTCTCTCTTTATCAAAATTCTTAAAACCCCATTTCTCTGAGTTTTTAAATAGAGTTTCTTAAAATTCTCCTTCCGCTCCCCTCCCTCCCATTTTTCTTATGCCAAACAGACCTTTAAATAACAATGCACCGCATTCAATATATATGTGTTAAGGAGAAGGCTCTGAAATATTTCAATGATGGAATAGAAATTTATTTTTTTCTAGGTTAAATTTGTTGAAATGTACCCCTTATCATACAAAGGGTCAAGAGGGGGGAGATGAAATGAATTTTCCTTGAGAGGAGTTCTCATCATCTCTCCCTTTTTCCCCTCATAAAATAAATAAATAAATAATGTCAAAATCTTGTAGGAATGGTCCGTAATGATAAACTATTATCTCTGATTCTTAATATAACAGTTAATTTGATTTTTAATTTGGCTCTAAATATAATATCCCAATTCGTTTTGTCTCTTATATTTATTTATTTATTTTAAAGTAATTTCTGTAATAATTACACATGTTAAATATTTAATTAAATGGTAGTTTTAGCTAATACATGACTAGTAAAGGTATTTTGAAACAGATAACATCTAATTATTACAAATAACTAATTTAACAAACTTTCTTAATCTATTCAAATTAATCAATTAGTTCTTATATTAAAGATTGAAGGTAGTTCATTAAAGTAGAATATTTTTTATTTTTTTCAATTCAATGATAAAAATGTGATGAAAAGAAAAAAGGAGAGGAGAGAGATCAAAAGCGGATGATAATTTGATGGTACTGCGTGCTCGGCGTTCCCACCTCACAGAAAGGGAGAGGGGTGGGGGCCACAGCCAAAAATGGGAAACAAGCGAATAAATGTGCCCTAATAATAGGCATTAAAGATTTCCCAAAACAGAAAGCCCTAACCACTACACTATTCCTTCATCATCTCTAAAGCAGGATGGGAGGCCAGTGGTCATAACCCGGAGGATGTGTTTAGGGTAGGGCCTAGGTGGGCCCCACCCCCATATCTTTAATAAGTCGCTCTTTTGCCCATTTTCAATGTTCTCTAATGTCTGTTCCTTTTCCTAATTATAACCCTCTTGCGGTAAATCCATCCCCTGTGCCTGGGGCGCTCATCTAAGCCTTTGTTTCGGGAATTTATTTATTGCTCTCTTATGCGTAAAACGAGAAACATTATGTCTTTCGTCGAGACTTTACACAGTAATTCTCCCATAAATGTTAAAAATGAATAAAAGCTAAGCAAGTGGGCAGTGAACTTGAATGTTAAAAGAGAATTAAAATAAGAATACAAAAGAGAGAGAGTTGTGAGAGGGGAGCGGAGGACTACTGAAGAGGGGATGGTGATAGGGACGCGTGAGGAGAGGAGCACAGGTGCGCATAATTGGAGAAACCATGAAGAAGAAGATAAAGCGATGTGTGCGAGCGATGCTTTTTTAACAGAGCAGGCATCAAACCCACACATGCTAGCTAATACTAACATTTTGCATTTACTCACCCAACAATCTCATCCCAATAAGAGCATTTAAAGAGTATTTGGATAGAAACCAAACCATAGTTTCAAAAGTACTTTTACGGTTTACGAAATAAATATATGGAGGAGTTTGTCTCGTTTTACGAAAAAGTGCTTCTGAAAAGCACTTTTGAGGGTTGCCAAACACCCCTTGATCTGGAATCTTGACTTGTATGTGTGAGCATGCAATTCTCCAACCAGCCACCCAGGCTCACTCCTTCACCATACATATTTGATAATCTCACAAGGTAGGCCATCCATCCTCATCAATTTCTCCTCATTTAGCATTTCAATCATTCATATTAAGTCTTCATCTGTATCCTCCTTCCAATCTTAAGCGCATCTAGGAGGATCGGAGAGTTCATGTTCCTCCTACATATAATATTTTTAATTTATTTTGTCTTCCAAATTATTCATGCTAATTAAATAGGTTTTCAAGTAGGGATAATTTTGATACTAATGATTAGGGAGGGTATTTTAATAAAATCAGAACAATAAATTACTAGCCTAACTAATTTTATTAATATTTATAAATTAATTATATTTGGAGGGAGTCCATAGTTATATTAATTAAGAAGTGCTTGTCTATCATTCGGCATCATCATATATGTGTTTATTCTGGGTGAAAATTTTCCATATTATTAGAAAAATTTTCAAGGAAAAAAAAAAAAAAACCTCTCCTCCTAGCTGGTCTATTAGAACTGATACATTTATTCTTTCTTTTTTTTTTTTAAAATCTTCAACCTAAATATGTTCTTCATTATTTATTATGCAAGAGATATGAAATATATAAATACTATATTTTCTGTTCATGGGATTATTGTTTGCGATTCTTATTACTCATCCAGTCCTTAATGTAAAACCTATTTAACTAATTTGATTAGATTAAAGAAGTTAGATAAGTTAGTTAACTGTGATAAATATGACATATTTTTTTAAAATATCTTAATCATCTTCATTATATGCTTCCTGCCTCTCATACTTGATTATTGTTGAGAGGGTATCAATAGGGATGATTTGAAAAAAATTGATAGATACAAGAAATAGGTTTTATATTTAGGACTAAAATTAACTCCATAATTAGGTCCTATATTAAGGATCGGAAGAGTATATATTATATATTTTGTTCATTAAACGAATTATTATTTCGAGTTGTATTGAATTTTCAAGGGCGCATTTGATCGATTGCCAATTCAAAGGGTTTCTGCATTTCACTTTCATCAGTAAAAGCAATCGTTTTATATTCTCAAACTCCTCAAGCTCCATTATTGGGGCACACAATTCAGAACCGGAGGCTTAACTATATACGCTTCCGAGTTAGGACTTTAAGGGATTCTTTTTCGCCGTCTCTCCTTTATTGCCCTGGAAAATAAGGAGAAAATTATGTTTTGATCCATCTGTAAGACAAGGTAATACCAACTCTCTCGTCTCTACTAACAAAACACACCAATGCTACTATGACCGTTGCACTAATAAGAACATTGTATTAAAAAGGTTTGCTTAATTAATTTTGCAGAACAATTAAAAAAAAAGGCTAAAAAAAAATCATCATAACTCACACCAGAAACAAAATGATTGCGAAGCATGTGGATAAAAGAAAAGGATTTGACCCATGAAAATCAGAGGATATAGAGCTAAGCTACGCGAAAACGAAAGACAGTGAAGAAGCAAAGAGACGATAACCAATAAATTACATATCAATTTTCTTTCCAGTTTTAAGGATCTAACCTATACACATATGGGGCCATAGACTAGTCGAATTGCAGTTTAATGTAGCTGAGCTTATCAGTGAGTCCAAATTTTCATTAATTAATCTAAATGAAACTGTATTTTTCAAAAGGGAAAAACTTATTAGATTCTTAGCCTTATATAGGTAATATATTTTTGTCAAATCAAAATCATTTCTAAAGTGTTAATAATTGATATATAAAAAATGACAAAAATGACCAAAAAAAAAGCAGAAAATTACTAAATCCCAAATTAGAGTTGATAACAACACTTCATTTGGTGTTGATAATGCTGAATTTACAAGTGACAATAAATTATTCTTGACATTTCCTACCTGGGGTTTAATAATTTTCAGCTTCTTTTAATTTGTTTCATTTTTTCTAAAAAAATTGTATTTCTTGCGATGAGTATTTAATATCTGACAACATTGTTAACTGATTTATATTTAATTAGTTGGACTCTAGATGAGATGTGTCTTTTGGTATGTTTTTTAATTTTTAATCCAAGAATCTTGAACTCTTGAGCGAAGGTATTGAGTTATTTTTCATCACCTGATTTAACTCGTGGTTAAATTTATATTTATCGCAGATTACGTAACTTGAACTTTCGATGATGTCACCTTCAAGTCTAATCTTCACGACCTTAATTTTTCTAAGAGAGAGAGTATTTAAAGAATATTCTGGAGGCATGAACTTGCTCATGTCTCTCCAAATAAGACAATATAATTAATGACTCATTGGAAGCATGGTTGTTGGTCTATTTAAATTTGACATTATTGGACCATTGGTTTAAACTTAATCAACCACTTCGGAACTTAACCCTAATTATCAAACTTCTATGATACACAACGCGGTTCCAACGTCCATATCTTTACAAATATGATATATATATATATATAGCAATATTTACAAGTATTTCAAGCCTAAATAATTAACGTTTACACGCTATTTTCTTTAATTAGTAAAATTTGTTCTGTGGACGCTTTTAAACAAAAATGTATCATATGGGGTAATCCTTTTTCTTTTTCACTCATGGTATATATGTTAAACAGGAAAAATTCCACGAAAAAGCTTAAGGGCTACTAATACCACCGGTGCTATTCATAACACTTCTTTAGGCCTTTATTAATTCAGTGTTTAATTTTATTTTTTTTACCATATGCATCCGGTATCCTGGCCAACCCTTTAGAGAATTACAAACCAGATTAATCCAGATGGGGTCATGGTAGGACCCACATGGGCGGTAACCCTACCACTTACACTACTGCACTCCCAAATGACTGAACCTGTGACCTTTGGTTAAGGCGGAATAACTCTTACCAGTTGATACAAGTGCTCGGTGGTAGTGTTTAATTATATAAGAGAATAAGAAGTACTCTAAGGGGAAACAAATTCACGAAATTAAATAAGTTTGGTGCGTACAGCTCAAACAATGACGTTATAGATGTTCTAACACAACCGAGATTTAAGATTATTTCACGATAAATATCTTCAAATTATGGACTTGACAGGCATTTCTTATTTTATTTTTGGGTATTGAAATATATATATTTCCTTTCTGTTAACTTGAAGTTAAAGAAGTACGTACTATCCCTTCCCCCCTAAGTATGCCTGAAATCAGTTAATCCTCCTATGATTTAGAGTGTTTGAACTGATCTGTTAATCAATGTATTTAACTAATTACCACTTAATCATTCTGAAATTTACTGTGCAGTTTTGATTGGCCAAAACCCAAAGTAAGGGCAGTGTCAGTTCTTAGAAAACGTATGTGGTAGTCCTTGTTAAGAAACGAGAATGATGATTATGCATACTTCGGTTTCTATTAGTATTTAATTTGTAGATGATAAGGAGGCTGGTGGGGACGTGGGGTGTACTAAAATAAAAACTGATCGATGAGGATACATGCATGAATTAGTCTCCAACAGATTCCCTTGTCTCTCTCTCAAATTAAACAGACCTCGTCATATGTATTATTCCTTACGCTTTCATCAGTTGGATCCCATTATTACGCATGTTACCATTTTTATTATCCAGCTCAATTTGGCCAATGTTTTGAAATTACTGTTTTTGAGATGTCCTTTTATCGATCATATTATTCCCTAACATCTCTTTGACACATTCAACATTTCTTTCTTTAATTTCTTCCTTTCTAAGACATCATAGAAAACAATCGTGCGGGCGATTTGTTAAAATAGTGCAGACCTAATTGATGACACGCGTATTAGAAGGGTGAGTGAATAATGATTTCACTTAATTGAGAAATTATTGAATATAGGGGGAGGCAAGGTCTAGTAATAATTTGGATTCAATGCTTATTACACTATATATACATGGGCTTGTTTGGCGTTGCGTAAGCTATTCTCATTTATATTTTGACCCAAATCCACGTAATACTAATTACTAAATGTGTACTCTACTAATTAAACCTCGATCCCATGGTTCAAGGATTTTGGCCCCTTCAATTAACTTTGGGATTATATTCTTTTAATCTGTTATTTGTCAGTAGTGCGCAATCTCAACATTTGTCGCATGACAGCATGTGACAAATCAAAATCAATACTACAAAAAAATAACAGCAGAAATCGCTTCGAGTACTACGATAAAAAGGGATCCGTGATAAAAACAATATATGTAATGATGATGATAATATATGCGAAGGGAACTCAAAGAAAGTTGTTGGTCAACCTGAGAAATGCATTTGCTTTCAGTTTTAGGCTAAACTGTGTCAGCAGCCACTGCTCAGTATAATTTCCCACAAACATTGCTTTCACATGGGGGCCTCCACCCACCGCCCTCCATGAAACTTCCTACTAATTATTTAATCCCCAAAACATAAGTAATTAAGTTAAGGTCATATGAAAATACTTTCCCTCTTGTTAATTTAATAGGATATGTTAGAGGTTTTAATTTTAGATTGTTTCCCGAAAGATTTCAACTCAATATACACGTATATTTTGTTTCTCTTATCAAATATATGCTCCTTTCTTATGCTTTCAGCGTCTGTTTATTTATGAGTGGGTTAATTTTTGGTAACTTTGTTCATTAAATTCATCATATGGACCGGTTTAACCTCTGAATCAACTCAGTTCTTCATCAAAATATAATTGAATTAACTTTGGTTTTTTGTCCTTTTATCCCGGTTGTTCAGTTGAACTGACGAGTTCTCCTGGTTCTTTAGTAACAGTACAACGTAAGCTGTCTAATTTTCAAATCATTTATGTACACAGCATTTTAAAGATATTAAGAGAATGAAGAAAGACATGGCCGTGTGTAAGAAAATAAATATAGAAAAGGAAAGTGAAAAGAGAAAAGAACACCGCGGGGTTTCCATTTTCTTGAAAGAGAAGATCAAGTGTGCCCCTGCCCCTCCTTTTTCCGTGTTCCCTTGTCTATTTCTATGCTCAGCTCCAACTTCCTCTTCTCTCTCTCACTCTTCCAGACAAACCCCATTATCACTCCCTCTCTCTCTCACGTCTTCCATTGTTCTATTTTCTCCTCCACTCACATATAGATCAAAAATCTGAACCCAGAAGAGAAACAGCTTAAATTTCGAAGCAGGACTTTAGCCATAAAAGAGAAATAGAAAGCATGGGTAGAGGGAGGGTTGAACTGAAGAGGATAGAGAACAAAATCAACAGGCAGGTGACTTTCTCAAAAAGAAGGAACGGTCTGATGAAGAAAGCTTATGAACTGTCAGTCCTTTGTGATGCTGAGGTTGCTCTTATCATTTTCTCTGGCCGTGGCAAGCTCTATGAATTCGGAAGTGCTGGGTATAATTCTTTCCTTTTCGGTTCCCTCTAATTCATTTATTGCCTTCTCATCCATTTTTTCTGTATTCGTTCTTGTTTTTGGCGGTGCAAATCCCAATGGATATAAATTCCTAAATTATATATTCTTTTTTCATTTAGAGAATCTTTGGGGCTTTGTTTTCTGAAACATGCCCTTCTTCTCTCTTTCTTATGCAAACACACTTTCTTCTGGCTTCACTTCTCCTTTCACTAAAATAGACACTGACCCCTTCATTTTCTGCTTCTCTTTCTTTTGGTGCCATATTGGTTTTCTTAGCTAGACACCGTTATCAACTTTTGAGATATTTTTTCCCCATTTCAATTTATTGATTTGTTTGTTTTGTCTTGCTTTATAGTTTCTACGGCATCATTTCTTGGTTTCATTCAATGAATGCATGCATCATCTGATAGCCTTTCTTTCTCTTTCCCTCTCTCACACACAATTGCTTGAAGAAGTTTCATGGATTACAGAGAGAAGAAGATCGTTCGTTTTTCTTTCCATTCACAGATAGACACGTTTCATCTATTTGTCGTCGCCGCGCTCCTACCCCCTTTCTCTACCCTGGGTTAAAGGGTTTGGCTTTCAAATACACTTTCTGATGAAACAGAACAATCTATTTCTTCTTTTCTGTCAAGGAAGAACGCATCAGTAGTACATGTCTGAGTGGAGAGTGGTAAGCAGGTAGTACCGGGAGTTTAGTTGAAGTTGAGGAAGTCAGTCCGCGGATGTTCACTCTCTTGTCCGATGTGCAAGATCTAGGGTTTTCAACTGCATCTTCTCTCCGTAAGCCTTAAAGCCTTCAACTTTAACATGATCTGTAAACTTCTTTTGATGCTTTGATCTTTCGGATCTATCATTGTTTCCATCTTTCTCACACTCAAAACTGAGAGAAGTGGGGGACCACTTCTCTCAGCATTCTTATATGCCTCTTTTACATCAACTCTCTCTCTCTCTCTCTCTCTATCTATAGCTATCTGGGTACTTCCATAGCAGAATTACAGTTCCTTTTTTTTTAAAAAAAAAAAAAGCCTGAAGAAGACTATAATGTCGGAGTCAAACACAAGGATACGATCCTTGGGTTTATACACAAGTTCTGCTGCCTCCAAACCCCCTCTCTGGGTATACTTCCATGGAAGAATAATTACAGCTTAGTTTTATCCCTGAACAGATTATAATGGCTTAGTCAAGCACAAGGGTCTTTGGATTTAGGCACAAGTTTTCACTTTCCATCCAGCGCGCCCTCCTTCTCTTTCTGTGCTCCTCTTCTTCTTCTTCTCTTCATTTTTTGTTTACCTGTTCTGGAAGCATTGCTTTTGTCTTCGGCTAATCGATGATACTGTGGGTTTTGGAGAAAATTGGTTCGAAAAGGAAATCTTGACAGTGAGGTTTTAGTAATTGTCAAAAAAGAAAATAGAAAGAAAACCTCAGTAACATGGATGCTTTTTGGTTTTGTGTGCGCTTTCTTCTTTTTTCTTTTTTCGGCCAAGAGCCCTAATAAGATATGAACCATATATGTGTGGTCAAGCTCTAGCCCTGGCCTGTAAGACGATTAAGAGGAAAGAAACCGCACTGCTTTGTCCATATATATTTTATTATTAATTAATCATTCGCAACATATGAATTTGCGCGGAAATCTCAGTTTTGTCCTCTGTTTTACATGTTTTCTGCGGTAAAAAGAATGTTCATGAATTTTTAATTTTTGATATTGCCAGTTAAAAAAAAAAATTTTTGGTCCACCAAAAATACTTATCTTAATCTCTACCACCGCGAAGAATACTCCCGTCTCACAAAAAAAAAAAAAGATATTTTGGGCGATAAAATGAGTTTAATTTGGAATTTTAGTTAGACATAAAACATATGCCTGTATAATTGTGGTTATTGGTTTAGAAATTAATTTTCCTTTATATTATGAAATTAATTAACTCATTCTTTCTGAGGTGAAATTACTCAGTTATAATATTTGACTTGTAGTCTAATGGCATAAAAATACTTTTATAAGTGAAAGGTTATTGTTTTGATTTTACACTAATATGCATGTCCCTCCAAAAAAAAAAAACGAAGAAATTGATGGTGTGTATATGTCTCTCATATTGTGGCAGAAAAAAGGTGTCGCTTTGAATAATATTTAGCAGTACGTTCGAGAAATTTAAATCGTTCAGTTCAAAATGATTTATTTCCCCCCTTTCCCTTGAACTAGACACATAAATTCGTTTTTTTTTTTTTGGGGTAGCATTACTAAGACCCTGGAACGATACCAGAGGTGCACTTTTACTTCTCAAGACACCAATGTTCTTGAACTTGAAACCCAGGTATGCTTCCCAACCCCACCTAATCCTTGTTTCTAATATTCTACCGTAATAATTAAATCATTTTTGGAAGGTCAAATATAATATGCAGTGCCATTCTTTTTTTTTTTTTAATTTGGGTCGTGGTTTCACATTTTTAATATCGGGTCCTTAATTATGATTTTGTTTTTGGTTTTGGAATCAGAGCTGGTGCCAAGAGGTGTCAAAGCTAAAGGCAAAGTATGAGGCTCTTCAGAGGACTCAAAGGTTAGAAAATGTTATTAGTGTTAATTAATTATGGTATCAAATTAAAGATATACGAAGTCTAAAATTAAAGTGGCTTAGTAATTAGTTAAGGATTGATGTAAATGTTTACATATCCAGGCATTTGCTTGGGGAAGATCTTGGACCACTGAATGTGAAAGAGCTTCAGAATCTGGAGAAGCAGCTTGAAGGAGCTCTAGCTCAAGCCAGGCAAAGGAAGGTACATAATTGGGAGGAATTTGATTAGTGATTGGAAATTTCTTTCTTCCAGTTTTTTGAGATCCATCGCAGATTTCACATATGCATGTATATATATTCTGAATGCAGTATCGATTGTCTTAATAAGTAAAGGAAAAACGAGAGATTTTGAATGAATCTTCACCTTGTTGAGAAACTCGTGCCTGTTCTCTCAACCTTTCAAACTTTCTTATATGTTTGTTTGTTCTTTTATTTTTTTGCTGGGCCTGTGAAATTCCACATATATGTAGTTATATTCGTCCTTTTACTTAGTACAAGCTTTTGTTTTGATTGAAATGAAATGAGCTTGTCCGTGAATATGACATCTTACAATGTGTTTGTGAGGGGTGCATGGTGGAATGAGGATTTTAGCTGACAGTGCTTGAACTGAATTTGCAGACAGAGATTATGATAGAACAAATGGAAGATCTGCGCAGAAAGGTAATTTAGATAGAGTTTTGAATTATGTGGCGTTAATTTGTAATTCAGAGAAGTAATTACATTGGAATGTGTGTGAAATGAAGATGGATCTAACAATAATGTTTGTGTGGACGTACGCGGCAGGAACGGCATCTGGGAGACATCAATGAGCAACTAAGACTGAAGGTGGGTTTTGTACTTATATATAATTAATAATATGCTTGAGGGATAGATGAATATATATATATATATATATATTTAAAAAGTGATGTATAGTAATAAAGAGAATGATACAGGTGGAAGGAGAGGGATATAATATTAATGTGTGGAGGTGTGAGTCGGAGTCAGCAGGGGGTGTGGCTGCCCATCCAAACTTTGCCTTCCAGCCTTCTCCTCACACCAACCCTAACCCTCTGGATTGTCCTCCCCACCCTTTCCTGCATATTGGGTATGTCTCTCTGTCATATATATTTGCATGATATATATATATATATATATTCAGAGTTGAGTTCAATATGTATGCACTGCTCAAGATATATAATGTATGAATGGTGCGTGCAGGTACCATAATCATCAGTACGTTGAAGCAGCAGAAACATCCAATAATGCTGCTTCCAAGGCCATGGCTGCTGAAACTAACTTCATGCAGGGATGGCTTCTCTGACCCCCTCACCCCCAACACATATATATATCATCGCTTACTCAATATGAACAATACATTTGGGTTTTATATATGCATATGATTGTGAGCATTATATATATATATGCATCTTCTTCTGGGACTTGATTTGGAAGCTCGTGCAATGGACTTCATCAATATATATAGATAGCTTCTCTTCTGAGTAATAATTCAAATATATATATACATATGTATATATGCATGAGGGTGTATGTCTTGTTTCCTGTATATTCAAAAACTGCTTTATGTGTGCTTCAGCAGAAACAAGAATGACAAAAATGCAGGATGCTAAATCTTCAGAGCGTCCAATACTTCCATTATCTTGTTAGCAGCTCCCATATGCTAGATTATATTATCCCACCCATGCATATGGAGCATTCGACTTTTTCTTTTTTTTTGAAAAAAACAATTTCTCTAAATTTTACTTTAGAAATAATTTTCATCCTTCTTTTAGTTCAATTTCAATATTCCTACAATTTACTGCAACTGTTTTGATTGAAATTCATCAGCAATTTACATTTCACCTACCCTAACTAACAACGTTGCGCAAAAACTACGGTCTGTGCTCCTTTTATTCCCCGAGTTATTTCTCCTGTAAAAAAAAAAAAAGCATATTAAGAAACAAGGGTTAATTAATCTGCAAGTCCTTATAGTTTTAACGAATTTTGAATTAAGTCCCTATAGTTTTTTTTTTCTTTTTATTAGGTCCTTATACTTTTACCTTTTTTTTAATTAGGTCCTTGTATTTATTTCTCTTTTAATTAAGTCCTTATAATTTCACTAAATTTTTAATCAGGTCCATGTAGTTTTAATTTTTATTTATTAATTAAATATAAGCTTAATTAAATAGATTAATACTGAAATATAAAATATTAATAATTAAATTAAATTAATAATTATGTAATAAAAAAGTAATAGAATTAATTAATTCAGGAAAATTTTTTAGAACAATTAATTTTTTTGCTGAAAAAATTAAAATCATTATAATAATTCAATATCTTTAGAATATTATTGTTTATAAACTAATATTAAATAATATATACTATTTTATGTTTATATAATAGTACTATTAGAATTTATAAAATAAAGAATAAAAAATTCAGGGACTTAATTAAAAATAAGATGAACTTATAAGGACTTGATAAAAAAAATAAATAAAAGGACCTAATTAAAAATAGGTGAAAGAATAAGGACCTGATAAAAAAAAAATATAAGGACCTGATTCAAAATTAGTTGAAACTATAAGGAGCTGTAGATTAATTATCCCAAGAAACAAGAAAAATTAAATAAATATTAATATACTATTTTCCGTTTTCCTTGATCTGCGTCCCGCCACTTTTCACGTAAGTCCTCCTAAAAATTAATGTAACAAATGGGAATAAACAAAGGAAATACTGCATCAACGACAAAATAAATTAAAATAAAATATTTAAAAGTTGACACAATAAAAAATGAACTCAGATAATTGAAAACGGTCCAGACTGAAATGGACGACTCTCTAATTAGCGTAAAAAAAGACATAAATATCATTAAAAATAGGGATTAATCAGTCAAGCAAATTGTGGATTTATCCAAACGAGCGACCAATTGACTGTGAGAAAGGAAATATGTTGTCATCAATAAATTAAGGAAATACTATCTCTGGTTCTTAATATAAGATTTTGTTTGACTTTTATTTTGATCCTAAATACTCCTCCGGTCCTTATTATAAGACCCAATTTGACTTTTTATTTGGTCCTAATTATAAGACCCAATCCATTTTGTCTCTTATATTTATGCATTTTTTTCCAAGATAATCCTTCTAATAATGATAGTTTTAGCCAATATACTTAATTAGCAAGGATATTTTAAGAATGACAACACTTATTTATTATAAATAACCAACTTAACTTACTTCCTTAATCTCCTCAAATAAGTCAATTGGGTCTTATAATTAGGACCGGAGGAGTATAATATCACAATCTACTTTGTCTGTCATATTTATACATTTTTTTCTCAAAGTAGTCTTTCTAATAATGGTAGCTCTAACTAATACACTTGATTAGTAAAGTTATTTTAGGAAAGACAACATATATTTATTACAAATAACTAACTTAACTTCTTTCATTAATCTCCTCAAATTAATCAACTAGTTCTTATAATTAGGATCGAAGGTAGTAAGATAATTACTGAAAGCCACAAAAGGAAAGGTGACGTTGGAATTTGAATCACAAGCAATGAAAAGATATGCACAAGAAATGAAGATAGGAGAACACTCATATGGTTCTATTTATACGTCATTTTTTTAACATGTTTCACACAAATTAAAAAAAAATCTTAAACCTTATAAACTCTTATTTAAAATTCAATAACTTTCAACTTTATTCTTATTTAGTATACATTATACTTCATATAAACAAAGTCAACACAATAATAAATAAAGAGTAAAATTGCACATTTATAGGAAAATTTTTTTTCTCAGCGATAATTTTCTTTTCAACGGAATCCTTCGCAACTCGCAATCAACTGACTGAGACTAAAGGATTGCACACATTAAGTTGGTGAATAAAATAAAAACAATTAATTTGCTTTTTTCTCGAATTAATATATATATTACATTCTGGCAAGAAAGTTCATTCGAGTTTTATATCTAACTATCTAATTTGTTCGGTCTTCTTTTGTTTTAGGAAAAAATTGATAATAATTCATTTAATTAATTAATGCAATACATTTTCGATTCGAATTCGAATTTCAGGAAATCAAATCGCGTCTTCTACTACAAAATAAAATCTTCCTCTAGTCACGAAGCAAACTATTCAATAAATTGCTGTATATTTCTTTCAGTAATGACTCACGAGGTGTTGAATGATTTAAAATTTAAAACGAGACAAACAAAAAAGGGATGAAGAAATACACAGAGAGGGAGGGAGGGAGACTCAAAGTTTGGGACGATATGGATATGCAACACAGTTAGGTTGTATAGTCTTAATATAAGATGTAATTTGTGTGGTTTAATTTAAATTATAAACTAGATTTTATATTAAAGGACACGAGGTAGCATTTTTTAAGAAAATATACAACAATTCGTTGGGTTGTTTATGTGGGAATGGGAAATAAAGGGAGATTTTATTTCTGTAATGTTAGACGTTCAGTTTCCTCAAATGAAATCTTCGTATCATTCTAGAAAATGAACCACTGACAATTTCGACAGCTGCTCATTAGATTTATATCATTGCTGAAAATTAAATTGGATAGTAATTTAATTCATCTAAGTAATATCCCTTAAATTTAAGGAAAAATTACGCACAAGTCTCAAATAACAGAAATTACTATTAAAAGGTCTTGTAAAATCCTCAAACAACTAGGAAGTCCCGAGGGACCTGAGGGTTAAAGATTCAAAATGTCCAATTACTATTTGGTCCTTAATCACTTGAAATAAAAAATGAATCAAAAAGTATAGGCTCCGCTCATTCGCACAAAGCTCTTGGTGACTCTGACTCTCGCTCGTCACTACTCGTCGTCATCACTAGGCTCCTCTTGGTCGTTGTGGTCCCTATTCCCCATCGCACCTAGTTGTCACCGATGTGAGATAAGCTGGTAGGTATATATCACAGTTTTCTCTACCAATGCGAAAGACAATATATCAAGGGCGTGTATTAACAACCCAGTCGAAAGCTGTTGACAAGTTAGGTAATGTCTATTGACAACTGACCTTAGAGGTTAACATAACCTCCACATAAGATCAAATTATAACCAAATACTGTCATGTAACAACTTTAACGCTAAAATAGGAAGTTGTTAAATACCATTAACAATTTTAATTAGACCTAATAGGATTATAGCAAAATTTTGTTGCAGACAGCCATTAACAGCCTCAATAGCACGTATTAACAAACCAATGGGAATTTGTTGAGAAGTTAGGCAATTTCCACTGACAACTGACTTTATGGGATAACATAACCTTCACATAAGATCAAATTGTAACCAAATAGTATCATATAACAACTTTAACGTTGAAATGAAAAGCTGTTGAAAGCCATTAACAACTTTAACTAAGCATAATAGGATTATAGCAAAATTTTGTTGCAGACAGCTATTAACAACCTCAATAGCGTGTATTAACAGCCCAATAGAAATTTGTTGACAAGTTAGGCAGTGTTTGTTGGCAACTGACTTTATATGATAACATAACATCCACATAAGATCAAATTATAACCAAATAGTATCACGATTTTAATGCTAAAATGGGAAGTTGTTGAAAGCCATTAACAATCTTAACTAAACTTAATAGGATTATAGCAAAATTTTGTTATAGACATTCATTAACAACCTCAACAGTGTGTATTAACAACCTAATAAGAATCTGTTGCCGAGTTAGGTAGTGTCCACTAACAACCTACAACCTCAAATCCAAATCACACGTTGTGAAGGTTGTTAGTGGCTGTCTAAATTAAGTTACTGATATAAAACCATCATTTCGTCTACTTTCAGCGTTGCATGCTTTCTTCATACTTATAAAGTTAGTTGTCAGCGTACACTACCTAACTTATCAATAGATTGTCATTGGATTGTTAATACATGCTGTTAAGGTTGTTAATGGCTGTCTGCAACAAAATTATACTATAACCCTATTGGGTTTAGTTAAAGTTATTAATGGCTTTTAACAGCTTTCCATTTTAGCGTTAAAATTGTTACATAATACTATTTAGTTGTAGTTTAATCTTATATAGAAGTTATGTTATCCTTTAAGGTTAGTTGTCAGCCGATACTGTTTAACTTGTCAACAGCTTCTGATTGGATTGTTAATACACGTTGTTAATGTTGTCTTTCGCATTGACAAAGAAAATTGTGATATATACCAATTAGCTTATCTCACATTGGTGACAGCTAGGTGCAATTCGGAATAGGGACCACAACGACCATGAGGAGCCTAGTGATGACAACAAGCGGCGACAAGCGAGAGTCAAAGTCATCGAGAGCATACACTTTCTGATTCATTTTTGGTTTCAAGTGATCAAGGCCAAAATAGTAATTGGATATTTTGAACCTCTAACCCTCAAGTCTCTTGGGACTTCCTAGTTACGGGACTCTTTACTAGTAATTTCTATTACTTGGGACCTGTGGATAATTTTTCCTAAATTTAAACCCCTAAGCTCAAATATTAGGTTCACTGGGCCAAGCTTATCCGTTGATAACCCAAGCCCACCACATTGCACGTGCGAAACGAGGCCCCTTCTAGCTTCTGCGACCATGGGGCCGAAGGTACGCAATCTATCATTAGGTTTGTAGGCATAAACATTCTGGGCTAGCATATTACGTATCTTCTCTCAGCTTCCTCAATGTTCAAGTATAGTCATTTCCCGTTCAAGGCCTACTTGCACCAGACAGTTCGAGATAATTCAGACCAACCGTATACAGGTTTTGAAAACCCCAAATTATTGCTATAAATTATTTGCTTCGTAGTTTTTTATAATCTGCTTTCACTAAATAACCCTGCATCTAAACAAGTAGAATGAGCCTTGACACACCCACGCTCAAATATCAAATACCCTCACCTTTTATAGCCATCATTTCGATTCTGACATCACTTTCACCATAATTTCTCCTACAACTTGTATACCGATACAACATGCACTTGATATAAAGAATAACCCAAACAAAAACTAGTAATTCAATGGTGCTTGCACTATCACAAGAAGCAACATTTGGAGACCCCAAAATATTGTCAAAACTCATTTTCTCAGTAGTTTATGTATGGCTTTCGCGGCGTGCCCTTTTGTATGTGTCGTAAACGGTGATCCTAAGCGCACGCCCCAAGCACCACATACAATTGACATGATGAATAACTCGTACAAAACTATTAATCATCGGACTGAGCAAATAGACCACACCACAAAACACCCAAAAAATGTCATCATTTACCAGTAGATAGTTCTTGGATAATGTTCTAAAACGTCAAGGAAAGTAGTACAAATATACAATGTGCAAGATACTGTAGATTACAAGGCATGAGCAATGTCACGAAACAAAATGGCAATGTCACTTGCATAGTCGTCATCACCATTATTACTTATCCCAATGAGACAGACAGACAGAGACATTTCTGATGTACAATGCTGAAAAACAGTTGGGGCTTGCCCTTATTTTTTCCTATATAATATTTGCAGAGGTAGGGTTTTAAAAATTTTCAACTAGACCTTGGAGGTAGAGGAGGCAAAATGCTTCGTCTTGCTCTGGTTTCTGGTAATCCAATGAATAGCTCAGTTTCCACCTCCGAACTTGGACTGCTTTCTGCATAGGGTTGGCTTTCTCTCTGCTGCTCACCATTTGTTTCTTGCTGTGGCTGTATACCACACTGCAAAGGAATATCAATTCAGTTTCATGTTTGATATGTAGATTATTGGATACATCCAGGAAACGAGGAGGTGAGTATAAATAACTCTTATGCTTCTGCTAAAAAAAAGCATGAAAAAGAAAAGATAATTGAAGCGAGGAAGTTAAAAACACATAAGAGATGGTATATTTCATTAATTGAATTGAATTTAGCAAAATCCCGAGTTCAAAGAAGAAAATCACATTGAGAAAATTCTCCCCAAATAAAGGTCAACTCGGCTCAAATTTCAGATACTATATGGTTTGTCACCAAAGAGTAATTCTTTATGTGAGAATACCGGGAGGTGAGGCAAATGATTTTCCCATAAAGTTTGGCCTAAATCATGAATCATTCTTGGATCCTTATTTATTTGACTAGGTTTAGGACATTTTGACCAAGCGCGTTCAAGAGGAAATCTCAAGTGTATATTCTTTACAAATAATATAGTCCTGTGGGGTCAAGAAAACAAGGTTAACCCTAAACTCGAGTTATGAAGATAGACTTTGGAATTAAAGGGTTTCTACATGAGTAGAAGTAGGATGAAATATATGCGCAGTGTGTGCAACGAAAGCAAGTTGGAAACGGTTTGAAGGTAGAAGTTAAAGATCAAACCATACCATTAATATTTTGGTTGAAAAACAAAACACACAAGTGTCAAAAAACAGGCATCTACGAGGCAATGAATCAGTGGGGATATTATGCATAGGATACAAGATGGTTGGTTGAAATGAAGAAAAGCATTAGAAGTCATTTGTAATCACAAACTACTTACTAAGCTCAAAGAGAAGTTTTATTGAACTACCATAAAACCAGCAATATTATGTAGTAGTGAATCTTCAGCATCCAAGGAATAACAAGAGCAAACAATTAAGATAGCAGAGATGATGTTGAGAAAAAGATAATATTTGTTTTAACTGGATATGAGGAAAAGTCTGTAGAGGAAAAAATGGTAGAAAATCATTTAAGGTGATTTGGATATGTGCAAAGATATTGACGTGCCGATGAAGAGGGTTGAGCATTTAGTCTTTAGCTTTAGAGGCAGAGGAAAGCCAAGAAGGACACTCAAGAAGGTTATCAAATTGAACCCTAAACCCTAAATAATATATTAAAAAAATTGATTTTTAGTAGAGTATGGTAACGTCCTGCTATCCATATAGCTGATTTTCACTTAGTGAGACACATAAGACTTGTTCTGGTGGTAATTGCTTGTGTGTTAGAAAGGATCCCTTTTTCCCTCCCAATAACATATAGGCCTTAACGACATGATTGAAAAGATGGGATTGGGTGGAAACAAAATCTAGAATCATATTTTAGATGGTAAATAAGAGTGAGGTGAAGGGAAATCTGCACGTTCTCACAGGACTCGTTTGAAATATATATTACTTGAATCAGTCGGATGCATAGTAAATCAATAAAATCTGCCAAAGTGGATCGTAGGGTCCATTGTACCAGCTTGGACAAGTTTTCATTGGCTTCTTAAACCGGTTCCCAAGTATTTATTCATCATGTGTGGCTTAAAAAGGGATGATGACAGTGTCAAGTTCACGTGATTTATAAAGAAACTTCCCAAGTCCTGATAAATTAGAATACCCACGCGCCAAACATCAAAACATGCATCTTCTGCCATAAAAGATGATATTTGAAATCTATACCCACTCCACTCCATTGGTTACCTGGTAACTTCTAAACAATAAGGAAGAGGTTATAAACTTATCACCGCTCTTTTCCCTCATCTTTCAAACAATGAAGTGAGAACTCTCCCTCTAGTTGCTCTTAATTCATTTTCCTCATTATTTCCAGTAAAGTCCAAAAATTTCTAGGTGATTAAGAACAACTTTTTCAGTTTGCTATCAGAAATTTCAAATCATAATTTTTCATTTAGAAGAACTAAAATATAATTCCAAATAAGTTTCGAACGGCAACGACAGGGTGATTTCACCTTCTCATAGAGCCTTGCATTTTCAGCTTCTAAGGCTTTTTCCTGAAAGAAATTCAGAACATGGTTTCAATGACCAGAACTCGTGAAAAAAGAACAAGAACCTATCTTTTCTTGGCAAGTGTCATGAATCCAGATTGATATGGAAGAAATCAAGTACAAAACGTGAAGAGTTCAAATTGTACAGCTTCTTTTCTTCTGCAATTTAATTTATAGAGGGAAAAAAAAAACTCGAATGCAGTAATTTAGGTTTTCTTTATCAAGCTCTTCAATAAAAAACATGCTAATCCAACCCAGCGACATATAATAAAATTATATAAAGATCTTGTTTACGTATCATAATTTTGTTACAAAACCTACATTTGATAATGAACAATTCAAAACACCATCTAAACTTCGTCCTCTCTCATATCACGTACGAGAATAATCAAGCGAACAGAAGTCATTAACGTTCTTAACCTCCTTGTCTATATATCACACACACACAGAGACCGGGAAAGCTTACCTTTGCTATTAGTTGCTCGATTTGTTCGTTGTAAACCTGATTCTGAGAAGTCGAAAGAATGAATTAATACTTTTATATTTATCATTAACTTAAAAATTAAAGTACAGTAATAAAGAGTTTAGTATTGCAACCTTTCTTGCTCGAATGGTGCTCACACTCTTCTCCAACTGTTGTTCTATCTGATTTAACTCTTGTATGGAGCATGACCCTAAACCCTCCCCCAAGAGTTTCCTGAGAGGTATTTGAAATTACAAAGGCAGTAACATGCTCTTTATAGTTAGTGATATTCCACGTTTGAATTTTTTAAGAAATGTGTGAAGATACACAGAAATCTAAAAGTAGGTCTTTAACCTTTTTGAGAGCTCAAGATGCTCAATTTTCTTCATCATGCTTGCTGCTTCTTGCTTCAAATGCTGTCATACACAATAGATTCGTTTCAGGCATCAGGGTCCTTCATTAGATGCATGGAAATAAGCTACAAGTGGCTGAAAGAGAAAACTGATGGAATCCAAACAAATTAATCCTGTGCTTGGAACAGGCACTTTTAAGAGAAATTAATTTTAATTTAGAGTTTTTTTTTGGAAATACTCCATCATATAATTTTGCCTAGGCAGCTAATTATTTTACAATTTTAAAATAATTTAGCCCTAAAATTTGTTTCATCGAAGAATAATCATTTCTGATATTTTATTTTGTCTATAATGTTTTTCCTTAATTATCTTTTACTAGTTAGACTCAAATAGAATTATATCAGACTTGGCTCGAACCTAAAACCCAATGTGGATCTGCATACGGTTCATATCTTAACTCGTTATTTTTCATCCGATCTAGATTTAAATTTTCCAATTACAAAAAATGTAAAATAATAACAATCATCTAAATAAAAGAAATATAACAATTTGATCTAAATTCTCTAAATCAAACTTTAACAGTCTACGTATAAAATGTTCATTAAGCACATATTGTTAAAATAAAGCCTTTTTACAACACCTAATGATGAATAATGGTTACCTGCATATTTTGTTCACTCGATCTGTTGGCTGTTTGAGCATCCCTGGTATGCTTGCGGTAGCGTTCAATAGTCTCGTGCAAGCTGCTGCATTGAATTAAATTTCATAACACTTATCCATAAAAGGAATATAATGACCCTAACACAGTTCCATACAATAAAATGCCACAAAAAAACGTGTGAGACGGACATGAGGGGAAATGCTCTCCCATTCTCTGAGGCTTACAACATGACCTCCGGGCTCTTTATTATTATTTTTTTCCCAAGAAAAAAATGTACAAACACCATAGGAACATGAGATAACCCCAATTTTAGCCCCAAAACAACCTCATATATATTACACATGTTGTTGACTTTTTAAGGGAGGAGAAGCATTACGAGTAAAGAAGTATTATATCACCGATACTTTTGGCCCCGGGGGGGGGGGGGGGGGGAATCTCTATAGGTACTATGTACTCCTTCAGATATAAATCATCAGTCTTTCTAGGTATTCCTCATCCAGAAACAAATCACCATAGTCTTTATAGCTACTACTCTTTCAGAAAACAAATCATCATAGTCCGTATCATATTCAATCCTAATCATCCTCGACCTCCCAGTTTCAATCATTAGATAAAAGTAATTCGCGTAACTCCAGGGAACAGAAGCATTTGCATATCTATGTTGTTTATTCTAGAGGTCTCTTAAATTTTTTATTTTTTATGACATGGTCTCTAAGTGCATGTCCTGGACTGAGGGCGATGAAAGGTAATAGATAGGAAAGGGAGTAAATTTTCTATTATTTTCTCTTTCATTAACTTTCCTCAAGCCAAACTAGCTTGGCTTTAATAGAAAGAAATGCATGATTTTTTTTTTTAATAAAAGATCAAAATGGCATCAAGTAAAATGAAGAATTACACAGTTCAAACTATATAACAGCAAAGGAAATAGGACAAATAAAAAAACAAGAAAAAAGATAAAAGGATGATGCAGAAGCAGTCCAAACATGTGTGTTTGAGAAGGATTGCAGCATGGTGAGCATATCTTGGCCAACAATCGACTGAAGCTGGCCTTTAGGATGAGAGATGAATAAGTTCGCGCTTAACGCATAATTAAGTATTCTTAACAAAAGGCAATGACTAGAGCACCAGAAATGTATGATTTAAACCTATGAATCATCAAGGACGTCGAAATTAAATTGTTTACTCCTCTTCTCCTGAAATCTCCTCAATCCAAACATACCCTAAAGTTGTAAGCCCCATAGGACGTTGGCCTTCACCATCAACAGATATTATTGAAGAAAAGGATGTTGCCCAATTTATAATTAATAAATTTCACAGAGGAGGTATTGAGGGATAATGAGCCATATTAAAAAAAAAAAAGACATTTTGACAACGACACTTGGTTTATGGATTTATTTATTTTTATTTATAATAATTATGCATGTCCCATGCACGCGGAATTTCATACTTTTGAAGTGTGGGGACGTCCAATGACCTAGGGAAATTATGATAATTTAGGCTTGTGAAGATTGCAGATTATAATATCTAAAATGACAGAACATGTCCACGTTCATTAGATGGGTTGTAGTTAAAAATAATCAGAGTTTGGAAGCGAGAAGCAAAGCTATCCCATGAAGCATAATTTGAAGTTCACCCCGAAAAATCCACACACACACACATTATGTCCAGTCCTTAATGTAAAAGTTACTTAACTAATTTGAGTAGATTAAGAAAGTTTGTTAAGTTAGTTGTTTATAATAAATATGAGTTGAATTCCCTAAATTATCCTTCTAATCATGACTGCCTTGGATAGAAACCCCCTTAATATGTACTACTACAATAAATAGGAATACTTTAGAGAATGAATTATAAATTTGGAAGACAGAGTGAATTGAGGCCTCATATTTAGAACCAAATACAATTCCCATTTAACTCTTATATTAAAGACTAGAGGTAGTATATGACTGACTACAAATGAAGCTTACAATCTTGCTTCTTTGCTTAACATTATAATCCAATTGTTAGAGTGAACAGTCTAATAATGTAGTAGACTCAAATAAGCTGGCGAGTATAACAATAAATTAGCATTGACAGTAGTAATAATAAGTTTTCAGTGTAATTTATATACTACTTGCTTCAGAGTTGCTTCGCAAATGAATGCTACCACAGGGAGAAGTTGTACCAATGTACGCTATTGATTTAACAATAGCTGAAACTTATCACACTTTAAAAGCTTGACCATCTCACTAAGGTTTGATTGTTACCATATGGTCAGATCTGATCATACTAAATTCAATCTTGATTAATTATTACTCTCTCCGGTCCTATTTATAAGCTTCAAATTTGAAAAGAGATGTGGTCCATTTTATAAGCTTCAATTTGGGATTTGTCTTGACATTTAATGCATTTTTTTCATTTTTGCCCTTAATTATTTATTCTCTTTCCTTCATTATAGTCTGTCTTGTCACATTTCTCCACACATTCTCCTTCATCTTTTTTCTCATTTATTATAAAGACATATTTGGAAACAAAATTATATTTCTAACCTATTTATTGCTTCTAACTAATTTTAACTAGCAGTTCATTATCCATGAATTAATTATTTGAAACTTATAACAAGAACCGGAGGGAGTATTTATGTAACACGGTTTTAGTTTTTTATTTGTATTTGTGTATCTGTATCATAGTCATCAATATATACCATAAAAGTTGGATGCTTTGCATTGTGACTCTTACTCCTGTATCTCTTGGATTCTTTTTTGTTTTTTAACAAATATTCCTTCAATAAGTAGGCTGTTCTAGTTTGAGTTCATATTTTGTCACAATGACTTGGGTAAAATTTAGAATTAAACCTTGATACTAAATAAACAAGTTTGAGTAATTTGTTGAGTCTATATTAAATTCATCCCTCATAGGCACCCGCCTAGGGTTTCAACTTGAGCCACACCAACTGCAGTTATGATTACCAGATGAGTCATGGACCAAATCAATAACTAAGTTCAATATCAACCATGACAAATGACAAAGAATTCATGAGGGTTTCTTATATTTAGGACTGGAGGTAGTCGCTAAACATTGAAATTGTGAATCCAGAAACCCAAAGAATCATGAAATTAAATAACCTTTTTTAAGGAAGCTTCGAATTACCTTTAATTAAATCTATACTACCTCTAATTCATACCCATTTTATTTTAGTTAGTACATATATCAAAGCTGTAATTAGAGTTTAGATTGAACTCATTAATGTAACTATGAACTAGTCAAAGATTCGTTGTCGGAATTGGGATGATCAAAGCGAGAGAAAAATGTTGAGCCATCAAGCTGTTATCATATGATCTAGAAAGACAAATATGGACCATTAGGAGATTTTATCCAGAAGTGATACTGCAGTAATTGCAAGAAATTGCAATATCATGTTGTAATAAAAATGGTCACATGCACCCCAGTAAGAAGGAATAGAATGAGAAAGACAAGGACAATAGAGGTAGGTATCTTCCAAAGAAGCATCCAAAGCAATGAAAGTTAAAGGTGGGTTAGCTATTATAAGATTCAAATTTTAAAGGGTATAGAGACCTCAACTTGACAGAAAACAAATGAGAAGTACAAGTTTTCTGGTTCATAATAAACAAACACGCAAACACTAGTATTGGGAAGAGGTTATGTGTCCTTTGGTTTGATTAAAAATTTAAAACTGTAGAAATGACAGTGCACACTATTTCATGGGACATCACTTTTGTTGTCTCTGGGCTCAAATATTAGTTGGACAAAGCTTTACTCACATCGTTGGTCGCATGCAATGTATATCAAAAAATAGTTTTTTGAAGATATTAGTAATAGTAATGGCAATAGTAATTCTGATTTGACTCTACTTTCCCAGACCACGAAAAATTTAGTGTCTTTAATGTACAAGACGATTGCTACACGAGGCATATGATCCTGCGTCTCAAGTTGTTATCTAATCATGTCGGCGAGTAGTTCACGCATAAAAAGAATCTATGGTACGATTTCCATTATCAAATTTATCTTTTCCTGTGTTTGGTTAAAGAGGTACAGGATCCTGGTTAGGAATGACCACATTCATAATAAAGATATCCTCACCTAGATATGGTTCATCTCTTTGGGAAAATCACAATTCCAAGAGTCCTTTTCAGCTGTTTGATGAACATTTTAGTTTCGTGGGCACAAGAACATCATTCTCCAAGATGTATCAAGACATACAATATATGGGGAAAAAGGGATTCTAAAATTAGTTTTGGTTGGTTTTTTATGATTACCCTTCAATGTTTTAAATATTTAAGTATAAGCCTACAAGTTATGCAAGGTCTGCGCTAAGTGGTGAGGTTAGCTTCAGAGAAACACGCACTCAATTCAGGAAGTACTGAATGTGATGTCATATTCATATAACTTCCATAATAGTGAACTGCTTCTTAGCTTCTCATAGTCTGAAAGTAACATGAATAAAACAACTATTTTTTGAGTAATAGTAGCACAGTTTCCAGATTTGCTTTATAGGTATGAAGAAAATCTGAGCTCGTGAACTCTTAACGGTGAAAAGGCACGAAGAGAAGACGCAGATTCACCACCAAACAAGTTGTGATATCATGGTTAAAAAATGGTATATACAGAAAACTAAAACCGAGGATTAATCACAGTCGTACCTGGAGCTAGCAAATTCATAAAGCTTGCCTCTGGGAGAGAAGATGATGAGGGCAACCTCGGCATCACAAAGCACTGAGAGTTCAAAGGCCTTCTTGAGCAGCCCATTACGGCGCTTTGAGAAGGTCACTTGCCTGCTCGTGGCGTTCTCTATACGCTTCATCTGGGTCTTCCCTCGTACCATCTCTACCTCTATTTCTCTGTGAATACTGAATCCTTGCCCAGAGAAAATATTCACACATGGATCAACCATAAATGTCTAGAAATATAGAGGAACCTGTTAGCTCATAATAGTCAGAAAAACAATAAAATACTACTCACCCAGAAAGGTGTAGAGAGGAAGTAGTGGATTTCAGCAGATCCGAGCCTTTCCCTACCTAGAACTTGAAAACTCCAGCAAGCTAAAACATGAAGGAAAATGCATCATATTGGTATTTGACATCTTGTTTTCGGCCAACATATTAGTATTTTACACATATATCAATGAGAAACCCAAAAAGAACTCTGCGAGAAAATACCATGACAGGGAAAAAAAATCCGAAAGTCAAGCTAAGGAGAGACCAAGCTTTTCAAAACCAGCTAACAAAAGCGAAATCCATTAAATAATCTCCCAAGTCCCTTTCAGAGAAGGAACTAAAGCAAGCAAAAATCTAGGTAGAGAAGCGGGTTTTGATGATAATTACTCACCGGCCAGAAAAAGCAATTAGTTAAATTTCAAGAAACAGCTAGTTCTGAGAAAATTCAAAGCGCGGGCGCGTATGTATGGCCAAGAAAAGTAATAAGAGATTTACAAAAAAAGGAGCAAATAAGAACCCAGAAATGCTCAGAGGAAGGAAAGAAGGAAGGAAGGAAGGAATAAATAGCGGGGTGCACAGAAAAGGAAAGAAGACACAAGGGAAACAGGCAGGAGACCCCCGATAGAGTGCAGAGAACCCAGAATGGGAATGGCTAGAGAGAGAGAGAGGAGAGAGGGGATGGTGTAAATGGCAAAAGCAAAGCAAGTTCGGACTTTTATGAGTGCATTGACTTATATTGACTAATTGATTCCTTTTTTTCCCCATCAATGGACATAATATTTGTCAAAATCATCACAACACACCTTGAAATTTACATTTAATTATATTCAAAAAGACATGATAAGTGTAGTAATTAAATATAAAAAATATAATTATATTGTAGGATTACTCAGGTTCCAAATATATATAAAGCAGTAATATATAATATATATATATATATAGACTGTTTAGAGGAGGAAAGGAGGACACAGAATCAACTTTCCATATTGATACATCGCTATATTGCACCTTGCAACGGAAGGCATCAATGCCCCCACCATAATAAGAAACAAAGCGTATAATAGGAATGCTTTTTCCAAACCCCTTTCTTTTCTTGTTTTGGTAATTCCCCAGTTTACTCACTTACTGTCAACCCACAAAACCTATGTTTCCCCAACACTCCACGAAAATGATACTCCAGCCCATGTTTTTTTCCATAAGAATAATAATAATAAATAGTAATTAACTACTGCTACTCGTTTTGGGTCGGTCAACCGCACGCAATCCTTGATTTTTTCTCGGAAGAGCGAAGACTTTGGATCGATCGCTCTCGTTGCCTTTTTATCATCTTAGAATTCTTCCAATTAATTATATATGAGATAAAATCACTTTTTTTTTTTTTTGCTACGCTTTATGCATAGCCTGTTTTCCTAAATACCCAACGCTGAAAACCCATCATAGGTAAAGTAAACAAGCCTCGCATATGACTTGTAAATATTATTGACTAATGGGTCTTCGTGATTTGGTCAAACTTTGAAGATGATGAATCACATTGAATTGCTTGTTAAAATATTGACAGAAAATAACATATATATATATATATGATCTGGCACTTATTAAGGGGGTGTCTGAAAAAAGCGAGAATCAATTATTGAAAAATATTAGCGGTTGAGATAAAACTCAGATTACGTATTTAAACCAAACGTTGTAAACTAATTCAAATATTATTAGCATGCAATTTATGGGAATCAATCAAGACGATGAAGTACAGTCCAAAAAAAAAATCAAGACGATGAAAGTAAAGAGGAGTGGGGTAATGATTGTATCAGGGGAGGAAAAGGGCGAGGAGTGAGATATTGTGGGGAGAAGAAAGAGAAGAAAGGAAGGGAAGGGTGGGGGACGGGGGAAGATAGAAAGACGTCAACATCGGTCCGTACAAGAGGGTACACAAGTGACCAATCAGAAATCGAAAACGCAACATCCTGTCATCATTGCTTTTTGGTGTCCTGTGGCGCTCAGCTTTTGGCCCTTTTTTCCCGGGGCCCACCCATCATCCCCCCACAATAATGTGACTATGATTCATCATCTCTAATTTACGCGTCTGCATCTGTTGGTGAAATTGGTAATATGAAATAATCTACTATTTTAAATAATTGTACACAAACTAAAATATTTAAATTTTATTTTCAAGGAATTATGACTGTGCATTTTTTATAAACTAAATGCTTCCCTATTATGTGAAATCGAAAGGATAACTATTCTCTTCTAATCATTATTATAAAAATTATTTAACTAATTTGAATATATTAAATAAGCTATTTAATTATAAAAATATGATCTAATCCTCCTATAATATTTATTAAGATTATATATCAATTTATAAAGTTAAATAAATAGTTTCAAACAAATAATAAATATTAGAAATAAAATGAATAAAAATCTTATATTTAACGTTAAGATCAGCTTTTTAACTAGTTCACGTAATCAGGATGGGAGGAGTATTGCTTATAACTCAGCCAGGACTTCTAATTTCCTTTCACTTCCCATCGCATCTATCAGATCAGATGTGAATGGCTAAAATTGAATGTTTCTTAAACTATTGTTATAATACTCTTCCACCCTTTAATATAAAATATAATTAATTAATTTAAACGTATTAAAAATATTAATTAAATTAATTAATAGGATTTTTTTAAAAATATTATAATCATTTTTCTTAGTTCCTTTCCTCCGTCATTCCCTCACTTAATTATTATTGAGAGAATATTTATATAGTTAATTTTTTTAAAAGAATTGATGAACGTATTAAATATGTTTTATATATAGGACTAATATTAAGTCTCAAATTAGATCCTATATTAAAAATGAGAGGAGGGTTAATTAACTAGCAGAAAAAAATATTTGAAAATAAATGCAGTTTGTCCTATGAAATTGGTGATATAATGTAAAAAGAAAATTACAATGAGATTTCAAAGAAATAAAGTAATCACTAGTCTTAATAATAAGTGAACAGTTACTATTTCTTGTAATAAAACTTGTCATTATATATTGTTCTATTATCATTAAAAAATTTTAGCAATTATATTTTTTTCTTAAAATTTCATAATAATAATTCTTCCTTAGGTAAAACGAGTGCATATATGGCGTATACAGCTCGACCCAGGAGTCATCCCGGCATATCATATGTAATGGAAAATGCAAGTTATTATGAAAATATAAAATATATTAATCATGTTCACTGTAATAATAAAGCCACTTTGATTCAAGGCGCAGGTGATTGCATGGAGCGTAGCATTGTGATTCGCGAAAAGTTTGGAGTGCTAGATGTATAGATGGGATTGGAAGGAGTGGAGATAGATGGATAGATAGAATCGAAGGAGAATTTAGTTCAACAATAATGAAATGCTAGAAGGCATAACAAATAATACTACCTCGACCAATTACTTAATTAATTTTAGTATGTTAGAAAAACTAATTAAGTTAATTATTTATAATAAATATATATTATTTTTTTAAAATTATCTTTACTAATCAAACATACTTATTTATAACAAATAGTTATTATCTTTTTTAAAATATCATTATTTACTAATTAAGTGTTAATGTATACTAGCTAGAACTATTATTATTATTATATTATTAAAAATTAGAGGTAATAATAAGAAGCAAAGTAGCGTCGATAATAGTAATGACGGCTTCTTCTCCCGTCGAGCCTTTCGCTCCGCCGCCGCCCGTTCAGAATCAAAAGTGATCCATTTTCTATCCTCCAGGACACCAAACAAACAGAGCAGGTGCCATCATGAAAACTCAACTAATTTCCTTCGATTTCGTTAATGTGGTTACAAGTAATAATTTATATAAAAACTATGGAGGGCTAGAGTGAGCACTCCCTCCTCCCTAAATACTATACCTACCTAGCTGGCATACACTATGGAGATCATTACTAAAGTTGGTTGTGTCAAACTGTCAATGTGTTTCTTCCCCCTTTCCGACTTCAACCCCTAATTGAAAGTTTTATGACGGAGATACATGCAAAAGTATGTTCACTCATTTATAATACAAGGCACTTTTAATTTATTTATTAAAACTAACAACTCCTTAAATTTATCTTAAGTTGTAAAACTTTTTAACTTTGCCCATATTAAATTAGGTCTTAAAAAGAAAAAAATATAAAAATTATACTCTTCTGATCTTTAATATAAGATCTATTTAACTAATTTGATTAAATTAAAGAAGTTAGATAAGTTAGTTAATTTATAATAAATATGACATTTTTTTTTCTAAAACACTATAATCATTTTTCTTAATATCCCCTCTCCTTCACTTACTTGATTATGATTGAGGGAGTATCTATAGGGTTAATTTAAGAAAAACTGATAAATATAATAAATAGGTATTATATTTAAGACCAAAATTAACTTAAAAACTAGGTCCTGTATTAAAGACCGGAGAAGTATTTAAACATTAATTACCAAAATAAACCCAGTAAATAATTATTCTGACTTTTATTATGGAGAAAAAGAAATATCATAAACCATGCTAAAAATTCGAACAAGGCATCATAAAAAGAACCCTTAACAGGCTTCAAAAAGTTGGGTAACCTATACATTTTGAGACAGGGAAGCACTGTACTGTTAAAGATTGTAGGGAGTAATACGCAAGATACAGCTAATAGTATTGCGCCAAAAAAAAAAAAGGTCAAAGGTATTTCCTAATCTTAAAATATAAGTAAAAAGCACCCTCGATCATGCGTGTTAAGTATTTCAAGATTAATATAATTTTTAATCCTTTAAATCTATTCTCATTTTGGTTTTAGTCTTTCAAATTTCAAACCATAAGTTTTGGTCTCTCAAAAGATAAAACGGTCCAAATTTTTATTCGATCATAGGGATCAATGCTATACATGAAAAAAACTGAAGGATCAAAATATTTAAAATTTGAGAGACCAAAACTAAAATAAAAGCAAATTTAAGAGATCAAAGTTTATATTAACTCAATATTTAAATACATGCATGCTTTCCATTTTTCCCGACTAAAGAAAAAAAGTAAATAATAAAAGTAGTTGGACTTGACCGTGATAAGTATTATTAAACGAGTAAACATTATGCAACGGTATTTATAAGAAAAAATTTCAAAAGAAATGATTATTGAATTTCAAAATTCCAAATCAATATTTATTACTACACCAATAAAGAAAATGATTACAATGACAACACATTTTTTATTATAATTTCTGATTTAGAATTTTAAAATTCAACTTTTATTTTTTTTATTTTTCCTGATTATAACCACAGTAATTTACTGCACAATTATACAGGGAAATTACCGCTTTTAGTAACTTTTCATCCTCAATGTGAGGTGCTCTGTCCGCTCCATAATATAAAAAGTTGATTGGAAAAAAATGTGGATCAAAATATAAAATGTTATGAGGATAGTTAATTTGATTTTTTCACCTTTGCTCCTAATATTAAACATGAGAGAGAGATGAGAGATACTAAAAGCATAATATTAAAGGCAATTTTATTATTTCGTAAGGATAAAATAAGAAAATTTTATCATTTTAGGACACATTTAATGACTAGACTTCTATTTCTTGATGCATGATAAATGTTAACTAACTTTTTATATTATGGACATAATATTGAAAAACAGATTAGAAACATGCCAATTGTAAAAACCGGCAATGTGCTGACGGGGGCCAATGTAAACCGATCAACCAGGAAGGAAACCGATTAACCCGACCAGTTTGGTGGATTAACCCGGTTATGTGTGTTTTTAAAAAAAAGTTATTTTCATGCCAAAGAATTATTAGTTTAATGAGTAAAGGATTGTAGATAAGAATATTTTGTTGTTATAAATTTATTTTATTTTTTTAGAATGAATATTTAGTGATTTTAATAATATGATACTATCATGTCAATTTGTTCAGAAAATTACATAAAAATGAAAATAAAATGCAAGTGATTATGTTGTTAGAGATTCAATATATTAAATTGGTATTTAATCTTTTGGATGGATGGCATGATGAGAATTTAAATTAACTTTAGGTTTGACCTCTTGATTTAACTTTAATTTAACTCATTAACTTTTAACTCACTATCTTAATCACTTGAGATGCCGATCCGGCTTCAGTAACTTGACTATTGATCGAAGGAAGTTGTATTTTTTCGTTCTTATATGATCACGGACGAAGCGCTCTTCTGAGCCAACCGTTAAAGCTTTACAACAAAAGCAAGAGAGCTTAGATATAATAAAACCTGACTTTTCTGTCCAGAGAACCTGACTTGTCAAATACAATTAACGCATCCTCTCATCCTAATGCAGCAGTTATGTTTTTTTTTTTTTTTTATCATGCATAGATATTTTCTTATTATCGGAAGAGATTTTGGCGGGATAAAAAGAAAGATTAAAAGGTAAAAAAGTTACCAAGATTTAGAAAGAAAAATATTCGTATCCCAAGAAAAGAATGTAAATATGAAAAAAATAATACTCTTCCGGTCTTTAATATAGGACCCAATTGTTGAGTTGGTTTTGCTTCTAAATATAAGACTCATTTATTATATTATCAGTTTTCTCTAAATTACCCATATGGATACTCTCTCACCCATAATCAAGTAGAAGAGGAAGATCGGGTATTAAGAAAGATGATTATAGTATTTTAGGAAAAACGTGTCACATTTTTTATAATTAACTAACTTATCTAACTTTCTTAATCTAATTAAATTAGTTAAATAGGTCTTATATGAATTATTGGAAGGGTAAATGAATGACAAATTGTCATTAAACCTTTTTATCAGCCTAACAAGCAGATAGTGTTTAGGGGACTGGGAGCAAGGCTGAAATATGATTGGACCACATGGCCATGGGCATCATTAATCCAAGTCATTATTTTATCAATTAAGGCGTACAGTAGTAATGTGTTACTTCTTTTTCTCTTTAATATAAAAATTAGTTTAACTTTTAATTTAGTCTTAAATATAAAATTTTAATATATTTTATCTGTTATATTTATTTTTTAAAAATAATTTTTGTAATAGTTGCATATGTTAACTGTTTCATCAAATAATAGTTTTGGTTAATACATGATTAATAAGGGTATTTTAAGAAAATTAATACTTATTTATTATAAATAACTAATCAATAAATTTTGTAAAGCTACGCAAATTAATCAACTTATCTATTATACAACTTTAGGTCACTAATACAAAAACTAATTGGCTGATTTAAGTATAGTAAAGAATTAGTTAAGCTAGTTATTATAATAAATAGGTGTTGGCTTCCCTAAGATACTTTTGTTAATCAAAGGTCATTTGATTAAATATTAAACATTTAACATGTATAATTATAATAAGAATTATTTTAAGATCTTATATTTAAAATCAAATTAAAAGTTAAATTAGTTTTTATATTAAAGATAGAAGATGATATTAAGGAGGGAAAGTGGTAATTAAATTAAAGGTAAATAAATAGAACTAAGAGAGTGGCCGTGGGAAGTGGGGCCCAGACGTGGGGGTCACGTGTCAGGAAAAGGAACAGGTCATGGAGGACGCCATTTATGTCAACGTACTAAGGTTGGATTTGTTAGCCATATCTTGCAGCGGTCGGCTGACCGCCTCCCATTACTTTATTTTCAGGTGCGGGGGGGACCACAAAGCATGCCGTGCTCCATTCTTCTCTGCCTTCTCATCCAACGGTCCTAAACTCATCGTGGCATTTGTGAGGTTTCTTGCAGCTTTTCTCACTTCTCCTTTCCCCTAAAATTTCGTGCACATCTTTGAGATCTGAAATTCTGGCTCTCTTTTTTTTCTTTGAGAAAAAAAGTTTATAAACCACTTTAAAAATATTCTACTTAATTTAATAATTGCACTCCACCATGTTTTCAATTGGGAACTGGGATATCCATTGTAGCTAGAGTTGTCTGGAAAATTGTGATCCAACTTCTCCAATGCTCCCTGTGGTTGTAAATATGGGAGTTGAATAAATTGTTACTATTGAAAAAAGAGTTAAATAATTAATTTTAAAAAATTAAATAGTTCTTTTTTCACCAAAGAAAAAAATAAAATAGTTCAATTAATTATTCTAAAACAATTATTTTTGTTACTTGCGTTAAAGTTTATCTTCGTGGATGAAAATTCCTTTCATATATGCAATCACTGCACATATAGTTATTTAAAAAAAATTATAAATTTATGAAACAAAATAAATTGAAATCTTAAATCCGTAAATACTAAAGCACAAATCTTCATCTGACAAAATAAATTAAAATCTTAAATCCGTAAATACTAAAGCACAAATCTTCAATTAACTCTGACATTATCAAAATGAGAGGAAGTGATGGAATTTTATCACATACATCTTAGTCACCATCCACGTTTATCTACGCAATTTTAATGCATTAAGTTTTTTTTATTGAAAATAAATCAAATCATCTAACACTTTTTGCCTTCTATTATTCTATTCTAATTAAACAAAGTTTTATAATTAGGATTGAAGGCAATACTATTTATTAATTTTAGATCCAAATAAATCAAATAATGTACTGTCATTCATTTTGTCACTGTCCACTAAAGTGATATAGTGCCGAACAATGAATACTTCTTTTGACTATGTGCTTTTTTTTCTCCCCCTTGTTTGGATAGCGGTCAAAACGATAATATAAAGAATACAAAATCTGATAAGGCAGAAAAACAAATAGGACGATTACGAAATACATGGAAGGACAATAGGAAGAAGATGAAGGAATTTCGAAAGTGTGATATTGTAATTTGATGAAGTAAATTTTCGGTAAATCTCATGTGGAATTCCCTTCAATGCGAAATAATTCAGGTTTGTTACGACTGAGGAAAGGTTTGGGACTGGTTAACATTTTTTCTATTTCTTTGTTGTTTTCGGTAAGCTTTCTATTTGTTGTTATTTGTCGTCTGTTAGGTTGTATTTCAGGTTGTTCGATTTTTCCCTTTTAGTAGGTTGTATTGCAGTCTTCGAGTGTTTTTGTTTTTTAACTGTCTGGCGGCTTTGGCTATTGGTGATTGTATCCTATTTTTCAATATCAATAAAACTGACTTTCTTTTGGGAAAAAGATAATTCAGGTTTGAGGAAATTCAAGCCAGGCACAGTAACCACGTCACTGTATTGTGCCCCTACTAAAACATTGGCTCGAACCTTTTCTTTTCCTCATATGGCAACCCCTTTCTGGTCAAAAAGAAAATCATTGTAACCAATTATCAAAGTCTGTACATCCAAACCAATTATACACACACATATATATATATATGTGTATGTGTGTATATTCCCCAGTTCGAGTGAAAAATTACGCATATTTACAAAATGATTTTTTTTTTCCATTTTCATTCAACATCTCATTCTCATCTCCTTATCTTGTGAGCACTAACACAAAACACGACACCTCACTGCTTTATAAATCAAACTCTTTAAATATATTATTTATCAGCATGTTTAATAATTTCGCTAAATGTAAAAGCCTTGGACCGTTTTTTTCAAGGAAAACTCATTACTCAACGGTCAGGGATTTAAATCCGACGAAGCGGTCATGATATCAAAAAGAAGCGAATCAGAAAAGAGAGAGAAAAGGGGGCGAAGGGAGGACGGGGTGGGGGTGAGCGAGACCCCTACTGAGCAGGCTTCGTCGATACAAGTTGGCCGTTAAGAGCTTGTTTAAATTGGCAAAAGTAAAAAATAACTTATTTTTATTTTGATTTTTAAAAAAAGTTATATTAGGTAATATAATTTATGTTTGAATTGATTTTTATAAATAAAAAATTAGAGTTATTTACATTATCTTTTTTAAAAATAAGTTTAGTTATAAAATTAAAAAAAACAAATTTTATTAAAATAATATACTATCTCTAGTTCTTAATATAAGCCTTTGTTTGACTTTTATTTTGATCCTAAATATAAGACACCAATCACTGTTTCTAATGTTTATACATTTTTTTCAAAATAGTCCTTTTAATAATAATAGTTCTAACCAATACACTTGATTAGTAAGGATATTTTATGAAAGACAACACCTATTTATTACAAATAACTAACTTAATCTATTTCTTTAATTGCCTCAAATCAGTCAATTAGCTCTTATAATTAGGACCGGAATATTTTATTCCCTCTCTTATGCCATACTTTCTAGTTACATTTTCTCATATATTTTCTTTTATCCTTTATTTTATTTATTACATATTTAAAATTAAAAGTACTCTCCGCAGTGCATAATATAAATCAGTTTTTAGAAGAATGACTTGATTCAAAATAAAAGTCATTTGACAAATTAACTAAAATGACTTGTATTATAAACAAGAGATAATATATTTACAACCAATTTATTACTTTTAATTAATTCTAATTAATTTTTTATTATCTACAAATTAATTATTTAAATCTTATAACAAGATTCAGATAAAGTACTAAATTTCTTAAAAGCAAGACCCAATTCTTTTTTAACTCTCTACTTCTTAAAAACCAAAAGCCAAAGCACTAAATTTTTACTTTTCACTTTAAGTGACTTTTTATCCAAAAGTTAAATTGCCAAATCATAAATCCAAACACCACAAATTTTATAACCACCGCACATTGGAGGCATATAAACACTTTCACAAACACGACATTAAATTGTATAAGTCAAAATTTTGATTCTTATAATTTTATCTTGCCACTTAATCATTAAACCCCGAGAAAAAGGTCTCAAACTCCAACGGCATCATCTCAATCAGTTAAATGGAAGCATAATCTAAGAAATCAAGGAAATAAATTGAAAAAAATAGGTTTCTAAACAAAGATTTGTAGCTTTAATTCAATAGGGTTCAATGTCTGAGTACTTCCTCATCAATTTTCCATAATTTTCACAATGTTTACATCCTTGAGTGGATTTTCATTGTTAGTTACAAACATAAATACGAGTAATTTCAGATTACAATAACCTTACATGAATCATGAAAATCCTAATGCAATATGCTAGACCAGATCAGTGTGATTACAAAACCCAGAGAAAACAAAAATTCAGTTAACCTGACCCACCAAAGAAAAACATAGGAACCAAATATTTGGGACGTCTTAGTAGTTCATCTATTCACCAGGGCAAGGGTAATAAAAAGGAAAAAAAAGGAAGCCCTTGAACCCCACATTTTTTTCAGGCCTTAAAAAAGAAACCCGTGTTTTAGACAATACCAGAAACTTCCTACCCTAATCACTTTTGAATACACGGAAAGAAAAAAAGCCTCGAGTATTTAATTTGGGTGCCCTTAGTACCACCTAACGATATACCTGTTGCCCATCATATTATCTCCTCTTGTTCGTCAGTACAGCTTAACAAGTTTTTAAGAAGGAGGTGCGGTATAAAAAGAGCTATCAGCAGCGGATTCATTTTGAGGCACGAAAGAAAATCCTCCTTGCTTACTTTACCATCATTGTCAATATCGAATACGACAAACAGATCATGAACCTGCACACACCCAGTTATCATAAATCAAATCACATAAATAAAAAGACGAATCTGAGTTACCTCATCCTGACGATAAAGGTAACACAAGTGAGTTACCTCATCCTCCTCCAAGTCGGGAATAGCAGGTCGGATGATATCTAATAACTGATTTAGACAAAAAGGAGAACAAGTCAGGATTAGTTCAACATTCACTTCCAAGCAAACTAAATAACAGGAAGAAGTAGAATACTTGTCGCTCGACTATATATTTGTTTATGCCACCCCCACATTCAGCAAAAGCTGATTGACATGTTTGATGAAATAATGGCTGCTTCATGACTTGGGCAGATTTAAACAAGAACTGGCAGAAAATCATAAACAAATGACTGTCACTAAGAGCTGAATATTACAAGCAACAATTTCAAATCAAACCCAAATTTGCAGATAGAAGCTTTCTGCCCACAAATCAGTGCAAATGTCAGCCAGTGTCATACCCCCTCTGTAATCTTCTAACCAGCACAATAGGGTAGATCAGAGGTTACCTGTTTAAATGTAACTGCTCCCTTCTTCTCTACATCAATGAATGAAAAAATCTGCAATCCAATATGATCATCTTCAGAAAAGAAAAGCAGGAAAAATAATTACTAAATCATGTAAAGAGAGGAGTTTAAAGCAGCAGAGAAAAGAAGAAACTTGGCATTCCAAGCTAGAAGGTACGAATTGACTAGCATATAAAGGGGAGAGGAAAGAAAGAGAAAAGTTAACATAAGATATGTGCCTATCCTTTCTTTTATGTATGCCACAGCAGCTTTCTAATGCTTCTTCTATCATAAACTTTGCAGCAACCTTGTTGAGAAACACGATTAAAGTGGACCTCTCAAAAGATAAGAAGTTCATCTGTTCCGCGATCTTAAAGTTTAATGTAGTTTAGAATACTAAGGTTTGAGTTTATCTATTCCATGATCAAGGATATCCAAAAATAGTTTTCTATGATCTTAGGGAAACATGCTCGGAAATGTCGTGAAATATTTGTGAGAATACTGAGGTTTGAGTAGACACAATTTTAGTTTCTATCTTCAGAGTGTCCAAAAGAAAAAGAGAGGACATGCCACAAGTAAAAGTCCCACGAGTGCAAAACTTTATCCACCTAACTTCTTATCTTGAATTTTGTGAAGCCCATGGGACTCGTGGATTTGAAAGATATTGGTCAAAACTTAAGCAATGTGACAGATAGTTCAACGGAGCAAAGAATAGATGATGGGGATAAAATCGAGGAAAAGAAAAGATGTGCCTCTTGCATCAGAAAAAGGTAGAACGGGTTGAGGGACTAAAAGCAAAATATGCTTAGGATGGATTTCTACTTTGGGGTTCAAAGGGAGATTGCACTTAATCAAGAGGATTAGCTTTTTAAAAATGATTTTACAGAATTCAAGATAAATAGAGAGGAGTTTTTGTCTTGGTTTGTGTGAAAGCACTTTAAAAAATGCTTTTCAAGGTAACCAAACACCCCTCCCCCCACGTAATAGCTTCAACAACATAACAGCAAAATACCTAATCATTTAAAGCAATGAGCTATTATTTTGCTGGTTTAAACCATTCTATTTACTACTTTCCCTGGCCTAGCAAAACATACAAAGAAGCTATAATGAATCCAAACAATTAGTATTGTTGAGAAAGAAAGCAGCCATTTGTTAACTAACCTCATCCGCTAGAAGGCAAGCTTTAAGTCCTAAAACCCTCAAGAAGTCATGATATTGAACATGACCACTGCAAGTAGAATAAAATCTTTACATTAAATCCACACAACAGTTTCACCTACATATGACTTCACGTAGGTCACTGATAAGTACATCAGGCGTGAGAGACCGCAAAGGAATATATGATAGGTATGCCAGTGATCATATGTGGTGTGCGCATAATGCGTAAAAGAAGTGCCCTAGTGTAGCACAGAAATTATATATAATCATATATACTGTATTATTACCAACAACGCCTATAAAGGATTCTTTCAGGTCAGTATAAAAATTCCATTGATGCTGTAGTTAAAGCAAAGATCCTCAATCCTGCTGCCCTTGTCCTACTTCGTTAAGAAAAATATATATTCTGAAGGAAATGATTAAATACACGAACTAGTGAGGCTTCAAACTTCAGGTCAAGGGACAGAAGTATTAACGCATTGGTCACCCAAGAGAAATCTTCCATAGAGTTATGAAATACTTCAAACATCCCCCCCCCCCACCCAAAAAAAAAAAAAAAAAAACTTATGAACGCAGTCAACTGAGAAAAAGAAACACCAACTGCTGCCAATAAACAATGATTTACTGCAGAATTTATTTTTCCCCCAAAGAAGAAAATATCCAGCGTCTATAATGACTAATAGTCAATTACTTACCATCAAAATACAGAATCAATTGATAACATATATTGTTTCCCTTGTACAAGAGAGGTTTTCCATGTTGATTGCAAATATGCAATCCAATAGTACCTGGGATCAGGATTCATGGAAAGGAATTTATCCAGGAATTCGACAGCTTCCAGGCTGCTTACACGGATGAACTGAAAAGAGACACAACTTTACTTTATCCTTCAATCACATGCGACAATCAATAGTATGTAATTTAAAAAATACAGACCAGATTATCTTAAATCCAACTGGAATATGGGAAACAACCAAAGTTTGAGAATGTTGAATTACAAAGATATGGGAGGCTGATGATCAGAGAGACACAAGTGTTAGACAGGCCCATATTATTTGCGGGAAAAATGAACAAGAATTTGATCTGTTGCATACTTTTAGTACTACATATTGGAAGAGTAATCAAAATTATAAAAGACCACTTCAACTCAGAAGATTAAACCATTAAGTAAAGGTTCATTAATAAAATCATAATCTCCAACATACCCTTTAGGCCTTTACTATGAAAGCCCTATGAGTTCAGGTTTGAATAACGCACTGCAGCCCTTGAGCTGAGACTTAATTTTGATCAAGAGAGCGATGGCAAAGATCGGATTTCTAATCAGCAACCACTTGGTCATGGAGACTTTGATACTAGTTGTTTAATAATGAAATAATCTATAACAGGAATTTTACTTTTTCTTGGTAAAAAGTAAATTATTGATGAGAAGAGAGAGAATGAAAAAACATGAACAAAGAGGACCAGAAAACAATTTAACACAACAAACCAGAAATGGAAAACGAATAATGACAGAAAAAGGGAAAAAAACAAAAGTGAGAGCAATGCTATTTGCAAATTCATCAAGCAACTACAAAGGGTTGCTCCTGGGAACAACTAAATTCATGGTGCCCTTCAATTTGTAGGACCACGAGGGCCAAATGTCAATTGCAAGTGTTGCATAAACTGAGCAATACTGTTGTACGTGCAAATTAGAAAGGGAAAACAGAAAGGAAGGTTTTTGCTTAGACGCCTGCAAATCTATGTGAACTGACTGAAAGAAAAAATAATTTACCAGGAACTTGACCATATCATCGAAGAACAGAAGATATATATTTTTACATAACATAATCATAGTGCATAAATTTTTAAGGACTCACTGATTCCGTTCTAGCCAATTCAACCATATAAAATGCAGGGTTCTCCTGAAAAATCAAATAAGGTGAAATATTAGCAGAAAAGACAGGATTGCAAAGTTGCACAGTAACAGGTGTAGCATCTCACTTGCTGAAAAGAAAACACATGCTATGACACACTAAGGATGCATAAAAATTTTCTGCAGAAAGGCAGAACTGATGAGAAAATATTTAACACCATCCTACATCCTAAGATGACCATATTTTGTGGTAACTTTTGATCATTGCAACCCTAGTCAAGAGCATTGGGCAAGTGAATAATAAGTTAAAATCTTTGCCCATGATATGCATTGAGGATGTAGAAGTGGATTTCATGTTTCAAAGAGTACGATGTAATTACAATAGTTGTCTTGGGATTTTGATATTAGCTTTGGAATATCAACAAGAGGTTTTAGAGGTAATGGCTCAACTTTCAGGTTTCAAAAATGGACATGTTACTTGAATTGATAAAGGAGAGAAAACTCAAAAATGGCACATTTGTTATAATGTCTACTGTTCCACCTTGGTGGTTTGTCAATGATTCGTGTAGAACTTCCTATGTGTTATACTTTCAACTTTGTAGAAGGTGCACAGATAGAACTTTTGTAAAATTTCTTAGGCTGAAGAAACAATATGTAGATTTTACATTTGAGTTTATGGATACAACAACAATAAAAAGTCTTATTCCACTAGGTGGGATTGGTTACATGTATAGCAGCACAATGCCATTGTGCTCTAACAACAAAATCTTTGGATAGAGATAAAAAAAATAATTAGATAATTGCTAATGACAAAAAATGCACCAAATGATAAGATCAATGCAGATTGACATAATGCACTATCAAGGAGAATAAATAGTCATCTAAAAGATGCAGAACAAAACAAATTTTTAGATCTCAAAAGCAACTAGGATGAACATAAATTGCTAAAAAAGTATCAAGAAATGCACCTGTTTTGCTTCCTTTGCTTTCATATAAAGCATCAGGTCTCCAAACGAATGTCCTGTTTGCACAGTATTTAATGAAGTTGCCATAACACGACTGGTCTGCATTTGTCCATGTTTATTAGTAATCGATTACCCACACAAGGTATGAAAGATGAAGAAATAGCATGGGAAATAACCGAAATTCAAACATCAAAGTCAACATTCTCTATTTTTAACAATAGGGCCTGGAGACTTCTTGGTTCATCATGTTATTGCTTTAAGTTTACATCCAAACTCAGAAGAGAGAACATAATTTTTTTAAGAAAATGTAAAATTAATAAATTTATAATTTCTGCACCATAAGAGGCATGATGCAATGGATACCAGCAAATAAAACTCATTCGTATACAGAAAATGCTTGAATTTAGAGATCAATTGTTTTTCAAAACCAAGTTTTCTCCCTCAACTCAATTCCAATTATAAAATAATAACTAATCATATTAAAAAGCTTACAGCATAGAGGTTCTCACCTTGTCATGGTTTTCTAAATTATGCAGCCAAAGAATAAGTTTTGAAATAAAAAAGGGGAAAACAAGAATTGAATGGTGCAGGAGTATAAACTCACCCTCTCAGCAAATTGTGAAGCAGTTTCCTTTTTATCACCTAAAGTTGAAACGACAGGAAGGTACTCTACCTGTGTCATTTAAGTGAATGCTTTAAGTTACTTCGAGAACAGCTTACCCAACTAGGCAGCACACAACACCCTCGCAGGCCCAATTAAAAAACAGAGAGAGACAGGAAAAAGAAAAGAAAACCACCTCCAAAGAAACCAATCCAAAGGGGAGTATACCTCAAAAAAATTATGGAACTGAGTGAACATCCTGAACATGAGCCTTGCTAAAGAAACATTACCCCTATGAAAAATTGCATGCCAAAAAAAAAAAGTGATCAGACACCCGTTGAAACTACAAGATTACAAGAATGATAGTACAATCAAAAAATATATCCTACCACGACTGGTCAAAGTGTACATGAGGATAACGAACTATAACAGGCTGAATTGGGTAACCAGGAATAAATGCACCAAGTTGAAAGGAAATAAGATTTCTGCCATTAGTTGTAGTTCCCTCTGGAAACAAAAGTACTCGAGGAAATCTATCGCTAGAAACCCTTCTCTGTTATTCACATCCTTAAAAGCAGATTTCTGTATCAGACAGCTAATAATATGATAACTTGTATGAAGCAAAATCATACTAAAACATGGTAATCAAATGGTATGATAACTTATAGTTTCCAATGAGCCACAAAGATGGGATATAAGTCCATAGCAGTGTTGTACTGTTGTTAAATGTTGTCTGTGCCTTTAATGAAAAAACAAAGACATCAACTGAAATTATTTCAAAAAACTAGTTACTTACAAATTTATGATAATGAGCTTATCAGCTTATATTTAAGTACTTCACGATGGTAACAGATTTATTATACCTTTACACACACCATTCGGATATCCATATGCCATATTTTATATTTCAAGCTACATCTTAGTTGCTACTAAATCTTAAGATTCAAAAGGTTTTTACAATTCAGATTCAGAAATAAGTTTTAAATTTTGTGATATGCGCAATAACAATTTGATAACTATGACCCAAACTAATCTATCACATGGTCTTCACAAGTTCTAAGGATTTTTTCATCTTTCTGTTGAGTTACAAACTTAAAATATCAGAAACTTTTGAAGTTGAACCGTATGCATCATCCTTAATGAAATACTTTAAGGCGGTACACTCAATCCTTTAAATTGCAAAATCAGTATTATTATCTTGCATCAACTGATATCGAGCCTTTGAAAACACAACAGTGACAATAATAAAAGTACATAGGAATTTCTTCTGTTTGGAAAGATTACTGATCAAATGAGGACAAAGAAATAATAGAAAACTCCTACCTTTATTTCTTGGACAGCCTGCTTCCTTGATGACGGTGAGAACCTGTTGACATATACCACCTAAAAACAAGAAAGGGAGAGGAAATATCAAATTAGCTAGAATTGTACTTTTGTCATCGAACCAGTGGAAGGTTGGTTTTAAGGTTTCATAGTTCCGCCATGCTCATAATGGGTCTCTCTCTCTCTCTAGTCTGCATACACATACAGTTTTTTTCTAGATTGATTTTACAGGACAAACCATGTGATAGAGAGGACCCATTCCCTGTTTGAGCAGCCAATTCTCAAAAGACTAGAAAATGAAAACCACTGCATGTTATCTAATATATGAAATTGAGCACGCAAAATGTAGATAGGAAATCAAAATTACCTGCATTGCTCTGATAATGGTGCCAACAAAAGGTAAGGAGTCATGGGACTCGGACGCCACAATGGTAGGGAATAATTCATAGAAGAAAAAGATGGGCTCAACGTAAGATACATGATTAGATACAATTATCGGAGCAGTTTCCCTTGGTGCAGGTCTTCCCTTCCGTCTTATCCAGTGATAACTGCCATGGATAGAAGAATGCAACGTGAGAGAAGCCTTTAGCTCCAGAAGAACCTAATTAAGCTAAACACCACACACATTCGTATATATAGCAAGTTGTAGTCATTGGGCGGTCAATTAAAATTCCATACATTCTACGCTTCCTCAGTTTATTTACGGAGTATCTATTTCAAAACGAAAAGTGAATCGGCAGCCAGGAAATGCAGGAGGCCATTGTATGATGCATATGAAACTTTTATAATTAGTTGAATGACAGTGAAATTGAGGAGGCTATTATATCTCATATTTAAAAATGAGGCTCCATCAGGAATTTATTCATGACAGTATGAGGTCGTTCTTTTCTGTAATCTTAGTTCCCGGATGACAAATAAACTCAAAATTGAAAAATACTCTAGATTTTAAAACCAAACATTCCATTCCGTGATTGAAAGTTACATGCTTCATTTACGCAAGCCATAAGTCATGTCCTTAGGCTTTTCTTTCATTCACCCAATAGCTTCTCTTCTTCCTTTTTCAAGTAACATTTAGATCTGCCTGCCATTCGTTATTGTTTTTGCGTCGTTCGACCCAAGCTCGAAAAATTAAAGAAGTATATTTGCTGCTTCTACCATGATATTATAGCTTCGTATTTACAACGTAAGAATAGCCATTACACGTTATGTGCCATTACCTAATGTAAGGAATAGACTAAATTACCAAACTGCACCCACCCTATGGCCCAACTTTATATACCCCTCCAAGTCCTCGCTAGCTAATTTAGCGTGAGAAAAACATTTATTGACAAAATCCAACATACCCAAAAGAAAAAAGTATGCAGCGGCCGCACATTCTGGTGATCCACATAAGCCTGCATCTCCATCTCGGCATCGGATTCTGCTTATCCTTCCATCCCTCAAGGGCCAATTTCGTGGCGGCATACCCGACCGACAAAGCCAGCCCAAAGAGAACAAGACGGACCAAGGCAATCGGCAAACAAATGATAAGTTTCAACCACTCGTAGACCCCTCAATGTACGGCGTGTTGTTGCGGAACGGATCCACCGTGGTGGGCTGAGACACGTACAAGTCCTCGCACCCGAGAGATCGAAAGGGGTTGCAAGAACCCACTAGGGTTCCGCCGTTCGAGCGATGGTCGTGATGATGCTGGAAATTGCTGTTGTCACTTCCACTGTGGGATTGAGTCGATGAACGTTCAGAGTCATCATCGCGCACCGTAAGGACCACCTGATCGGAGGGCTGGGAAGAAAGGAGAGGGGAGGTGATGCCATGGTCCGCCATTGTCAGTTTCGATGGGAAGTGAAGGAAGAGAAGAAGATGGAGAAGCAGCAGGCAGCTGCTAGACAAAGGGGAAAACCGAGGAAGGGAAAGGTAGGTGGAAAATGGAAATCGAATATTACCGCGGAATAGGATCATGTCGACAACACATGGATATATATATCGTACGCTTAGGTTCCCGGAAAAACTGAAAAAAAAAAATCAACAAATTACGAACGACGTTGAAGGGGAAGGGGACTTAGATTTTGTATGGAAAAAAGTATGGAAAAAATTTATTATTTTGCATATTATGTCATTTATAGCAATTATAGACGGTAAAATTTAGTTGATGTTATCGTTAATTTTAGAATTTCAAAAATTTCAATAAAACATCCTTATTAATTAAAATATACATATTTTAATTAAATAAAGATTATTCTAGCCAAAAAGTTTTTAAACTTTAACTAAACGGACGTAATTCCTTTTAGTATTTTTCCAAAACATATGATTATAATATTATACCCCCACGCTACATGTATTTTTTTCCCAAAGAACTTCATTTATGACAGCGTATGATCCCAGCATGCGGCACGTGGATTATATTATTAAATAAACTCGTAAAGGTGCCAGCCACGTGCTCCTGACGGGGCCTGCTCATTGTTTTTGTTTGACGCTCCCTTGTTTCCGCCTTGATTTTTCTTCTTGGATTTAATTTTTTCCTGAAAAGAATTGTTGCTTTTTTTTTTTGGACCAGCAGAATTGTTGCTTAATGGAGGAAGACCCTTGAATTGGTTTGGTCAAAGATCTTACAAAACTGTTGACCCTTCAGTGTTTTGATTTGATGCAAGAGCATGGTTGGATGTTTGATGTACATTGCTTACCATACCAACAATGGAGATTGTTATTAGTATTCAAGTAGATAATTATTACGATTTCTATAAAATTATTATTAGTATATATAGAATGACAATATGAATTATATATAAGACTTATTTTACATGTTTATTATTTTTTTCTTTTCAAATTAACCTTATTGATTTTTTGATAATAATGATCGAGGGAGAGAGGAAGTTAAAAAAAATATTTAAAATATTTTAGAAAAATATATCACATATATTAATTTAGTTAATATTTTTAATTTATTTAAATTAATTAATTAGATTATATAGTAAGTAACAGAAGAATTCGAATTTCCCACCCATTCACTGCTTGAGTGAAATAATGTTGCGGGGTAAAGTCCGCAATGCAGGTCTGGTTTCATTGGACTACCCGTTTAAGATATTTTTTTGGCTTTGAAAAAAGCAGCTGAGACCTACAAATTAGGAGATTTTAGTACAAAGGGGTTTTCGGGACCGGCCAATTTGTATAAGATGTAAAGATTTTTGTAAGCCAGAGAAAAAAGGGTTCAGGCTACTGTTTTAAACCCATTTTGTTTTTCCTTCAAATTTTTACAAGGCATAATTTTAAAGGGTTGAATACTCCCATTTTATTTTTGAATGATGAAGATGATGAATTAAAAAATATTTAATTAAAAATTTGTACTTTAAGATAATTTCTATTTGTCATTTAATATTTATATTTGTACTACTATTTAGTTCGGCATTTAATTTGCTCTTTTAAACATTCATTTTTTGTCCTTTGGGATTTACACATGTAGTTATCTCATTCGGGTTTTTTTGGCCTGAAAAAAAATATTCGGGTTTTAAAGCTTGACCTTAAAACTGATGAATTAAAATGGGGTTTGAGAAAATGTCGGACTTTAAAGCAAAAGACGTTAATGGAAGCAAAAAGAATTTACAAGTCATTAAGAAAACTAAAACTAATTAAATAGCGTGTGCGCGTATTCATGAATTATGACAGCGAGGTCACATGGCACCAACATTAAATCCGGCCCATTAAAATTAAAAATATCAGCTAGAATGTGTGACGAAAAAAAGAATCTGAAGGACTGAAAAACTAACAGCATGCTCAGAATCCCCCCCGGGGGGGAGGTGTTCATCAACCCGACTCTCCAGGATTCATGATTACAGATTGGATTTGGGCCAAAAAAAAAAAACCGGTTAGATGACTCTATCCGTCTGTTTTGTGACAAGCATTTAAAAGCATTTATAAGCAACGGGAGTTGATCCAAGCGGTAAGCGGCTGGGTACTGTTTAAGTAAGGTCTTGAGTTTGAGTCTCAGTGTATACAGAAATCTCGGTTGGGAGATTCACCCACCACAATCAGGTGCACGACGTGGGTCGGATCCAGATGTAGTTGGAGTAAAGCTCCGGTAAACTGGATGGGCAACTAATAAAAAAAGCATTTATACGCATATTTTATAAAAATTAAGATAAAACCCATCTCATGTGTTTATACCTTGAGAGTTTATGACAGCGAGGTCGCAATTGGCGGAAAAAAAAAAAAAAAAGATGACAGCAAGGTCACATGGCACCACCACCACTAAATCCGGCTCATTAAATTAAAAATATCAGCGAGAATGTGTGAGGGGAAAAAAAATTAAAGGACTGAAAACTGACACCATGCTCAGAATCGGGGGGGAGAAAAGGTGTCCAACTGTCCATTGCCCCGACTCTACAGGATTCATGTTTACACATTGGATTTTGGCCAAAAAAAAAAAAAAACCCCGTTGGATAACTCCATCGGTCTGTTTTGGTGTCTTGGAAAAACATTTAAAAACATTTATAAATACATTTTATAAAAAATTAAGATAAAACTTATCTTTTATATACTTATCTCATATTTTATAAATTATAATTAAAAAAAGATTACCTATTGGATAACTCTATCGGTCTGTTTTAGAACGACATTTAAAAGCACTTATAAGTATATTTTACGAAACTTAAGATAAAAATCCTCTTATATATTTATCTCATATCTAGCAAATTATGATTGAAAAACTATTTATAAATTATTTTACATGGACCCTGAAGAAAAGTTGTACGCGCTGATAATAGTTGTACCTGTTCCAATTTTAATTTTTTTTTACCCAACAAAATTTTCAAACAGATGCTATTTACTGATTTGCCCTTTATTTTACCTTCACAATGAATACATTACATATATGAAACTTTTTAAATTTGTTAAAAAATTTTATCCAAAAACATTTGGTAAAATATCGTTTTCATTCAGATTATGAAACAAAATGCGGAATCTCAGATTTGTCTAAATCCCAACCCACAGAGACAATATTTGTTTTAAAATTTAAAGAGACAACGGACTTTGTTTTTCCAGCCACATCGCTGCAATATTCCACAGATGCCAGTGCAAAAGAATAAAGCAGGACAAATCTAAATACGAACATTTTGGGGAATGTATTTTGAATTTTAATTCTAATATTTTTACTCTAAGAAAATATGACATAAAATGAAATTGCTTTTTCAAACACAATTTTTTAAAGAAAATAATACTTCAGGATAAAAAAATTTAAAAATATAAAATTCGAGGAATCGACGGGACAGGAGTGATAAATGGGGTCCGAGGCGCATCTAATGCCGACACGTCTAATAAGGTGAGAGCACTGCAACCACATTTTTAGTTCTTCCGCTCTTAACAAGGTATACACCCTTAGCGTTGGCCCCAAAAAAGTACCCTTCGCCTTTTATTTCTTTTGGATAAAAGCATACCGTTCGCATTTTAAGCTCCCTTTCTTCTTGATAATAATATCTGCTTTTAAGTCACACAGAAGTGAGAATAACGGTATAAGCCAGACCAATCAACACTTAGGATGCAAATTCCAGCAGGACCACAAATACACATGATAACAATGTCAGCTCTTTCCCACAGCGTAGCTTTCTACATCATGCGACTACGCATATAGGAGGAGCATATTCCAGAGCTTCTGTTACAATGAACCGCATGTCAGCTTCTAGCTAATTTACTATTTTATCCCTATCTTCCAAAATGCAGTTCAACCACCAGCAGTACCATAGGGATCAGGCGCAGAAGCAAAAGTTTGGACAAATAGGATCATCAACGCAGGTTCCTTGAAAGGTCCCCCTTTCTCTGACTATTTTCACCGATAATACTTTAATCCAACCTTAAAGGAACTTCTCACTCACGGCTACTATTTGCATCATCAAAAACGGGATTTCATCACCAATGCAAACAGCAGTACTAATATCATAAGGTGCTTCTATCATCAAACTTGTCACATGCCTCTTCTCCGGAGGTTAAGTTATCATCAGAATCATCAAACAATTCTCGATGTGTAAATGAGTATCCATCCTCGGGGGGGTTGAAATCGGCTCCCCTCCAAACCACAATCTGTTCTTTGTCAAATGTCACCAGAATACAAGGCACCAGGTCCTGCATTTATAAAATAAGATACTTAAAAACGAACAACTTAACTTAAGGTCTAGAGCTCAGGGGAGCGAACTTGAAAGCCAGAAATTAAATCTTCTAGGCAAACAGTATTGAAAGGCAGATAAAAGAAGCTGTTATTGTAATTAAAAGTCCACCATGATGGAGCATAGAAATAAAATGCAGGACAAATGGTTTCAATCAATTAACTGTTGGGCTGCCCAAGGCTGAATATAGTTTGCTTATTGGTACGGTTTCTTAGTTAAAGTGATGACATATTTGCTTGAAAATTTTCAAGACAGACCGTTTTCTCAGTTGTTTAATCCAATTTTTACATGGAGGCCACCACATCATCCATTAAGGTGGCAAAGTCATTTTTGACATGCTGCTATTTGGTGCTCTATGCAATAGACAGACTGACCCAAGATAAAACATAACAAAAAGAAAACACATATAGCTCCTCCGAAGAGCAACCTAAAATAGAAGTGTAGAAGTAACATGTCTTTACCCGAAGCTTGCAGCTAATTTTCTTGTAATCACTCTTCTCAAGACCTTGGCAGTCAATCCGAACCAATTCACATGAGAGAAAAGCATCTCTCACCATGGGCACCAAACTACCGTAATAACCATTTTTGGCTACAGTAAACTTCATAATCAGCAAACTGTGCAAGTACAAATCAGCGACTGCTACTATAAAATACAACTAGAACATACCAAGCTTTGTTAAAGCGGGGACGGCCAATCCTTTCTTCCTCATTTCCTTTGTTTCCTCAATACTTAAGCCTTCAATTGTTGTCTTAATGAGTCTTGGATATATGGGTTCATGGGGTCTCCACAACATGAGAGGTATTACAGGCCTCCTTCTGGGATTATAATTCCTGCCTCTATACAATACAAGGGTACCTCCATGTCTATGAATAATCTTTCCAAATGTTTTATCCTGCAAAAAGAAAATTGAAATTTGCTTCAGTGCTTGCATAAGCGGTTGAATTTGAAGATAAGAATTTACAACAGCATCCGACATACAATTCTACTGCCAAAATAAAAGCCCAAGGAATATAATTATCCCCTAGAAACAACAAAGCATCATAGAAACTTCAAGCGGAACAAAATAAGATCCATTCGATCCCAAAGACAACCTTGATCAAAATTAAAAATCACAAAGCCAACATTGTTAGGAGAAAAATGCAAATTTCTTTAAAGAGATATATACCTCCAGCTGGGTGCAAACATTTTTCATGTCCACAGTAGGCACACCCATACATTTAATCCTAACTGCTTCTGCATGCTTCCAGTGATTATGAATATCATTCAGCATATTGTGAGTTAAACCATCCCTCCCTGCAACTCAAAAAGAAACACAAGCACACGTAGGGGTTCAATAATTGACAGCGGAAGAGATGAGGAGGACAAAACACAGTCCAAAATGTTGTTTAATTTTTTTAGCTTTTGTCTAGCGTAAAATTGTAGAGGCATGAAAAATGTGCACCTAAACAGAAAAATTCCGCCCCCAAACCCCCCTTCCCCCCAATTTTAAGAAGCAAAAATAAACCTTCATACCCGACCTAATTCAAATTTATGACCTATTGCTCAGCAACGTGAAGAACTCCAGCCTTGTTGCCAAACATACACTATAGTCCACAAATCAGCGTTTACATTACCTTCAAAAACTATAACAAAACCAAACAGGCCAAAAAGGAAAAACCAAAACCAGCACTTACCCAAGTTTATTTGCCTCTTAGTTTTACTCCTTTCGCACTTCGAAACCAGCACCTTCCTCTCAGCCGAAGTAAGTGGCTTACCTTGAATTAACTCTCTCTTCTTCATCCTCTGTTCCGTCATGTTCGGATCCTCCTGCCCCTCTAAACTCTTCACCTTTGGGTCCACCGCCGGAGCACAAACCCCAGTCCATGGCCGTTCAAGCCTGCCCGGTCCAAACGGCGAGTACTTGGGCTCTCTAAGCCCAATCGGCCTCACTGAGGGGCTACTTTCCGTGTAGCTATATCGAAAATCAAAGGGCAAATCGGAATGTACTGGCTTTCGCCCTGTTCGATCAAGCGATGAAGGGGGACGGTATTGGGGTTTTAGCTTTTTCTTCGGTTTGACGATTGTATCGGTGGGATTTTGGGATGTGGGGGAAAGTGATGCGGGGGGTTCGAAAGAGTAGCAATCGTGGAGTTTGGAAGAGGCATCGGAAGCGGTGGCCGAGGAGAGACGGCGCGTGAGGAGCGTGAGTGCGAGTGACACAGTAGATGAATTTTGGCGGGAGAGAGGAGTTACGCGGGACATTAGGGTTTAAGTTGTCAGCATAGGATGATTGCTCGGTGGCGAAGAGTGGGGCTGTAGCCTAGCCCTGCATTTTGAAATTAAATGACAACCGGGATGATCTTAGAAAAGCCCATTATTTGACGATGAATTCTCAAAAATTAAAAAAAAAATGGACGTAAATAATTTTAGAAAAATTGCATTAAGATTCATCCCAGAAAATTAGATACAAAAAAGTTTCTTAAAATTATCAAATTAATCTAAAATCTTAAAAAATCTCATTATAAGATATTCTACTTATTCAATTGCTAAATTGTTTCCGTCTTTTTTTTTTTAGTATGTTTTGACAACTAAAAGGATATTCTTTAACGACTTTAAGGGCAACGATTAGCATAAGTACCAATAACTTATGCATTAAATTTTTGTGACACGCTGAAAAATTTTGTTGTTAACATCTCCTGTAATGATTGTTAATTGTTGATCCTTAAGTAGTTAATAACTACCCTTTCAGTTGTCAATGTACACTTAAAAAAAAAAGAGGGCATCTTAGTAATTAAACAAGTAAAATCTCTTATAATAAAATTTCTTGGGACTTTAGATTAATTTGATGATTTTAAGGGATTTTTTTTAATATTTAATTTTCTTGGTGAGATCTTAATGCACTTTTTCCAATAATTTTTGTCTAGATGCTCAAAATTCTCTAAATTTGTTGATGAATTAGATTTATGAACAATTTATTATTATAAAATATTTATTATTAAGCCAAAGTCGTCATATAACAACTAGAGAAATGCCCCAGCTGCTACACACATCAGCATTTATACGCACACGCCGTCCTATATGCTAAATAGCAAAATGATTACAATAACAAGTGATTAGACTGCCCATTTATAAATTGACCAGAGTAGTACACAGATATGTTTATGCCTATTAAAGCATAACGTAGGAAGATGCTATGTTTATGCGAGGCACGCGGTAACTTTCTCCAAGAAGCTATATGCATGGTGTTTTCAACGCTGCGTTTGCAAGAGTCATTGGCAGTAGGAACTAGGAAGGTGCATCCTTCTAAGCTACAAAACGGATAGCCAGCCTTTGCTTTAATTGTCAACTAATTGGCCATGTTCATTGTTGTTGTTCTCATGGCTCACTCTTCCATCAAGACAACGTTTAATTGGAGTACCTTTTAATATATTATACAAGATCCACGTACTGAGGATACGTGTGAATCTTTGATTTTGAAACATTTCGTCGGAGCTTTCTCTGCAAGTTCTTAGTCCGGTACAAGGTTCACTGGTCAATGGGGAAGATGTAGAACTTGCTGAAAATAGATCTAAAATGGCAAGGTTTCACGAGGGCATTTCTCAAGGCCTTATCTCGCCAGCCGAGGTCACAATCAAGATTTTTTCACCGCAAAGTATTTGTTAGCCGGAGGGAAAACTTGAATTGGCTTCCACATCAGTTCTTGCATCAGAACTTGTATGGAATGTAGTCATCCACTATAAACTAAATTTCGCCTATACGCAATCCACCATTTCATCTCACTCTTCCGTCCACTTCACCTCATCTCACTTCTGTTCCGTCACTCTTCCTCTGCTCTTCAACATCTCCATTACCATTTCCCTTTCAGAGAAGGGAAAATTTCTGCCTCGACTTGCATGCAAATAGGAAGATCTTTTCTGCAAGACTCTCCAGGACATCGAGAGGGCAGTCCAAGTGGCCCTTTGTCAACTTCTTTATCTCTGGGACCAAAGCTGGGCTTCGTGACAACTTCTTAAATGACAATCACTTGGGGAAGGAAGCGTCTGCTGGATGAGACTCACGCTCTTAAATTGCGTTCAGGCGGAAATCCTGCTCCTTATTGCTCCCAAACCCCACAATTTATTAGTTCAGAAAAGGAAAAACCAAAGAGACCGTATCATCCGCTTCAAAATTGTAACCCTTCTACTAAATAATGTGTATACATACATCCTATTCTGACAGACGGAAGCAAAAAGTGCATGCAATTATCGGATATGTCAATATCAACGTCAGTATAAAATATAAATGCTAGTACAGACTGTACTATTCACAGGTAGCTGGTATGGTTCATTCTTTAGATTCTTTGCAATTATCAAGGACCAGCCCAATTAATCAAATGGTTAGATTCTCTTGGATGGCAAGGAATGATCCAACTATCCTTCCTCCCACATCGGGGAATTCTTCATGGCCAGGAAGGGATCTAACCTTACCATTCCGATCAACTTCAACCGGGTATTTGAGAAGGTGCCCTCTCATCTCTGTTATTTCATTCGCTGCAAATTGCTTCCAGTTAATTTCACCCATTGTTCTAATCCTTCTTACACATTCAAGGCTCTCCGGCCGTAAGAAGCACTCTTCAAGTGTTCCTGTGTGTTCAGCCCAAAGTGACATCCTATATCCATGGACCTTCATAGCATAGTTTTGCAAGGAGAATATGCAATTATCAAAAAAAATAAAACTAAACCAATATGTCCTTGAAAGCAGTCCAGTTGTTTAATAACTTAAACTCCTAGGTGGCCCTTGTCCCGGTAATAACATAGAAATCTTACCTCACCACATGGATAAGAACGTTGTCTTGCCCACGTATAATTAGGTTGGTAGGCTCCCATTGCAATCTCAGTGTCCCTTGTTCCTTCCATAGAGCGTTGATTGATGTTTGCAGACCCCAATATTACGTATTCATCATCAACTATCATGCCTTTTGAATGAACATAAATCATGAAACGACGGCTATTTCGACTAAATGCCTGTGAATATAACACCAACAGACAAGAGATTTGGATGTCCATAGTGATTGCATGCCATTGAAAACATGTCAAGTGTCAAACTCTGATTCAAGTCTTACTTTACGCCATACGTTCAAGGAAATAAAAAGCACAAGACGACCATGACATACGGCAACAAGAATAGAGAATTATCAGATTTTTAATAATTTGATATCCGATGAATGCAAAATTTATTGTTAACACAAGAAACATCAATCAGCAAGCATTTCTTTTCTACTGCTGATATTATAGTTCTGGATTTTGGCAATTACCTTCACACTAAGAGGCTTTTTGAAATCAGCAATAAAACTTAGACAAAACACAAATAGAGTACCTCAGATGTCTGCGATCAGGTTTTCCAATAAAAATATAACATGTAAAGAATTTCCACAACTCAACCTTGCACAATTGATTCTCTTTAGAATGCTGCTCCACATTTCATGTTTTTTGTGAACATTTTATGTTAATTAATTGGAGAATTTTATCGTAAATTGAATTTTGTGTCTAAAATATGTGGGGGAGTAATGTATAGGACAGGTAGGAGAGGGAAGAAGGGGGGAGAGAGAGAATGATACTTGAGGACTATTTGCTGGAGGAGGAGTTCCAAGCATACTACTATAATCATACATATCTATGATTTCCCGATTTCCGAGACAAAAGAAGTTTAAATAATCCTGTGGAGCGAATGCTGCTTCCAGCCCAGCCTCAACCAAAGCCTTTGAAACTGTTTCATACATCATTTGCATTGTCTTTTGCTGCACCAATCAAACAATTAATCCAGATTAACAAATGGCATAACCAAGTGCTACAATTGTTACGTGGACATTTCTCATATGAAAATTGCTACAATTGTAGCATTCTTAGGAAAATCATAGTGCAGCGGGATATATTCCAACAGTCAAGCTGTAAACTCAAGTCATCAAGTTCTCATTCATGCATGAAAAAAACGGTGATTGAACTCTTGCACGTGAGAAGCAAAGGAATCCTCAGATTTAAATGCATTTCTGATCCTTAAAACTCCAAGTTAATGCTTGTCAAGTGAACTTTTGAGCAGCAATGGTTCAAAATTGCTGCCAAATGTCTTTAGTGAGGCAGAATATCGATGCTGTTAATTGCTAAGGTTTTGACTGTTGAAGACGAGCCATTGTTATAAGGTTCACTAAGTACTGTTGTACTTGTATCCGGAAAATCTATTGGCTCGAATGAGAAAGAATAGTTGGCCAAATAAATTAAAAAAAAAAAAGAGAGAGAGAATGAGCAAGAATCACTTGGTGCTAAGAAGAACAATGCCGAAGCTGAGTAGAAGACTTTGGCTTAAGGAATCTATGAAGGTTTATCATTAAAGAGATTACTAGGTAAATTAAAGATCAGTGAACTATGAACCCGGTTTTCATGACATTGAAGTCAAGTTGGGATGATTAATATACACACCCTAACTTGAAGGGGAGGGTTGGTCATCAGCTGTCCTGATTGTTGAAAAATCCTGGCCATTAGGATTAACCCATTCTACCCTTGCCAGATCTGATAATGTATGTGACCTTAATCCAAAATCCCATGCGATCCGGTTTGCACCTTTATGACCTCTTTTCATTGACATGTTTTATGACCTTTTATTTCCCCTTATCAATGTCTTTTATTTCCCCTTATTTTCTTTCCTTTTGAGGTTTCTTGTATCTGAAGATTCTGGTTGTCTCTCCATGGCCATGGTCCCTATAAATTGTCCTCCTTCGTGTTTGAATAAAACTGAAGAATTAATAATCATTTTTTCTAAATTTTAAATTTTTCTGGTTGTATGGGATTTGATTAAGAGGCTTGTCTCCTTTTCCACAGCTGTATAAATAAGCTTTCACCTTCAATAAAATTCAAATCAGAGCATTGTTCTCGACTACCAAAGTCCACAATAAATTTTCAAGATAAATCCATCTCTAGCTGGCTAAAAGACTTAGGGTGTGTTTGGATGAAACCAAACCGTGGTTTGGAAAAGTAATTCTGGAGAATAGATTCTGTGGAGAATAAATTTTGTAGAGAATAGATTCTGAGAAAAAGTGATTCTGAGAAGTGAGAGTGTTTGGATAGTTATTACCAGAAGCACTTTTTACATGTTGAAATTACCAAAAAAGGTATAAGTTAATATGATAATTATATAAGGGATAGATTTTATGATTTATTTTGATTTGAAGAAATAAAATTGTTAATGAAATTTTTTTTACTAACATAATTAATAATATATAAGATAATATAATTAATACATAATTAATATGTGTACATATATTTATAAAACATAATATTAAATATGTTTATAGAAAAATGATTTTTTTTATAATAGAAAAATATTAATTTTCTTTAAAGATTGTAAACGTAACATCAACTATCAAAAATATTAATATATATTATTGTGGGGTGTTGTGTGGACCGACTGGGGAGAAGGCGTGAACGAGGAGAGGAATTATTGAACACAGAGCAAGTATTGAACACCCGAATAATTGGAGGCTTTGGTCATTTGTGGAGGGCCCACCGTTCGTTTCAGCAATTGGACCTGAGAAGCAGATGAGAGATGCTGCCGTCCAAACCATGGTTTCACCGGTTGAAACCATGGTTTTACCTGAACCAAGGTTTGTTTAATTTGTCTGGCTGTTTGGATGGTATTTTGTGCAAACCATGGTTTGGGCTTCCAAACCAAGGTTTGCAATGCCATCCAAACAGTGCCTTAGTAACATAGGTAGGTAATGAAGTCTAGCTTTTAAGTTGTTTCATGAGGTATCAAGTAGCATTCCCATTAAAGCCATTTGAACCAGCAATCATAAGCTTTTAAGTTGTTTCATGAGGTATCAAGTAGCATTCCCATTAAGGCCATTCGAACCAGCAATCATATACTTTCTTAATACAGTATCTCTCTTTCATGTCTTGAAGTATACCTGCCAAAATAGAATCCTCTGTGTGGCAGACCCGGATGGAACACCCTCCGGCCACATTGGTATAATAATATACACTGCAAATCTCTCATTTGCCTTTATCTTTTCCACAATCTTAAGGGCAATTTCCATTGGAATCAAGTTATTAGCACCTACAGAATCAAGGAAAGCAAGTTTTAACTTATCTGATACATCAGGGCAGCAACTACTCAATTAAGTTAGTAGAAGATAGTCTCCATGTTTTATGCCTACAAAAGCTTATATGATACATCATGCTCATATATCTTCTAGCAAATCCTGAAAGACGCTACCAAATGCTCAGATGATGCCATTCTTGAAGACCGTTGTGGAAAAAAGAGTTCCACATACCTAGGTCTTTATATTGACTCCAATTGTACGAAGACCCAATGAAATATTGATTCTCTATATAAATGTAATGCTGAGCAGCACGAATGGCCTTCACATATGCTGTATGTATGCTCATGTCAATCAATACATTCTTCCCACAGACTAGGTTCTGTAAAAGTCACAGTAAAATTTAGACTTTATATAGTCACACAAAGCATGGTTCAAATCTGATGAACTGAAATGAAGCATAATTTTTTTACCCAAAATAAAGCCAAAACTTTCATTCACCTTCTTTGTTGCATTTTTGGGATCTTTTGGAAATCCCTTAACAGAATTTGAATCGATCGACCGAAATATCTGCACCCCGAAGTAAATAGAATGAATAGTTTCCTTTATGTAGGTTTGATTCAACAAAAATATCTACTCAATTTGACCAACTGATTGCCTGAACATGCCAAGAATCGGGATCATCATCATCTACAGCCATATCAGCTAAGCTAACAATTTCTGGAAGTCTTTCCAGCTTAAGCAAAGCATCATCGTAAGAAGCTTTCAACTTTTTAATCCCTTGAGGCTTTGTAGCTTTTAACCACCGCTCCTCAAAGTTGGTCAGAACATCATAAGCTGCTGGACCGTCAATTTTAGAATGCAAGTCATGCCATGGCTCCCGTGGACAACCACCAGTGTTACCCTATCATGTGACAATTATGTCATAGGAATAATTGGTTACTACAATCAATTATTACTTTTTATTTTCAGCTTATTCTATCATAGTTACAAATTTCACCGTGATTGTAAATTGCTTGACATCAGAACCTTGAACTAAAAACATCCCCGGCATAAATGCATGGGTTTCACAGACGGACTCTTGTAGAATAGTAATGACTGGAGGGGAGAGGAAGGAGAAGGAGGGAGGAGGAAGTTGCAACTTGCAAGCGAAAATGATACAAATAACTGATATTTTATTTTGGCCAACAGAGACAAATAACTGATTATTTTTTGGAGTAATGGCACAAAAATATTTAAAATTACTTTTTTTATTTTAACTTTTACATTTATATTTTATTTTATTGTTCATTTAATCGCATCGAGCCCAAGATGTCATCCTATTCTTCACAAACTGTTGCAAGAAATGATCATTATTGGACATTCAAAAAATAGGAGGAAGCAAGACTGGAATTGATCCCCTTCCTTAGTTTTCACAACACAGTCAATGTAGATTTAGCTGATCAGTGCTAATTAACAAACCAAATTGCAATTCAGAGGATGCAGCACTTAAAAAGTTACACACATGTATATACCTAATCCTGAATGTTATGTTAATCCCGTGACTACTTGGAGTGCGGAGACAAGAGATTACCGTAAAAGTGGGGTTGTGATAGTCATCCTTATGCAGTGAATGGCGAGTCCTAAAGAGGGGATGGTGGGGGAAATCATATCGCCCATCACACAAATCAAGTCCACCAACGAACGCAATGATTTTTCTTTTGTTATTTCCAGCATCAGCATCCACGACAACAGTTTTCTGATGATGTGTGTATATGGTTCCAACTTCCTGATAATAAGTAGAAGAATTTGAATGTGGATATGAGAAACCAAATTGTGAAGGTAAATTATAATACTGTATTGAGAGAGAAGAAAAGAAAAGCATACAGTTATAAGCTATTAAAAATGAAACTTTCCAAGAATCCGGACGAACATGAAATTGAAATCTCACTTCATGCGGCTGAATTACATTAAATTTATGAACTTATACCAAAGTTCTTTTGTCAACTGTTTGAATTAGAAGGCAATGACAATATAATGAATAGGGTTCCTAAGAAGTAGGATGAAACACCAGACGTCGCAAGAAGTCACCCAACATAAAGGCAGTCAGAGATTGATGCCAATTTAAATGGTAGCAAGTCGTTTTCCTTATGAAATACCTTTTGCTTGTACCAGCTATGTCGTTTTCCTGCGATCCGGGGACAAAGAAGCACTTTTACAGAAGAATGTTTGAAAAATCTACGGGTTTCCTCATCATGAGTTGCCATTAAACCATCCTAATGAATGTTAGAAAGAAGATCCTTAAATAACTAAAACTGAAAGAAACAAAATAACAGTTTCGCTAGGTCACACGTGTTGTTTATTTTACATAACATGACTCACTGTTTTGTAACCCAAAATTTTCCTTGACGTCGGGTCATCCCAGATAAGGAGAAGCACTCTTACTCCTTCCTGTGACTTTGACCTCAGAAGATCACCGAGGGTGTAATCAAATTGATAAACAGCATCCCTTACCAACCTAACTTTATGCCACAGCGACCACCCTGTAATATAAATCAAACGCCGGGCTTGCTGTATGGCGTTAAACATATCAGCCCAACACTTTCCATTAACATGATATTTCCCTCGGTCAAGCATCACGAGAGGTAGTAAACCGTCTGGAACATGGGCATCCTGGTACAGATTGACAGATCCACCTTTCCTGAGAGGAAAATATGTGCCAGGAACGCCAGTGCAGTCAGGCATTGAATCGATTCCTTGATAATGATGGCTTAGCTTCTCAATTGGAATGTACTGAATGGATAGGGTCAAGGTAGCACCCTGCTTATAAGGCCTCCCGTAAGAATTCAGGACAGGGTAAGTACCTTCTACTTTTGCACCTGAGTAGATTTGTTCAACCGGAATCGCCACATTGCCTATAATTTGTGAACCCACAACATCATTGTCTTTCACCAGAAAGTTCACTTCAGCAGCATAATGAGCAACGGGAACATTAAAATGTTGCATCCAATTAGGATTTTCACAGTTGTTAATTACAAAAGTCCTTCCAATTATGGCATTTGATACTGATATTATCACATAAGGATTACTAGTAATCTTTCCTTCCACGTTCCCAGGGAATTTACACAACATCCCCGTAAACGTCTTGTGGAAGTAATCTATATTCGGAAGATTTCTCGCTTCATGAACCCACATGTCTAAATTCCCATGCAGGAGCAATGTTTTCAAGGGCCCTTTAGTCGAGGCAGGAACAATATCCAGATTCTGAGTCCGCATGCTTTCATTTAACGACCCCGGATGATCTTGAAATCCCGAAGAACGAGAATCTAACTGATTATAGTGGGTGGATCCCCACCCCGAGAATGAGTTCCGACGATGGCCGGGAAATTCCCCTTCAAGGCTCGAAATCGAAACAGAGTTCGAATGCCTGAACGGCAGCTGGACTGAGGATTTAGTTGGAGAAGATTGCCCGACATTGGGAAATGGAGCACTGCTCACAGTACCATCAAAAGATAGGGGGTAAACTGACATGCCAGGGGTGTGGGAAGAATCATTGGTTTGCCACGACGACGCTCCACCTCCTGGCGAGCTCTCGCACGACGACTCATATGGACCAGCGTAGGAACGGGCTCGTGAATGACTTTTGATCTTTTCGTCAGGAGGTGGATGTGCCTCAACCACAGGAAAATAACGGTAACTAGGTGGAACGAACTGAAAATTACAAGGGGACAAAATGGAAGTTTGAGGAGAAGTAACATTTTGGGGAGGTTGAGGAACTTGATAATGAGGGTAAGGGTAAGGATGAGGAAAGTAATAGCCAACAGGAGGCGGTCGTATATGCTCTGCAGAACCAGAAGGAGGGGATGATGGTTGTGGTGAAGTGGGAGCGCCGGGAGGACGAGCAGGATGATGATAGTAGGCACAGCTGAAGGGTTGTGAAGGATATGCGTAGCGAGGAGGAAGTGAATATGGTTCTAAACCTGAACGTGGGCGATATAAAGGGTACCCATAGTGGCCGGGGTACCGGTATGGAGCTGAAGAGCCATGGTTATCCATACAGAAGAATATATCGTCCTTTATGATTCCGAATCGTTCAATCCTGGGATATTAAAACGCTGCAGAAGATGTCGAGATTCCATTCTTGCATGTTAAAATGTTGTAGAAAATGTTGAGATGAACTCAGTTCAGGGAGAATCGCGACGATCAAGTTTGCATTAAATTCAAAGAGTGAAACAGAGGAACATGTTTCTTTCACGTGCTTGAAGGATCAAGGTTGTGTTTTGATGATGGAAAAATAATGGAGTATGGACATCTCTGAAAGATGGGCACGATTTTCTGAAAGGTTGTTGAAGGAAGACAATTGAAGAGAAATTCGCCATGAAGATTCCAAGATGAAGAGAAGAGGCGGAGAGAAGTACGTGACGTGAGGTCCGGCGCTCGCGGGTAATTTAGGTATCCAACAGAAAAAAGAAATAAATTTCAGATAATTTTATTTTCGATTAATTTATGTTGCTTTTCAATTTATAGGAAATATTTGAAAAAGGAAAAAGGTAATCAATCCCATGCAAACAATCTTTTGCTTCTGTTTATACGAAATATTTTGCAACCAAATGAAATGTAAGAGGATTTTGCAATTTAACATTTAAAATTTAATAAACGGTATGGTTTGATGATTCTATGTCATGGCCCCAAGCCCTGTGGGAAGGTGCATTGTCTTAAATACTGTTTTTGTACAATTTTAAAATTATATTTTTAAAACTCCTTAATATTGTAAAATGGCTAATTGAAGTTATAGGATCATCTTTTTATAATTATTAACCGAAATTCAAGTATTTGTGGATCAATGTTGTTTGTTGTAAGTAGTGATTTTTTAAATAAATTCTCATGTTATAATTAATATATAAATCAATTGTACAATTTTATGAGAACTTCTTATTAAATTAATGAATGAACACCCCATTGGTGTTGTATTTATCTAAAAAATAATATTAAAGTACTGAATATATTAAAAAAAATAAAATTGAGATATTGGATGCATCATTAAAAAAAATAATGTTGGATGTAGATTTACTCTTTATTAAAAAAATATATTATTTTATTTTATTTAAATAAGAAAGTAGGCTTACCTGAGTTTTGTTGACCAATTAAGAAAAATTTAACTTTTATCATTAATATATCATATGTAAATTAGAGACCCATAATTTTATTTTTCTAATAATAATGATCCTACTATGATACCAACATTTTGACAATGTCAAAATAATTCAATTCAATAATTAATTCATGCTATCGCTCGTCTAGAAATAATTGGGACAAGAAAATTACAGAGAAAGTGAGGAAGGGCATGAATTTTTCGGCCGAGGTAGTATCTTGAATCGCTGCATTGCTGTGGTGTTCGGGAAGGTAGCTTCGCCAGTCAACTAGTCTTTCCCTTTCCCTTTTCCTACGGCTGTGATAGAAATCTGAATGTGTCATGTGCTGTTTCTGATTGTCGTTATGGTGAATATGCTCTTGAGTCCTGGTTTTGTTACCCCTGTTCGGTTTCGATGGAATTTTCGGGTTATTTCTGTTCGGTTTTTGTTCATGTGATGGCCCCATATATTTACCAAGATCTTTTCTCAAAAAGTTTTGCAGTGATCGGTGGATTCAAATTCGAATTTGGAAATCGATTTGTCGGCTATAATTGACTGGAAATGGTGATAAATCCATATCATTTAACAAGATATTTTGTTAGATTCCAAGATTTCGGCTTTTTATATGTTTTTTTGGTACTTCGAATTTCCAGATCCGATTCATACTCTTGCAGAACAGACAGGGGAAGACCCGTCTGGCTAAATACTATGTTCCTCTCGAGGACTCAGAGAAGCACAAGGTTGAATACGAGGTGGGATCATGTTTTGGTTTTCCTAACAGATTAAAATTGTTGTTTGGCAGACTTTTGCTTTTGGGTCTCCCTCGGGGCTTATTGTAGTGGTTTATACATTGTCATTTTGCAGGTTCATCGATTGGTAGTAAACCGTGACCCCAAATTTACGAATTTCGTTGAGGTGAAAGCTTTTATCCAGTGATCTTGCATCTACTGTTTTGAACTACACGTTCAGAAGTTAGTATGAGAGGAAAAATCAGATTATGTTTATTCTCCATACATGTTCTGTGTTATGTCTCTGGTCTGATGAACTCATGGGGATGAGAATTATTTTCTCGCCCAAAGCATATATTATTCTTTTTTCTTTCTCTCCCCCCCCCCCCCAGCTTTCCACACATAGCATATCAGTGGGATATTATGTGGGAAAATGGACTGAAATTTGGTGAGGAATGCAATTGTACTGAAGTGAGGTTTTGTAGGGTTTTTTACATCTTTATCGACAGGGAAACACCCCTCCTTTCTGACTTTAACTGTCTACCTGACTAATTTGTTTGAGACTATTTCTAACTCTTGGTATATGCTGATAACGTTTCTTTCAGTTTCGTACACACAAGATAATCTACAGGCGATATGCTGGACTCTTTTTCTCTCTGTGTGTTGACATTACTGACAACGAGCTGGCATACTTAGAGTGCATTCATTTATTTGTGGAAATACTGGATCATTTTTTCAGCAATGTTTGTGAGCTGGATTTGGTATTTAACTTCCACAAGGTTTGTCTATTTACGATATTTTTTCTAATACAATTGTTGTATTATACACCTAAACTTGCATGAAGGCGATCTATGTTGGTCTTGATATTTGTTCTTTGCCTCGTTCTACCACACCGCCATATGTATAACTGTTTTTGGACACTAAGCAGGAAGGAAAGTTATGCCTATGTTGATGCAAATCTTTTATGACTAAAACAATGGCGTTTGATTGTGGATGTAGATATCTGTCAATCTGTTAAGTCTGTTTACCATAGCTTTATCAATCTTGGATATGGATCTGGATTGTTCAGCATTTCCTTTTGAACTTGTGGGAACATAACAGAATATTGGCTAAACATGTTGCCTGAAATGATCAATTTGTTGTATAATTTGCTCTTTCATGACATCCTGCTGGTATTTTTTAATTTCAATTCTCAATGTGACGAATTTGTTAGTTTTGTCTCCTAACTTTCTTTAATAGCACCCTCCATCACAGTCTACTTAAACAGCCATCGGTGCATGCATTTTGATGCCAATTCTCTTAGATGTTGAACTATTATTACTTGTAACTTTTGATTGGATCCGCAATATCATTTTTTATTATGTTCTCACATAGTTGCTTATTTATCTTGAAGGTCTATCTTATACTGGACGAATTCATTCTAGCGGGTGAACTGCAAGAAACGAGCAAGAGGGTACGCATTCTTTTGGAGTTACTTTTATGATATCGCCTTCAAATTTGATTGCATACACTCCGCTATTTTATCTGTCGTATAATTTTTCCTCTTTTCACATGCTATTGGCTGTCAAATGATTTAAAACCTTTATTTTGATGCAATTACAATCCTCTATCTCGGTTAAAATTATCCCTGTTTTTGTGCTTGCAGGCAATCATAGAGAGAATGGGGGAACTGGAAAAACTTGAGTGAGAGACAACTGTTGTAGAATGTTATATGAAGATTGAAGATTCTTCACATTTGCTTCTTCCATCTTTTGATTGCAACTTGAGAATTTTGTGACCTTTTTTTTGACTCCTGTTTATATAATGAATTTCACGAGCTTTAAGTGGGTCGTTTATGTCTTTATTTCTTATAGGCTTGTTTATGGATTATCATTTATGTGCTTGTTTATTGTGTGTTCGTGCCTGTGTTCTTCGGCAACGATTACAGCCTGTTTCCCAGGGTTAGTATCGGTGTAGGAGGACAGAGAATTAGTGGGATTTTTTTTCTTTTGGTATGGATTGAATACTTTATAATAGGATCCGCTAGTCATCAAGTGTCACAAAAGTAATTAGGGGGCTCGGTGTCGTGGTTGCATTTCACGTCTTGTATGAGATTTCTGTAATTGGGAATCACAAGCTCGCGAACTCTCCTATGCCTCTTTTTGGAGTCTCATCTGTTGAGCGGATTACATTCAGATTAAGGAAATGACGGTAGCATTTAAAAATTAAAATTACTGGCTTGGATAGCACGGAAGACCTACAGGGAAACAATATTTAAAATAGATGAATTAGACTCGCTTTTGTTAAATGATTCACTTTTTTTTTGGGGGGGGGGGGATTCACTACACTTAATCATGTACTTTTTTGAGATGCAAGAGATGGTGAGATTAAATCTCACTTCAACCAATTTTGTCACAAAATATCCCTACCGTTGGTGAGGTTGGGCCCGGCCTGCCATCGGCAAAGGGGCGGAAGTTACATCTTTTTACAAAGTGAGGGATAATATGATGAAAAAAACATTTTAACCTTCACGTCATTGCAAATGGACTGATTTGGAATTATTGAAATTGAGTTCGAAAATCTGTTATTCCGATATTTTTATTTTTCTGAAATTTTTACAAATAAATAAAATAAAAATAATTAATGAAATCTCAATCGGTCATTACAAAAATCTACAGACATTTTTAGAATCTGAACTTCCACAGCAGCACTAAGAAAAAGAAATAAAAACACATATTTAAGACTCGTACCATTTTATTTCAAACTACACTTAGTAAAGAATCACAGTCCTTAAATTTAATTAATTAATTTGAGTAAATCAAAAATATCAGTCAAAATTAATTAATATAATATTTTTTTCCTAAAATGTTTTAAGTATTTTTTTTAATTCCCTTCCTCTTTTCTTCTCCTACTTGATTATTATTGAAAAATATTAGTAGAGTTAATTTGACAAAAAATTGGTAAACATATAAAATAGAGACCAATATCAACCCTCTACTTCGGTCTTACGTTAAGAACTGAAAGAGCATACCATTTAGAAGCTTATAAGGAGAACAAAGAGTTTACTGATAGCAATAATCCGCTATAAACTGAAATTAAAATACTTAATAAAAATTAAAAACATTTTGCAGAAACTGAAATATGAAAACTGCATGACAAGGTCCCCCTCAAGATGCTTGTTCATTTATCCTGTGTTTTTTTTGAGGGACCAAAAGCTTTATCAGGTCTTAAAGACATGGTCCAGTTACAGATGCTGAATGAGTTGATGTTTCAGAGATAGAGCGAACTATAATATTTTGCGCAAAAGAATCACAACATAACTCGTCGTGTTGATGCTCCGAACTACGAGTGTAATTCTATCTACAACATCGTAGTGGATAGCAACAAAAGCTCCCCAGAGACATCCATAGAGAGAAGAAAAATGCTCACACCTGATTCACAACTTCCACATCTGGGATCATTGCGCCAGGAAAAGGAGCAGCTGAAATTTCCAGTTTCTTGATGTTCAAATAGGAGATTGATACATCTCCTCCGTGTAAATTTGAGACAAGAAGTCTGGAATAGACATCTAAATCTTGAAGGATCGGGAGACCTTATTTTCTTGTTATAATTTCATGATCCTGACGTGTAAGTGTACCGTGTTTGAGCTCCAATCACAAGTTCAATGACCTTTGCTGCGAGCATATAAAGAAACAAAAGATGTTTGAAGTAGTATTAGGAGTTTGATAGTGATAAGATACCTTGAAGCAGAAACAGGGGAATCAAGTATAAAAATGAAAACTCATCAAGCATACCTGTAAGAAATCCTATCATGGGTATTGGTTCCAAGGTTTTCTCAGTGCTTTCCAGTTTTAGCCTGAGATATTAGGAAGACATTTTATTGTCACTTTGTCCTACTGTTCAGAGTATGCACATTGATTTTTTTTTTCCTTTGCAAAAAAAAAAAAAAAAAAAACTGAAGATAAGAAAAAAGAGTGTGAAATCAATTCTACCTGGTATACTTGCTGAAGAATGGATCTCTCATCAAGTAAAGAGCAAATAACAGCTTCCGTCTTCTAGCCTGAAGTAAAACTATTTCAGCATCAACCATTATTTATTCGGGAACCAATATTACAGGCACATAAGACCCTTCTAATGACACTCATGCAAAGAAGTGAAGACTAATAAGCCAAATGCACCGTACATGTCAACACGGCATGGCTCTAAAGAAACTCTAACCTCATCCTTCTCTGGGGCCGAAAGATGAAAGACATGCTCCTTCCCTCCAACCACAGAAGTAGTAACTAGGGAAAGGATGCCTGTCCCAATGCAGTCAATAGCTAATGACACGAACCAAGGGGTCCATGACCGAATGCCGTACTTCCGAATGCATAGAACATAAACAAGTGGTCTCGTGATAAACAGAACTTCTCCGATTAGAAACATAACCCCACGAAGACCCTTCTTGGACATTACAGCTAAAAGTGTAGGTTTCTCGACATCTGAACATGTGAGAGAAACAGTGTCAAGTATTAGCTGATTCAATGGTGAACAATAATCAATTATAGTACTGTTAAAGGTAACTAAGACAGATTACCAGGAGGCTTCATAATTTCATGCTGGTGTTTAACCCGTCGCAACCATGTTGGATCCGACAACACCCTAGCATTTTCTCCAAATCTACTTAAAGCAGAGAGTGCTTTCCCTTCAAGATTCCATGGGTTTTGAACAAGATTATTATTCATGTAACCAGACCCAAGATGCCCTCTAAGTTGTGGCAAATGGTCTATTTGGCGTTGAGAATTCAAATTATCTGAATTCTTCTCATCATTAGGCATCTCCCCTCCCTGTAGCAGCATCTTATATCCACTCTTCCGAAACAAAGATAACCGGACCAGCACTCTGCGTTAGGTTGATGCAAGGCAAGAGACATGGATCAATGATTATATAGCCATGCCAGCCTATGGATAATATGAAATTACATATACGATAATACACTACGTGCTTACTTGGTTGCTTCTGTAACAGCAAGGAAATTCCATTTCTTATCATCGCCATAGTACTCTTGCGCCACAACTTCAACTAGTGTTTCCAAATCCTTTATCGCAGATAAACATAAAGGATAAGGAAATGGATTTGGCTCAATTGAGCCTGTAATAGTTTGGGTAGCTTCTGTATCAATTATATGTTCATTTATAGTTGTGATAATTCCCAAAATGGTTGTTACTGCATAAAATTAAAGATTCCTCCATAAGTTACCAATGCATATGTTGCAACTAAATATAAAAGGAACATAGTAGGAGACAAAAATTTTAAATACGTATATGAAAAGAAAAGACAATCAGAAATTTTCGAATTCAAAGGGAACAAAAGCCACCACACAAAATTAATGTGATTCCAAGAATTTTCATGTTTAGAATCTGTAAGACCTAAATTATTGGCAAGGTAAACTATCGATATTGTTTTATTTTATTTTATTTTTTAATTTCTCATGGTCAAAATCCACATTACATGAATATACATTAGGAGATAGAAGCTTCTACTTTTTCTCAGGCCTGCCAAAACTTATTTGTTTCAAATTTGTCATCACAAGAACATATCCGTCCTTGGAGCCAGAGAGGAAGGGAGGGAAAGAGAAGAGAGACAGAGGGATGCAGAGAAAGAGATACCAGAGAGGGAGATAGGAGAATCAGGGAGTCACATTCCCATTAACCAAAAGTCTGTTACTATTAGACCTTAATCCGTCTATTTATAGTCATTAGCTGCTCACGATCATCATTACTAAAACTAATTACCCCAACTCTAACCCTTAACTAACATTTCTTTTACAATACCATATCAGAATCATATATAATCGTAAACTCAAAAGTAGCCAAATGTTACCAAAATTTCACAAAACCTGCTTCTGGTCCAATCTCTGACTCAGAGAACCGTTCTGGAAAAAGCCATGTCATCCCCTGACCACAATTCAAACAGCAAGAAGATAATTATTGGTATGAGATGTCAATAAAGGGCCAAAAACACAGTATCCTTGTTTGAATTATACCCCCGCAGCTAAGACCAAATACTACTCAAACATGTGAATACCCAACAGCCAGCAGGTCTTGTGTATTTAGAAAGCGAATTGACTCGAAACAAAGATTTTCTTCCACTGACAAGAGCATCAAAACGGAGTGCAACTTAAAGTGGAATTACAACTATAAAATCCCTTCCTCTCCCGGTCTCCGTTCCCTAATCCAAAAATCCAAAAAATAAATAATGAAAAGGTGCCATAAACTATTTTATCATTCTGCAATCTAAAAACCACATATTAAAAGGCGCCATGAACTATTTTATCATTCTGTGTTCTAACAACCGCATATTATTAGTATCACACCCTTATCCTATCAATCCCATCCTTTTTGAGCCAAAATCATTGCACGATAGGCTCAGAAGGTTATGTATCAACACAAGAATTTGCAAAAGGGCCTGATGTTAAGACAAAAATGTCGAACCAAATGACAGCTTACACTGGCCATAGAACCCAAAGAGTGCACAAACTCTTTGTTTTGCCTGACCCATCTTTTATAAGCCTCCATAGCTTCAGTGATTTGCCTCCTTGAGCACCTAGTCCTACAAAAACCCTAACTTCATATCCAATATTTGGGCTGTGCCTATTGGACACGACCCTAGATGACAGGAACGCGAAAGTTGGAGACAAATTGCGTAATTTCAATTATGATAGTGAAAAGCAAGAGCGGTGGAGTGATGCGGCGTGGCTGCTGTCGTTTCGTGAATGACGGATCGGATCCTGATCGTAGGCTTCCCAACCTTATACGAGCGAGGTAGCTGGACCAGTTTAACTGTTTAAGCAGAGGTGTCTGGGACATCTGGGGCGAATTTACACGGTGTTCATTGTCGGGGCGAGTTGGATTGGATCCTGCTGATCTTTTGGTCATGAACCCGGATGACCCTGAAAAACCGGGTTAGAAAGACCGGCCCGAAAGTCGGCCGGTAAACTAATAAAGAGGCGATTGAAGAAGCCCTGTCAGGTATGTGGGTCACATGCTGATGCAACGGATGGGTCTGACCCATATCGCAAAGCGGGCAGATAAGGACTCGGTACCAGCGACTCTGTCGCGTTTTAACTCCTTAAATTTTACCCCTCTTTGGTCCTTTGACAGGCTTGACTAGCCTCCACTCTTCCCGAGAGCCCCGTGCAAGCTCCAAACAGACGTCTTCAAGATCGGCGTCGAGGACGAAGACAATTCAAGATGTAAGCACCCATCGTTTCCTTTCGGCTATTTGATGGGGTTGTTTTATCTGATGTCAATCCCCGCTTCCAGTTTCTCTCTATGCTTCTAAAGTAGTGACGTTTATATTTGCTATTAATTCTGGTTCAAATTGGCTTTTAGTTCATCTAGTGCAAACTAGATTAAGGAAGGATGCTGAGGTTATTAAAGTTAAACTTTTCTCTTTGAAGACAAAGAATTGGGTACTTTCTCAGATTATGTATTTTTAGAAAAGAATCAGTATATCCCGTGACCTCGGGGACGTTAATACTTTAATTTTTTTTTTAAAAAAAGGTGGGTCTATATTCGGGTTTCGTTTGTTGAAAGAATGGATGCCGATGTTGCGTAGGAATACAATTTGAAGCTTATTTTTTTCCCAGCCTCTCTCCTCGCTAGATCGTTGCACTCAAGTGTTTTGGAATTCTGAGAAAGCAATATAATGCAACTCACGCTAGAATTCGGGTATGTTTGTGTTATCTATCTAAATTCTCTATCTGTTTCTTTCTTCGTCTTGTTTTCTCTCTCACTTTAGTTTATTCTTCATTGCCAAGAAAAAAAATGGTAAATTATCTGTTTGGTTGATTTCTTATTATGTAGAATCTAAAGCCCACGCGAACCTGCATGTTCCCTTTATATTTTCTTCTCTTGCCGTGTTTGAAGGCAATTTTGGAAGGGAATTATGAGGAGTTTGCTGTAGTTAAACTACAATTAGAAGTTCATCCTGAAGTTTTTCTGAGCACGCAAGAAAATACCCATGTATAACCCAACCACTGATACGCCCAATTTCGCGCTATAAGTCTGCCGTTTTTGAATTGTCTTTTGGAATTTGGACAATTCTCGTCCTCTTTGACTCGAACACCAGTGTTATCTTCTGGAATCATAAATAATTTGTGGGTTGGTTGGCGTGTTGTTGGGAACTTAATTATAATTGGCATGTCCCTTCAAGGTTTGTTTCCCCACCTTGGGAAGTGGGATAGGAAGGACAAATTGCTGCCAGGATTGAGTTACATTGACATTTTTGTAGGATATTGAGTCCATGGAGCAGAAAATAAGCAGGATACTGAAAGAAAATTTGTAAATATGCTATTCTAGTTTATCTTAGTATTTGGAAATTTCTAATGGAAATCCCTGAAGTGGGCTTCTACTAGGCATCTTTACTAGTCCCTAATTATTGCTGAAGTTATTCGCAATTGTGTTGTCTTCTGTTTTCTTATCTTACACTTGCAGCTTCTGATTAGAACCCTATGATTTTGATCTGATTTAAATGCTTGTTAAACTGGCTGCAAATGTTCGTGGTTCAATACAGTGGGGGATTGGAGCTTCTTTGTGAGTCCCAGAAGATTCATAATGTCAGTGTTGAGCCACAAAATGGATCAGATAAGGTAGTCTATGACATAGTAGTTGATTGAATTGAACTTTGTTTTTGTTATCCCTAACAATGTTACAATATCTTCATCTTGCTTCTCAGTTAATCATGAAAGATTTACTTTCTTGGGTGCGGACAAACTTGATCAAGGAGAGGCCTGAAATGTTCATGAAGGGGGACACTGTGTAAGTTGTGTTGTTGATCTTTTCGACTTAAGCTTGAGTATGAGGGGCAAATACTGCCTCTTGGATTTTGTAATAACTATTATAAGTCAGGATTTTACGACTAAAAGAAAATTACTGTGTAGCATGATGGAGAACCGGGGAAGGGACATGGGTTTGAGGCTTAAGCTGAAAGTAGAGTGCAGGAAGAGCCATGTAATCATAGTGTGGACTAATAGTTTGGTTTCTCATGGTTTGTGCTGCAGGAGACCCGGAGTTCTAGTACTTGTGAATGATTGTGATTGGGAGCTGAGTGGCCAACTGAACACATCATTAGAAGATAAGGATGTAGTGGTTTTTATTTCAACCTTGCATGGTGGTTAGTTTGTAGTTGAAACAAATTTGACTGATAGATTGATAATGAGTGCTCTATAATACAAGAGATGTTGTGGGATTCACTATTACATTGAAGACTCAATGTTGACAATGTGCACTATGACTAGTGCTGTGAAATGAAATCATGTACTCTTCCGCTGCTTAATACACTCGTAAAACATAAATAACTAATTTGAGTAAATTAAAGATGTTACTTAAATCAGTTAATATGATATGTTTTCTCTAAAACATTTTAAGCATTTTTTTTAATTCCCTCTCTTTTTTTCTTACTTAATTATTATTACAGGAATATCAATAAGGTTAATTCGAAGAAAAAAATAATAAATATGTTAAATAGGTTTTACATATAGAATCAATATTAACTCCCTAATTAGGTCCTATATTAAGGACAGGAGGGTGTTGGGTGTACAAGATTACAAGGCATGGATTTGGGTTAGTTTATTGATGAGATTGGTCAAATATATGAATTTATATGAAAGTTTACTTTTGAATAAAAAATTTGGGGAGGCATTTTGTAGTTTGTTAGAAAATTAAAAGGCGCTTATCTGACTCGTATTAATCTAATTTGGTACAGCATATTTCAACGTGAAAGTTCATTGTAAAAAATCTGTGTTTTAATAGAGATTTTTTCGCTTCCAATTCTACTTATGAGACCTTACCTATTCTTTAATATGAAGTCCTTTACAGAATTTAATAAAACACTTACGGAAACTTTTTTAAAGTGCTGTTGTCTTTTCTGCTCTTGATTTAAACAATGGTTTTCTCATCTCCGCTCTTTCCTAATGGATAGTTTTGCTGTTCTGGTAAGTTGTAAATATTTTAGAGTTACTTAATTTTAATCAATTTTTTAATCTCATAAAGTAGTTAATATGACTTCATAAAAAAACACCGCATGGAGTTATTGGAGCATCGTGTTAATGTTAGAAATTATTACTTCCGGTTCTTAATATAAGAGTTAGTTGACTAATTTAAGTGGATTAAGAAAACTCGTTAGGTTAGTTATTTATAATAAATATGTGTTGTCTTTTCTAAAATATTCTTAATAATCAAATGTATTAGGTAAAACTACTATTATTATAAAAACTATTTTGAAAAAAAAAGAGAGAGATAAATATAAGTGATAAAGTATATTAGAACTTTATATTTAGGATTAAAATAAAAATCAAATAAGTACCGAAGGTAGCATAATACTTGCCCAAGCAAATACCAAGTCAGGAAAGACATTGTCTTGTGCAATGCCCATTACAATTCTCGCTCTGACCACGATCCTCTTTCGTTTGTTTTCTTTTGCCCAAATCCTCTCTCTCTATGCTCCCCCCAACCTACAATGTGGTCATTTCGGGCACACAAGCCACTTCTCTTCCTCTCCCAGACACTGCCATGAATAGTCGAAGACACAGGGAGTAGTCGAGTGTGGTTAAAGGAGGTGGTTAAATCAACAGAAGGAGAAGAGGCACCATTAGCAATGAAGTCGTTATTGTTTGCTCAGTTTCTGTCTTCTTTCTTGATTCTGGTTCTGAACCTCTCATAGCCATACTAGTATACTATTTACTGGTTTCTGCTTTCTGTCTTCCTTCTTGATTTATAAACATCATAATCCTCCTTCCCATTCTCCCTCTGATTCTGGTTCAAAACCTCCTATACCCATGCTAGTTTGCCTTTTCTCCATAGCTTTCCTCGTAATTATGAATACAAGAACGTTTAAAATAAGAGGGATACAAAATATAGAAGGAAAAGCGTAAGACATACATACTTGTTGTGGCTGTTTAGAGGGAAAAGCAATGGTTTTAATTGGTAGTTCTCCATTAGTTGTGTGACTTTTACTGCTAATCCGTAACTACTTCCACGGATCACGCATAACAAGAGTTTGAAGGGACGACATGTTATCACAATGGCATAAAATGATGCTACAAAAGAGGTCACTGGCTCAATCTGCAGTTCCTTGGTAAGATTATTTGTGTCATTTTCTTGCAATAAAATCATTCTATGCGTGCCTCTGTGTGATAGATATTCTGAAACTATGGCTGGAAAGTAAGTAAAAATCTATCCAAAAGCTCCAGAAATAGCCAAAAATATATTTCTAGCACCCCTCATGCACATGTTCATATTTATACCTGACCACTTCTCATTCATTACAGAGTCTTACTACCATATTTTGATCACGTCGAAGACATTGGAGTAACCTATAACTTTTATTCTTTGCATAGCCAACTCGCTAAGAAATTGATCACTGTAACTGTCAGAAGTTTCCTTCCTGGGTAAGGTTGGCTGGACATGCTATGAGCAAGAGAGAGAGAGGACTGAGCCCCAAAAATGCTCTTCACATTGGCGCACATGTTCACTGATCCATTTTGATAGAAGATTTTTTTCCCTTTGGAGGGCAAATGCCAACATCCTTTTCTTTTAAGTTTAGGAGAAATGATGGTATTTTTTCGATGAGGGCCAAGTCACAGAAGCTATTGTGAAAAGACAAAAATAATTATTTTGTTGAGAGTGGGATTTGAACCCACGCCCTTTCAGACCAGAACCTTAATCTGGCGCCTTAGACCAACTCGGCCATCTCAACCAGGTTGAAATTTGTTGGCACATAGTCTTATAATATCTTTTCTTTTGGGTTTTTAACAGTTCCATAGTCATGAATCTTCTGAAAAATAGTGTTGATTAAGTATCAAATGCGTTACCTTTCGATCAGATATGTTTTTAGGCATTGTGATTAGGGGCAATCTCGCGAGAATTTGAAAGCACGGGTCTTGAGAAAAATCCAAGCAAGAATTCTTGCAGGGAGAGAATTGATGGCGATGCGGGAGATCAAGCTCTCTGTTTTGGGGATATAAGGTTTAAACTTTAAATGGTACCCTATATCGCAGAATCTTCGACGTAGAGAAGGTTTGAGACTGGAGAAAGCAGGTGACACTGATATGTGTAGACGGCAGAGAAAAAATCCGAGATAGCGAAGAGCGAATCAGAGGGAGATTGTCGTGGTTTTTTGCCAACATCTTTTTTTTTTTTTTTTTTTAAATTTACAGAAAGGTATGTATATATTGATAAAAAAAATAACTTTACAAAGACTGAACAGGGAGTGTGGCGACAAACGAAGTCTGCCAACATCTAATGTTTATATACTATTATAAGAGTCAAGAACTAGTTTAATTTTTATTTTAGTCTTAAATATAATATTTTAATATACTTTATCTCTTTTATTTATCTATTTTTTTTAAAATAGTCTTTGTAGTAATAATTAATATACTTGATTAACAACGATAATTTAAAAAAGACAACATATATTTGTTACAAATAAATAACTTAACTATAAATAACTATTTTTTTCTGTTTATTCAAATTAGTCAACTAGATCTTATATTAAAGAGTAGAGGTAGTATTTGGCATCTTCAAGATACTTTTCTTTTTGAAAGATAAGTTTTACCACATGAAATTTTTTTGAATAATATAATTAAAAATTTATATGCAAAGCGTGTGGGTTTTACATCACATCTATATAATTGATAACTTCATAAAAAGCCATGTCAAACAAACTGCTAATCTTCTTGATGATAGCAAGCCTAAAATATTATTGAAACTTAGGAAATGGTAAGCTGTAATTTTAAACGAGACTGATAACTTCGAAAGAGCCAGTACTATATTATTCAAAAGTGCTTAAGAATTTTAATTGTCAGGCTATTACATTAAATCCGTGAATTTAGGCTCTCCGATGTCATATCCCGGGAAAACGGGTCACTATCATCACTATATACATTCAGCAGAAAGAAGGCAGCCAAAAACCCAAGGCATCTCGGAGAGGTTTTTCTCCCTTTTATTTTGTTTGTTCTCCGGAACAACATGGCATATTAGAGTTGGAAGAAGTAATTTTTCAATCAAGAGTTGTTATGGTTTGGACAAAAATAAAAAGTCACGGGTTTATGAAATTATCCAATAAAAGTATTACACACTACACATAGAAACCCATTTTAGAAAAGGAAGTATCAATTATGTATTGCTGAATAGTAGTTTCTTCTTCTTCTTCTCTCTCCCTCTCTCTCTCTCTCTCTTTAAAAAAGCATCCAAGTCCCATAACTCCATAACACAAAGGTTCTATCCTTCCTTACTTCAAGAAAGTGTCCTTACTTCAAGGAAGTGATTTTTTGGCTCACAGAACTCAACCGCAGTAATTAACAGCAGGATCACATTCAGGATAGCGTAATCTGACCCTACTCAATAAACCAGAAACTCTCATGTAGATTCAACTTATGGAAGATCAAAAGAACAGAAGAATCGTGAATATACTGAACATGCTACATTGTTCTTATTTATAAATTGACTTCGACTATCTAAGAATAAATCCTCGTTTAGCATATTAAGATGTATTCTACCACCTTGGAAAAAAAAAATCTGGAAATTACAAGGTAAGAATACTCCAAGAGACAAATTAGGCTAACCTCAATAATTTCCTTTTGGATTTACCTTTTTTTTTTTTGGGCGGGAAGCAAAATAGAAGATTAACCTTATCTTGGCAGCCCGAAGCAGGATAGATGCGTTATCTGATAATAAATTGGGGGGAAAAAAATTTGGACCAAAAATGGCAATATCGATAAAAGGACAATCAGCTTGTCTTGAGTCTCTCCAGTTCTGCTTCAGCCTCATTTAACTGCTTCCTTAATGTTGATATTCTGCGCTCTAACCGTTCTACTGGATCTCCACTTGATGCAGGTTGGTATGGGGTCAAAAAATGGGATGAAAATGCTTTCAAAGCTTCAACCCCAGTAACCTGTCATATTAGCAATGGCTAATAATTAAAGGCTGCCAAAAATAAGCAAATAATAGTGTAACTAATAAAGTTCAGATCCAAAAAGCCAAAATTTAAGAACCATCAACAAACTCTTTCAATTTAAGAATCCATAGGATAAAATCCAGAGGTGACAGGTTTTGGTAGGTCGCAAGAGATATTAGGTCGAAACCATTCAGCAAAATGAAAATAAAATATTTGGTCCAATTGGTGATTGAAGATATACTGATATCGCAGATATCCAAATTCATGAGGATGGTTAGAAGAAAGCAATCAAGCACAACGCACACCCAGCTGCCCACCTGCATAATAATTCTGGAGGAAGATGAAAGGTTTGGTGCAAGAAAATGCAAAATCACCGATATACAGAATTACAGATAGATGCCTTGCGCATCATTTGAAGATCCCAAATAATAATGTACAGCGTTATAGTAGAAAGGCATTATGTGATTTCATTATTGTTCAAGTTTCAGAACTCTTTCAGTTTTGTTAGAACCTACACAAAATTCTGCACATGTACACGGAGGTCCATATAGCATTTCAGAAGTTTGGGCAGGGTTTTTTTAAGGTTTCACTGGAGGGTCATATGTGATGTCACAATAGTGCGATGTAATAAAAGAAAATAAGGAAAACGTAGGGGCGGTCAGTTAAAGTAGTTGATTCAATATACCAGAGTAATTTGCTCAAATTATATTATTTTTAAGCTATATTTTACGATATCTTATGATATGATATATAATCTGTGGCTTCAAATGCAATAGCTTACCTCGTCCGGCAGCAATGGCAGCTTGGTAATGTTAAAGTCATCATACAACATGTAAAACTGGTCTAGGTACTTCTGTTGCATTTTCATTCTTGCTTTAAGTAACTTGGATTCAACATCTGCAAGTATTAAAGATGAAGAAATGATATTGATAAGGTGAGGCAGAGAAAAAGAAAATATAAAAGAAAATATATAGAACATGTCAAACATACTACCTTCGTCATCATAAAGCACTTGATTGATGATGATATTATGTGTGTCAATCTCGAATTTTGTTAGCTCCTGAACCAGTCTCTCTGTTTCATATAGAGAGAGGAACTCCGGAATGCAGACACAGACAAAAGTCGTCATGTCCTGCAAATGAAGGTACCCAAGAGTGATTAAAAGGAAATTGGCATAATTAAGCATGCTCAGGTAAGGAGTCAGGGGGAGCACGTGTTCAAAATCCTTGTCAATCAAATCATAGCAAGGGGTAAAAAGTTAGAAAAGGTCTTCTGGGATGACTAGATATAAAAATTATAATATCAAATTGTTTATACTGATTAAAACAAATCCTTCACAATTTTCAGTTAAATTTTATTGCCATCATACCAACAAATTTAAAAGATTTTCTAGCCCATCTTTATTTAACACGTGCTTATGTAGAAAGAACTACACCAAGAGTAAATATGTGAAGCACAAAGTCCGCATCATAACTAACTCTACCGATCCACCAAGCTATTCGAATAAAAGTGACACAAATCATGCATAAATAAAGATTGCCCATAAATATTCCTTGCGGATATTCTGTTCAGATTCGAAGCTTCTGGCTGACAACTGGAGATGTGCTACTAAAAATCAGTTTAACATATTTCAAAAATTTGGCTGCAACTGCCACCTAACAATTTTAAGAGTGAATTTATATTTCAAACAAATTCTTTTAATTCAGAAACCAAAAATTAAACAAATGATTAACCATGAGAGTAGTGTTTATGCAATCATTATATACTTACTTTTTTGAGCCTGCACGGTTATATAGTTCCCATTTGTATGTAGATATGCATCTAAACTATTGAGTGCTACCAGCCCATTTCAAGTGTGAGAAGATACTATGATATATACTAAAAGAACTGTATCAACACTCCAGTTGAAGCAAACAATTTATTCATCTTAATTACAGGGTTAAACTCAAGTACGAATCTGATTTCTACCTATCACTGCAACTTGCTTTCCCTTTCTTCTTTCTTCTTCTATGTTTTAGTAGTTCCTCTGTAATTTGAAACCATAACTAATGGATAATGGTTTATTTCCCTACATTTTGCTTCAAAGATGATTAAATAGCCATCCTTTACATTATGTGCGAAATTCAAGCTGGGTTTCCTGTTACAGCTTCAATTTCTTCATTTTCTTATGCTTTTTGTTGCCATGCTTACTTTAATATGGCCATTTCCGATGTAGTTAAGAACTTGTCCCGAACCAGCACAATCTAATCTTCTAGCATAATTGACATTCATTTCTTGGATTCTTTTCGTGCCTTTTCTTGTGATATCATCATAATCTACTCCTCTTGGATAGAATTTATTATTATTCAATTTTATTATTTTAAATAGTATTTTTATATTTTATATTAAATAGAAATATAGTAATTTAACTACAACTGATTTGACCACAGATTGACCCTAATTCGACCAATGAATCTTAAATTAATGCCTTAAAAATTCAATAAGCAGTCCAGTTTTGATGACCTTGATTTTATGATCTCTTAGAATGCATGTTATAATTCAGAGAAAGATGGAAATCAATTGACAGTTTCAAAACAAAACATAAAATAAATTAAGAAGATTTCTTAACTTACAGGATCCTTGAATTGCATGTTAACTCGTTCAATTACATCTTTCATGCCTTCAAGCTTCCCAAGTAATGCATCCTCGGCAAAATCATCACCCATGCCAAACATGCTTGACATCTGCAATGAGAAGAAAGTTTTTCCTATTATACCGAAGATAATGAAGCATGTAGCAAACACACACCACCTTATCAATTAAGTTTGAGAGCAAGGAAATAGATGAAGCAAAACCACAAGAATGCATAGGGAAGACTGTGTGTTTCAGTTTTCCCAAAGGAAGATTTAAAAAGAAGAGAGATGGACAGTAACACAAAATGTAATTCAGAAAACATCAAAGTATGCTACTTTAATGCAAATATCATGAAGACACTCATACATAGTTTCTGGGACGCCACAAAAGTGTTCTAGATTTCAGGTCTAAAATAGTGAAACAACCTTGAAAAGCAGAGTGCAGAACAAAGCATTTTCATAGTAGCTCAATACACAGCAGTAAACGACATAGGGATTATAAATTTTGAAAATTGCATTTTAATAAATAATAAAAGCACTGAACCTCTTTTACTTTCAAACTAAGAAAGAAAATATACCTGATTAAACAAACCACCAAATTTGTTTTTCAAAGACATCACTTTTGCAAGACCCTTCTCTAGAATTGATGGAAATTGCAGCAGTCTGAGTGTATGACCAGTTGGAGCAGTATCGAATACTATAACAGAATAATCCATCGTCTGCACCAATCTGTAGAAATTTGTCATCATTAAACCAAAAACCCAGTTAACAAATTTTAGATGAATCAAGTATCAAGAGTAAATTCTGCAGATCAGAGACTTGAAAGGAAAACAACTTCCAGATGGCCTCAAACCATTATAGAAATGACTAAAGCGCAAAACATGCATCCAAATTTAGATTTTGAAATTATTATACACAGATTTTGTTTGCATATATCTGAGCCATGCAGCACTTGTCCAGACCAATAAAACTAACTTTTTTTTTGGCCTAATAGGTCTGAGGACATGTTAAAAAGCTTGGTGACGTGTCACAGTAGTGTCCATGTCCAATGTGACTGAAAATATATGTTGGTGCATTATAGGTCACATACTAAACATGGTAATCTTATTTACAATTGTATCAATCTCCTAGATTTAATTTTCTTCAGAAATTCTTTCCAGATTTCCAAAGTTCCCAGATAATGTTGACCTTAAACACATCTAATTTTCTCTTCTCTTATCAGTTGGACATTTGGAGGACTCCTGTCCTCATAAACCCTGAAAGTTGAAATCAGTCTAGTCTGTAATGTTTTAACTGCTAGTTTGTTCAAGGTTAAAAGATAAAACTCATGTCAACATGTGGGAGAATGTTAGAGCCGACATTGGGTAGCTTTAGTTATTCTTTTTGATATTTAATTTGCATGGTTTCTTTCCCTTCAAAAGCCAATTTTAAAGGGTAGGTTCCTCATGCTTCCCTAGATCTCCATCAATTGGCATGAAACCTAGAACAACCTCCACAGAATACACTACGTGTGGATGGCGCAACCTAGTGGTCACCATAGGTCAAAGCCATCAAGGTCATTAGCTCTTCAACAGTGGTTTCAAGATAGAGTTACACATTGGACGGCATATAAGATTCTTGTGTCACTTAAGTGACATGTTTGTTCCCGGACTGCCATATATGATTCTTGTGATACTTGAGAAACATGTTTCTTTCCTCTTACAAGCCAAATTTGAAGGAGAAATTCCCATAACTGCTCAAGTCTCCGGCAAAAAATATTTGGGTGCAGCAAATTCCTTAAATCGTTTACTTTCCATTATCGCCTTTCTTCTTTCAAGAATTCTCATCCAAAATTTTGTTCCAAATTTAATATTCTTTTTTATCCATAAATGTAATCCAGCAGGCCATGAACAGTTATAAACATAACACTCCTTAAACTACTTCAGAACTTAGACAACAAAAATTCAGAAAAATTTCAAGTCACTGTTGAATCACAGAGACATTTTTTCCCTTACTTCAGCATCTCAGCAAAGCTCATTGCCTCATCAATTCCAGGTATAGCACCAGCTAGTTCTGAGAACATGCTATCCATTCCATCAGAACCACCGACATCCTCATGTTCAACGGTAGGATCCACCTCCTATTAAGCGTCATAACATAAAGTGAGAAAATATACCGGGCAAATTATGAACATTACAACAAAAACTGGACCTAGACTACAAACTACTATGAAATAGATACAACAACCTATCCTAGGAAATTTTAAATCATAATTCTTCAAGTAAACGACGGACATGAAGTCAATACATGTAGAAGGCTTCGGAATAATTCTAAGAAAACCGTTGCACTCATGTAGGCCACTATCAATTGCTCAAAAAGTGTCCAGACGATACAGAAAACAACTGAAAAAAAAAATTCTAAAACTATGCATAATTGGTTTTTGTCGCTGTTCACCATAAAGCATAACACTCGAGAACATGATAATGCTCAGATTCATCATAAATACATAATTACAAATCTACAACACAAGCCTCTTTAAAGGGAGAAAAGGACAAGGACAACAAATGAGACTAAAATAAAAATTCAGGACACGAGATTTCACCATAGCATAAAGATTTGTAAAGCCATTAACCAAAGTGGGGATCTTCGTGAAGCGTTGCTGAAAAGCATCACTGAGGTTGTGAGCGGGGTCGGTGGAGATGATCAGAACAGAGCTTCGAACCCTGGAGAGAAGGATCGAAAGAATGGAGCTACAGGTGGTCTTGCCCACACCGCCTTTCCCTCCAACAAAGACCCACTTCAGAGTCTCTTGATCCAATAAGTTCTGCATCGTTCCCTCAGGCAAGTCCTGTTGATCCGCCATGGCCACAGTCCCTTTCTCTCTCCTCTGCTCTGATTGTCAATCGACCCGGTGACTCGCGAGTCCAGAATGACGGAGAGAACCAGAAGACCGTTTTTCTTACGATATCTGGAAATAAATAAATAAACCGAGTGAAAACCAAAAAAACTACTTGAAATGTTACTGTTGGTAAAATTTTGGTACGTCCCATTGAGGGAAAAAAAATCAAGGGACTTTGTTTTTGTTAATCCTTTAACTTTGGATCCAGTACTACCCGGAGCCAATAAACCATATTAGCAATAATTTGTAAATTTGTATTATATTGTGCGGATATCAAAATTAATATGGATTGATATGCGAGTATTACTAATGCTAATGTCATAGGTAATTTTTCCCCGACTATTTTGGTAGAGTATATGTTTACTTTTATGTTAAAAAAAGGGTAATTTTAGCAGAAGAAGCATATAATGACTTGCTTTAATTTTAAAATCATGAATTCAGTAGTTGCTAAACATACTTTTAGTAAATTGAGAGTATTATTTAGTACTCTTCTAATTTTAAATGTAAGACTTACTTTATAATATAATTACATTTAGGATTCAAAGAGCATTTACTCAAAGCTTTTTGATGAACAGGGACACGCAAGGTGGACAGTCCGATTTCTATGTGCTTAAGTGGAGTATCATGGAAGGCTGACAAAGGAGAGGAAATGTTAATTTCCAAATATACGTTCTGATATGAATTGCGTTCGACCTCATGCTGATGAGTCTCAATGGCCTCGTGTGATGGATTGACTCTGCAGGACTAATATCTAGTGGGGGTTTTAGAAATGTGCTGATTGCTAATGATTTAGCGAAGGCGATTCATAATTATACATAATTACTTTTTATGGTTTGTAGGAATGTGAATTAATTTAAAGATGACAACATCTTCATGGATTACAGAAAAGAGGGTTGGTTCCATAAGATCAAGTAAGAATATAAATTTGTGTGTGGAACTTTGAGACTTGATTGATAAAATTGAACTTGAAAGACCAAAAGTTTTATTATCGGCCAACATTAAACTTCAGGTTGCCAAACCACCTAATATTTCATGCCTCTACTGCTGAAACTGGCTAATGCAGATCCTTTCTCACTACTGATTAAAGACAAGTTCACATTACGAGTATATACAGGCCATATTGCCGGGAGGAAACTAAAGAAAAAGCTAAAGACTAACTAGTAGAGTGAGTTGTAGGCGCAGGAGGTTGCAACAATGGACGAGATGCAGATGAGAAGAGCCGGAAGTAAGGTGGCGTTCAAGAGATTGCTCTCACCCAAATACCCCGACATTGTTATCGTTGCATCTGCAACTACCCGGGCTAGAGTTCCGGCTTCGGTTGACAGCAATCCTCCGTTGAATGTCCCCCTCGAAAGCCTCGACGACATCATCCTTGATAGAAGTGAGAGGTTCACTCCTGAATTTGATCATGTTAAAAATATGCAATTCATGTTCAGGGCACAGATTTCACCTTCAGAAGTAGGCACAATATGTTATACTGCTTACATGTCACACCAACTTGTTAGCTAACGGCATATGATATGACCTTTTGGACAGTTACATCCAAGAGCTGACTCATGGAGATCACAAAATTCATATAAATCTCATAATGGAATCCCAGTCGCAGACTATGGGTGTTGAAATCGGATCCTTTACATTTTACAATTCTTGCATTTGGAAAGACAATGACGAAAAAAATTATGTGGGATGCATATCTCATCGTTGCACTCTTCATTATACGACCAAAACCAATTCAACTGTGACCAAGCATGCTATCAGTTCATGCCTACAATAATATTTGGATTTGGAGATAGATAAATAAAATCAGTCACCACATAGTCCAAGCCGGAGCAATCAGAGTCCGGTAAAGCAAACTTGCAGTCAACTTGTGCCTTTAGTACTTTTTAAACTACGAACTTTTTGGTCACATAGAACGAAAGAAAAATACCTTCAAGAACTTCAGCAGATACAAACGTGATAAGGGCTGAGCCGACATATTGCAGCACTGAGTAAGGGATGAAAAAATGGAAGCTTAGGACTAGTCCAAAGCAAACCATAATTTCTGATGCCAATAGAACTTGCCTGCAAGTAAAAGCCAACCGGAAAAGGAAAAATTAAAGATGGAAGAAACAAGAAAAAGGAGGGAAGATTAATCAGATTGAGATAGTAGACTTCTCAGGTATATTGTTCCAGAACAGAATACTTCGTAATACTTGAAGGATCACCTTTCTTCAAATATATTGCTGATATAGCTTCCAACAACTATGTTTACAGGAAGTACAGTAAGGCCGAGGCATGCAAGGAAAATGGCAACCTTGCTGGTTGACCAAAAAAAGTAGTAACTGGTGATAACGCTCGATTCAGCTAGTACAATCTCCATTGCATATTTGAGCATAAAATAAACAAATAACTGAACCTGATAATAAATTTTACAGTTAGAGAAGAAGACTGAGTCAGACTTCATTTTGATATAAATGAAACATTTGGAATCAAGGTAAAAAGTGGAACGACGTGATAGAAATTATTTCACGGCAATAGAAGTCATTATTGGCTCCTTACCTTAACTGATGGTGTGAGTAACCCATACGCTGCCACAATAGAAGAGGCAGGTTTCTGAACTTCTTCAGAACCATCATTTTCTTCTTCTTCTCCGACTTCATCTTGCTCCGTAGCTCCTGAATTCATTATTAATGGCTGTGCATCAACTGCAACATGTATTACTGGAACTGTGCCAATAGAAAGAATATCGTAGAATCAATTGATTAAGAATGATACATAAAAATTAAAAACATAAGGACGTAATCACAAAAAGCGGGAAAAAAAATGTACGTAAAAGTTTGGTTGACATATTGAATTGATGTTGGCCGCTGGCAAGACCAACCTTTCAATAATCAGAAAAACAGCGCCAGATTTTCTATTATAACCGATCGATATTGCCAGGGCAAAAAATGAATTATCAACATGAGGGTAGTTAGCATAAAGATCCCCCTAAGTCTTTGATTGCTAAAGTGCCCCGAAGTACACCTCACATAACTGAATTTTTATTTTATTAATTGATTTTCTTATATAATATCAACATTTTTCAAACAAAAAAAGCAGCACTTCAGGAGCTTCACCAAAATGATACTTCAAAAGATCCGTTTTGAACACAACACTGATCTTGAAATAACAATGCAAAACATAACAAATAAACTGAAATACCAGGATTGGCTTGATATGCCTCAAGGTTGCCTTTCTCATGGTGTGGGGGTTCCCTGAAACAAATCCACAACCACAGTAGATAAAGAAGCCATGCGAGAGCCATGACCCACCCTGGCAGAGTCTCTTCGTTCATTGTGAATTTGTAAATGCTAAAATTAGTCTGTAATAAAGAGGCAAGCGCTGGACCACATGCCATTCCCAGAGCGCTTGCACTAACAAAACCTGCGGATGCCTGCATCCTAAGTTTCGATGGTACACAATCACTGATATAGCGCCTGTTAACAGCTCTTGCAGAACCTAACCTGAAATGTCAATATACTAACCACATTGATATGATTAAACCCAAAATTTTTATCATGTTCAAAGACAATTACGGCATAGACCATGCGAATACACTTATTCTCCTACTCATACCTGGGAGAAAAAAACATGAAACCTTGCTGTTTTGAAAACGATAAAATGTGGAGAGAGAAACCTGTTTAAGAACTGCTTCCCGAATATAGCTATGTACATTTTCATCTAATACATGGTATCCTTTTCAATACTCCTACATCTTAGGGTCTATTAATTAAGAAGGTCGACTTACTGTGAACTGTGCTTCCCGTCCAGGATATTTAGCTACAAAGGTCACAAAAGCGTTCGTGGAATTAATTCTGCTCATACTTGTCATATTTAAATTATATCAAGGGTCTTGCTTCAAAGCACTACTTTGTTAATGAAAAGACTTCTATATTAATTTCGAGGTGAATTAGAGAGATGAGTTCTTTTAAAGTCTATGCCATGGTTAAGAAATTAAAGAAAGAAAAGTAAATCGAATGCCAACTGTTGAATGCTTCAAGGACAAGTTTAAAGTTAATGCAACTGTATCATGCAAACTATTTGAAGTATAATCAAGATTTGCTGCATCTTTTGCTATAAAAACACAATATTTACATTTATAAGTTTTGAAATACTGAGCGATAGGAAATACTTGCCCACAGAAAAGACGTCCAATCAGAAGAACTGATATTGAATTAAGATCATAAGCCAATGCGTACAGGGTGTTTCCCACAAGAAGAAGAATGCTACTTATCAAGAGAGGTCTCCGATATGATTTGTTAGACCACGCACTGAAATAAACAGAAGAAAACATTTGTGCCATAGCCATTGAGCCAATGACAATACCACAAACGGTTGCTGCAGCCCCGAGGCTCAAAGAGTAGTTGTCTGCGGTAGGAACAATTATGTATGTGTTGACCATATACAAAAATGTGCTCGCCAAGTTTAGAAGAAGTGACATGAAGTGATATCTTTGACTCTCATCTTCAATATGGTCTTCAGATGGTGATGGCAGCTCCTCTTGCATGATAAAAGCATGTCTTCCCAAAAACTGAAGGAAAGTTGTTGAGTTTGATAATCTTTCTACGGCCACTTTTATAGAATCAAGGACAGGATCCTGCAGAAGTTAAAAGATTGTTAAGATTCAAGGGATCGGTTCTTCAATGATTCAGGAGTTAACAATAAAATGCATGTAATAGACATGAGAGAAAACCAAGTGAGAATAAGAAGGCTGATCATATATTGATATGTAGCGTCCTTGACGCTGTTGTAAGTCCCGAAGATCTGCAAGATTGTGGGATAAGACTCCAACTATGGCTCCAATACCCTGCAAAGAAGTTATTACATGAATGAAACAAAAACAAAAGAAGAAAAAGATTTTGTTTCATACAATATGGAGCAGAGAAAATGGAATAATATTAACCACATAGAATTAAGCTTAGAAAATAGATATTGTTAAGGATTAAGGGCATTACCACATGTCTGAAAACCTGTCGTAGTTGAGAGTAAGGATGATTTGCACGTGTCTTGACATAATAGTCAGCGAATTTATAGCCAAACCGCTTATCAAATTTTTTTAAGATCTTTCTCAAGCCGATAGCATTCATTTCTACAAAGAAAAGAAGCTTTAAAAGATCCCGTCCAACCTCTGTGTACAATTCTTGGAGGTGATACACGTTCAAATTATTTTGCGGCTGTAGAAGAGCATGATGCTGCTGTGCAATATCAGACAGCCTATGCGCAAGTAGACCTTGTTGTTCAAGCAGAAATAGAACTATTTTTTCAATCTGAAATTTTGAGAAGAAAATATGACTCAAAAATTTCATAGTCATTCTAAAATGGAATTATTAAGCACAGACTTCGGACTTGATAAGCTTTCCATCCCTCAACATAAAAGCAAAGTCTCACCCCTAGCTTATTATAGACTCACTTCGAAGTTTAGGGATATCAGAATAGGTACAAGCATATATTAATGGATATATTGCATTATTTTCCATGTCATATAAGAATGACGAGAAAAATGGCATGCTCGCTTATTCTGCATCGCCATAAGTAGCCAATGTACCGCGACGAATCACCTGAAGTTCATCTCGTGTCTTTTATGACAACTACCAAAAAACTAAAGGCCCAAAAAAAGGTCTACTTTGTGATGCAAATAAGGGACTACGTACTACAAACCCCACTATTGAGAACTATTTTTCACACACTAGTCCTACAAATGGGAGTAATGTTAACGCAGAATAGTTGCCTGAGTATCTAGCATCATTGAGAAGTCTCTCAGAACATTATGGCGATTTTGTGCTCCAACCTCAATCTGTTCCACGTATCCCTTGACTTTCTTCTTCATCAACTTATAGTTGATATAATGTCTGAAAATAATTAAAAGCATCTTATTAGAAAATGATTTTCAATTTCATATAAGAATTCCTACCGTTAGCAATAGACAAACGGACAAACAACGTCACGTGCCAAAGAAATAAAGGTCATCAAGATCAAGAGTTTCGTATATTTATAAAATATAGCAGAATCAATAGCAGCACCAATATTGAGAGTAATCCTTCTTTAAAGGCTCAAACTAGAAGGTACTTTCGAATATATCACCAATAAATTCTATTAAGTTGGACGATGTTAAAAGTTACTAGTTTGTTCGTTTCAGAAGGGACTGGCTAAAGGATAAGTATCTCGCTTAAACAAAAGTAATTGATAGTATACTTTCAAGCTTATATTCTTATCCCATAGAAACCTTTTAACGATGAATCCAGTCAAATTGGCAACCCTAGAAGGACCATCTTGACATTTTAAAAGCAGGATCAAGAGAATGTAATTTGATGAGACAATTCTCATGGAAAATTTATGGAGCACAAGCAAACTTTCCATGAATTCAGCATGTGGTCCTCCTAGCAAGAGAGAGGGAAATGAAACTTATTGGGATAAGGAGTGCCATCAAAACATGTTTAAACAAATGAAGCCATGGAAAAAAAATACACGCTATCCAGGGCTTTCTTATTGTTAGTCGTAGATGTATACCCTTTCCATTCTTGAATTTGTGATTCTCTCAACTTTTTCCCGAAGGCAACCATATTCCGAAAGTTGCTCTGTTTACCGACCACTACCTCAAACTGTTGAAGCTTTAAATGTTTGTTCAAACAGAACGAGAAACCCGGTAACGATAGTTGTTTACTCTTCTTTAATGTCAATATTTCAATCGGCTGGCCAGAAAAGGAACGAAGATTTCCAACGCAACAATATCATGGATTACAGCTGAAAGCAAAAGATTAATCTCAGTTAGGATATCTGTAAAAATCAACCAAAAGCATCGAGTTTTCAGTGGTCCCCAAAAAAACTAATAATAATGAACAGAAAAATGATAAACAAAAAGAAGACCGCTGTAGAACACAAGTACTCTCAACTCTTCATTTGTGAAATATTTTATTTTCCTCGAAACCCGCCATGTCTCGCTTAGTCAGGGTGGAGAAAAGGGAAAGAACTAAATTGATAGCGCATCTATGTTTAATACATTCCCAAAATGGCAATCATAATCTCACGTAAAACATGCCGCCCAATCGTTAGTTTCCAAGAACAGATGATTCATCATTGTGAGTAAGAATCATGGGTGGAAGTTGCAGGAGTTCAAGTTCATCGTCCCCGTGCACATTTAAAGAATATTATTTGTCAATATTCTCGAGAAGACTACATGAACCTTAACTCTTCACAGACTAGCTCAACACTAGGAAAGATTTAACTGGACAAGGCAATTCCACAAATCAGGGGGAGAGAGACACCAATACCGAGTCGAAATCCAGAAACAAAACCCGGGTTTTGTAGTGAATGCAATGGATAGAAATGCGAATTGAATTCTGTACAGTACTTAGCCTATGTATTCATATACTACACATCTTATCTTGGCTGTATAATATAGAGAGAGAGATTGAAATGAAATGGCGGTACCAGGTGCGGGGTCATTCATGAAGTTTGCGAAGCAGAAACAGCAGAGCTCATGAAGATGCAGAGGCTAAAACAGAAGAGTGCCCCTATGAGAAGCTAAAAGCGAGTAACAGCATTCATTCCATTATCTGAAGAAAAAGAAGGGTTATAAATGAAATCAAATGAAATGAAAAGGGAAACACAGAAAGAGCACGAGCAGTGCCAGCGGAAGAAAGCGCGGGGGGGTCGCAATATAAAAGAGTATCAGGCACGTGATGTCTGGCCTTCTGCCTCCGTACGGATGGCTTCACAAGCTGCCACGCACGCACCCCCCTCCGCTACAGACAACTCCCTACCGTTATGCTGGGTTTCTTCTCAGGCACCATTTTCATCCGAAGCATTTTGCATGAATATGATTTTTATCCAATTCCGATTTCGATGCTGTAATATATAGAAATCCACACTCTTATGTTTAATATAAAAGATAGTTAATTTAAATTTCTATAATAAATGTGACAAAAAAATCTTATATTTGTAATTAAATCCAACTCTTCAATTCCCTCCAATGACATCTTAGGAACTGGAAGAGTATTTTTCTCTTTATGAAATGCATTCCCTTAGAATTCACAATGTATTATGCATTATTACACAATAAGATCAAATTTGGCCATATATATATGCATATTTTTTACGTCATTTTAATCATCATAAAAATATGCTCCATTGATCTGAATGAAAACAACTAAAAAAAAATAGTGAGCACCACTAATTCTTCACAGCAAAAATTAAGTCGATGGCAGAGTAAGTGCAGAGGTCAGATTAACAGCCACTTGGCTTTTAAAAGCAAGAAAAGGCCACGCACATCCATCCACAACCCTCTTCCATTCGCTCTCTATTTTTATTTATGTTATGGTAAACAACTTTATCATTTCTTTATAGAAACACTTTAATTGCCTTTTTGGTAAGTGGCCACCTTGGCTTTTGTCTACTCTGCTATAATGTGATCCGGATGTGGTATATACCCGACGATGATGTTCAGTATATTATTTCATTTGGATCATCTAAATAATAAATAGTATCAATCTTCCATTGATATCTGAATAAATTTTAACGTGGTTTCATTTTCAGTGGGCAGCATGCAAAGAAGCAAAATCGTGTATTTATATCAATCTTCTAAACACTCCATAAGAGGAAAAAAAATCATTCGTTAAAACTAAATAATACATAAAATAAGTAATACTAGCTCTGGTTCTTAATATGAACTTTATTTGATTTTTATTTTAGTCGTAAATATAAAACCCTAATCTATTTTGTCTCTCGTATTTTTTTTTTCAAGATAGTCCTTCTAATATAGTAGTTCTATCTAACACACTTGATTAGTAAGGATATTTTAGAAAAGATAATACATATTTATTATAAATAACTAATTTAGTTTATTTTCTTAATATCTTTAAATTAGTTAACTAACTCTTATATTTAAAACCGGAGATAGAATAATCAAATACAAAGTCCCTAAATCTTACTTGAGCGGTACACCCTCAAGTATGACGCCAATTCAAGACTCGACAAAGCGGGGGCAAATAGGATAATTATTGTGTGTGTGAAATAAACTCTCATATCCCACAAAATCAGAGCTGATGGTTTATCTTGATGTTGTCCTGGAGGCTGGAGCACCATGTGTTTTCGTTACCTCTGAGCTAATTCTAGTAACACGTAGACATATAGATCCCTGTTATATAGACCATATATACACATCCCTGTATATATTATTCCTCACACGCATAATCAAAATCTCAAAGAGGGGCATATTCCTTGCCTCTCAAAGAGAATATAATCTACGCGGGACAATGATCCTGATGAGTTAGCATGCCTAGAGACTTAGGTCACAGAGATAATGATAGGCTACCATCAATATCGTATGTTTTTGTTGCAGGTGGCGGCTTTTGATTATAAGATTCTTCTGCGGAAGTTATTGTCATGTGTAGTGTGCTAATTAACTTTAGATGTAACCTATTCAGACGTATTTTTTTAATTAAAAAGGTTTTAAAATTTTCACTTCGCTCGTATTTCTCTCCTTGTTCCATGGGGTTTGCTTTTGCCGAAAGTATACAAACAAACGGAGATAAAACTCTTATTATATATTTATTTTATATGTCATAAAATTATAATTTGATTTTCATCTAATTATTTTTTTAATCTTGTTAAAGGCTTTTTTTTAAAATTTTCTCAATTAACTGTGAGTAGTATGACTCATAATCTTTCAAAACATGAGTACTGTCAGTTTAATTTAACAGCAACATTTTTTTTTTGACAAAAAAGTATCCCCATCCACACTAACGGGTAAGCCATTATTTTTGGTGAAAGGACAAAAATAATATTAATAATGAAAGAAATGCAGGTAAATTTTTTTTTTTTGATAAAACGCAGGTAAATTATTTTAGAAAAATGACGCCGCATTGGTCTTGAAAATTTATGTTACAATTTAACCTTTTTATTTTAAGATGTCATTTTATTTTATTTATTACAGAAAGAATCTAAATTCCCCTTCTGCAGGCTAGGAACATGTGACTCTCTAATCTTTATATGGAATTGTGTGAATATGTTCAGCATTCAAAGTCTCACTATTTAATTATTTTATTGCTTAATATAAGAATTAGTTTGGGATAGATTTGGCTTTAAATGTAATATCTCAATCTATTTTATTTCTCTGTTTTTTCTAAAATATTCTTATTAATTGTAAAGGGTTTTTACCAAAAGGATAATTTTAATAATCTAATACAAGTAATTGAAGAGAATAATTTAGAAAGATCAATGCATATTTATGACAAATAACCATTTTACCTAATTTTTTTAATATCCCCAAATTGGTTATCTATGATGTGGTATTTTATATAAAGCACTACTATCTCTTGTCCTTAATATAATAACTAGTATAACTTTAAATTTGGTCATAAATATAAAATCTCAATCCACTTTGTTTATCATATTTATTCATTTTTTCTAAAGTAGTTGTTGTGGTAGTTGTATATGTTAAATATTTTATGAAGTAATAGTTATAACTAATATACATAGTTAGCAAGAGTATTTTGGGAAAAATAATACTCCTCCGGTCCTTAATATAAGACCCATTTAACTAATTTGATTAGATTAAGGAAGTTAGGTAAGTTAGTTAATTATAAGAAAATTGACACATTTTTCCTAAAACACCATAATCATTTTTCTTAATACCCCCTCTCTCTTTTACTTAATTATGGTTGAGGAAGTATCTATAGGGGTAATTTAGAGAAAATTGATAAATATGAGAAATGGGTCTTATATTTAGGACCAAAACCAACTCAAAAATTGGGTCCTATATTAAGGACCGGAGGAGTACCTACTACCTCTGACATTGATATAAAAGTTAGTTGACTAATTTAAGTAGATTAAAAAAACTGGTCAAATTAGTTATTTGTAATAAATAGTATTTGTCTTTACTAGAATATCTTTGATAATCAAGTGTATTAGTTAGAATTATCATTATTATAAGGAGTACCTTGGAAAAAATAGACGAATATAAAAAACAAAGTGGATTGAGGTTTTATATTTAAGACTAAAATAAAAATCAAATCAGATAATATATTACGGACTAGAGATATTATTTATTACAAATAACTAACTTAACAAACTCATTTAATCTATTTAAATCAGTCAATTCTCTTTTATATTACGGACCGAAAGTAATATAAGAGTTAGTTTAATATTTAATTTAATCGTAAATATAAAATTCTAATTTATTTTGTCTTTTAAATTTATCTTTTTTAAAAAAATAATTATTATAATAGTTGCATATATTAAAATTTTATTAAATAATAATTCTAATTAATATACACAATTAAATAAAATCCCCCCCCCCCCCCTTCTCTCTCTTTGGCGTAACGATCAGGCGTAAACAGAGAAAGTCCCAAAAAGTAGACCTTTTCGCGTCAACACATGATAGGATGCTGCTTTAAAGGACCAATACTTACTAAAAGGTCTACTTTGTTGGGATAATTTTGGGAATTTGTTTTTTAAATATTCAATGTATTATATTCGGTTTTTAATGGGGGGTTCAGTTCTCAGGTCCTATAACCATGATATGATATTTGAATTTACATCAAATAATCTGCTTTCTGGGCGAAGTTATCCGAATTTGAAATACTCTTTTTATTCTATTTATAAATTATTTTCAGTATGTTTTAGATAGATTAAGAAAAATCTTAAATTTTATTAACTCTTATTTAAAATTCAATAATTTTTAATTTTATTTTTATTTAATATACATTATACCTCATCTAAATAAAATCAACACAATAATAAATGAAGAGTAAAGTTATATATTCATACAAATTTTTTTTTTAATACCTTATAAATAGAACTAAAAAAATATTTTTTTCTGTCTTATAAATAAGATAAAAGAACCAATAAATATTGAAAATGCATATGGTCTCACCTTTTCCCACAATTTTGGTTCTTTAAAGAATCTTCGGATGTTTGTGCATGTGGCCACTCGGCGGGTTCATGCTGCTGCGCCGCTATTAGCGGATGAAAAAGTGTGCCCCGATGATTCATTTATTCGTTCAGAAAGGGACCATATTTATTAGTATTCCTGTGGATAAGAAAGATAAGATATTTTTTACTTCTATTTGTAAGATAGTAATAGAAATTTTTTGTATAAATATACAATTTTACCCTTAATTTATTATCATGTTGATTTTTTTTATATTAGGTATAATATATATTGAATAGAAATAAAGTTAAAAGATCACTGAATTTTAAATAAGAGTTAACGAAATTTAAAGTTTTTTTTGATCTACGGGAAATATGTTGAAAGTGACTTATAAATAAAAAGAGAAGAGTATTTTGTACTGTTTTACTGTTATTTACTAATTTTCTTTTTTAAAAAAAGTACATACTAAGGAGGGATAAATTAAAAAGTTATTAAATTTTAATAAAGTTAATAAGATTTAAAATTTTTCTTGATTATGATCAAATACGTGGGAATTGATTAATAAATAAAATCAGAAGAATTCAATATGATATTTCTCAAAGTGGATTGTAGTCTTAACTTTTTCTTCCAAGTCCCGCTTGAACTTCTCAATTTTTGGTTATGCGAGGAGCAAATAATATTTTTAATATGTAAAAATTGATAACGAATCTCTCCAAAATTTGAAGATTTATGCAAAACAATTATTTTATTGTTGACTAATCCATTTTTTACCAATAAAATGTAATATGATGATGAATCAAGTTAAGTTTATGAAAGTGATTCAAATGTTCAAGACGCTTATTTGCACAGGAAAAGAAAAGCGCACTATCATTGACGTGCTACTTAACACGAGCTAGACATATGCGCAAATTAAAAAGTTTATAGAATATATTGTCAAATAAATTCAGAAATTATCTGCACATGATTCAAAATTTATAGGGGCATTGTGTTTTGTTCAATCTAGCTTTGTTCTTTGAAATTAAATAATTTATCTTATTTTATTTTTGCTCCAGTTACATTTTTTTCTCAATCTTATAATGATAAAATTAATATTCTCATTTTTAAGAATTGATCAGTCCTTGCCTATTTTCTATTCTAATATACTAACTCTAAGAAACAAGGGAAACGAATTAGTTAATTTTAAATTCATCAAGTTTTTACTAGAAATGAAGGTTATGGTAAATAAATATAATTATATCATTGACACGTTAATTCAAAATAAGACCTAATTGATTGATTAGACGGTGATGGATATTAAAAAGATATAAAAAGGTCAATTACGAAAGTAATTAATTAGCAACAAAATGTAAAACGGGAGATGAAAGTGAAAGTCATTTGTGTACGTACAATAAATTTCTTATCTTTTTTTTTCCTCTCATTTTCCGGGCAAATAAATGATAAACGTTGAGTACGAGGAACGAAAAAAACGAGGATAAGATTAGTGAATTAAACTTACTCGTGTTCATTGATTTTGAAACTTTTTACTGTAAATAAATCACTGCCCATAATATCCGTAATAAGAAAGAAATGAAGAAGAAATAGTGAATGAGTATTTTTTTTTAAAAAAAAAGTACTATCTGTAGTCTTTAATATAAAAGTTAGTTTGATTTTCAATTTTGTTCTAAAAATAAGATCCCGATTCACGTTGTCTCTCATATTTATCTATTTTTTTAACGTAGTTCGTATAGTAGCCGTACATGTTAAAGGTTCCATCAAATAGCAGTTCTAGCTAAACACATGATTAACAATAATATTTTAGAACAGATAACATCTATTTATTATAAATAACTAGCTTAACAAACTTTTTAAATCTATTTAAATTAGTTAATTAACTCTTATATTAGAAGTAGGATCAGACATTCATATTTGTTTATATAATTTTTCCGCCAATATATTTGTTTACGTCACTGTAAAACAATCAAAGTCTCCTCTATTGGGTCTGGGTGGTGCCAAAGCATAGGGCATTAGAGTAATCCTGAAAGTGGGAAGGCTGCCGATTGGAGCCTGATATCTGCAAATAAAAAGACAAATAAGAGACACTTTAATTTCAGGCCTAACTTTTCGTGACCTGTTCTCAAGATATTTACATTTGAGGCATCGAGTCAAGTAGCGTGTAAGTGGACTGGTAGGGAAGTTAGAGAAACTCTCAGCTGACAAAAAAAAAGGGTTAGAAAATCTCATCAAATCAGCTCAAAATATGTAGGGAAAAAGAACATTTCAAGAGGCGTGGTATAGTGCAAAGATCTTGTCAGTGGGAGTGAGATTTTTTCTGGTTTAAGATAGCACTTGAAATATCCGTCAAAGTGAAGTTCAGTTCCTACTCTGTGATAAAAGTGAATCTCAAGGTGTATGTATGTTATAAAAAAGTATATGTATGCGATCAAATCCTTCCTTTGATATTCAGTTTTTCTTTTACGTATCTAATTGCGATGAATCTGGATTTTTCCTTCCTTCTTTTTTGGACTTCTTACTTTATTTTCTTTCGTGGCTTTCGACCTGTTTGAAAGGGATGCCTCATTGCTTATTAACTTCCCACCACCCAGTCACGTTACGCACTTAAATGGGTATCTTTCGAGTAGTCCCAGCCATGTCTGTTCCTCTTAATTTTATCATCTGAAGTGCCGGTAGGATTTTGTTCGATTTCCCCTAAAGCCATAAGAGGATACGCGTTCGTGGGACATAATACTTTCCTTGTTTAATATTATTTTCCATCCTGAATATAAAAATTAGTTTGGCTTTTAATTTTATCTTAAATATAAGACTTCAATCTACTCTATTTTTCATATTTGTCTATTTTTATCAAAGTACTTTTTGTAATATTTACACATGTTAAAAATTTCATTATGGTAGTTTTAGCTAATACACATGATAAGCAAAGGTATTCTAGTAAAGACAAACTTAACTAATTTCTTTAATTTCTCCAAAAACCGGAGGTAGCACGTGAATTATATTTTCTCCGGTGAGAGTTGATCACATATTAAGACATGAAGGGAATATATTGAAGGATACTCTGTTGCAGCGGGCGAAGCGAAGCTCGCATGCCTTGGAGTTCTTAAATAAACCAAATGATAACACATAAAAGTGTCTTAAAATACAGCCTGCCAGTACTCTGGACGATTGAAACTTCATATACTAAAGCTGAAATTGAAAGTATATTTTCACTAGTCAATGGCAATGAACTGATATCTAATTTTACGATGATGAGCCTACATATATTATATATCTATCAAATTAATGGAATACGAATGCACCTTTCTCATGCAAGGCAAGCCTCAACCGCTTGAGCCTAGAAGTAAAAAAAAAGGGGGTGGTGTTGAATCTAAAGAAAATCTCGACAAAATTTGGAGGGACTCAGCCTCCCTATACTTGATGATTGTCAGAGCCCAGCAACTTCTCCTCTTCTCTTGGGATTTCCGTAAGCTGAACACTGGACCGAGTCATCTTATTCCACTCTTTTTCTACACGAAAAAACACCCATTGGAAACGCCGGCACATTTCCAGAGCAGTAACTGTAAACACTGTCAGGTAGTTATGGCGAAGATGGGCAGACAGTTTATATGTCCAGGAGCAGCGCAGGAGGAAGTTGCTTCCAATTACCCAAAAGTATATCTGCAAGTTAAAAACAACAAGACTTGTGAGAAGGAGGGATCTCTCCCAAGCAGTACCATACTCCAAGCAATGCCAAACCCTACAAAACTTGAGCCCAGGCCTAATTAACACAGGGTTAGGTATAAGGATTAAGGAATTCGGATTCCCTTCATTTAAGATGAAAAAATGGCTCTTTTTTACCCAATTCCTTGTCTTACCATCTAGCCAATGTACATGGGCTAAATTTCTTCTTTCATTGAAAATAAAAGTTATTCTTAATAGATATGAGCGCCCATATCAAGAGAACAGTCAAAATTTACTCAAAATGATAATGCTTTTCCCACCTAAAGTTGAGAAGGTCCTTAGGCGGGTTCAAGCCAAGTTGGGCCAAATACAGTCATGACCTTCTAATCCGTTGAAACTAAATGGATCTCATTCTTACCCATTTTCTCCCATAAAACAGGTTGGAAATCAGAGTTGGTTTGTTGAACCTGAATATGCGAGAAAAGTTACTGTAAAACAAGGAAAATGCATCTCAATATAGCTTGTGAAGCAGAGTGAATTTAACATGAAATGAAATGTGACATATTCAGCTGCAATTTTCAAGTGATTGCTATCTAGTCCAATGGAATCATGGCACATGGCGAAACTTTGTGCAGTGAATCAATAGGACACAGCTAAACTGTAACACATATATTGCTATCTAGTCCGGAATCATGGCACATGGCAAAACTTTGTTCAGTGAATCAACAGGGCACAGCTAAACCGTAAAACATGAATGTATCTTACATCTCAAACGGAGAGAGCTTAATATCAAGCATTGAAAGAATTCCATTTAAGTCTTATCCCCTATTTTCAAACCAACTTCCGGCATATAGCATGGATCAACCACCCTTCCCTTCTTCAATGTAGGTTATAACACGAGTTATCTTAAAAGTCAAGAAAACTGAATTTCTTTACATCATAAGTTCATAAAAAATAATAGTAGTTGTAGTATTTATAAATCTTCGAAAATTGCAAGGTCTGCTGCTCCTAGTCTGAAAGAAGAGATTACATGTGAGGTACCTTAAATCCCAATCTCGAGTAATATCCCAGTAGAATGAATAGAGAGAATTAACAACACTCGAGAGAAGCCAAAGTGGCCGATAAAGAGATGTCCACTTCTCAGGGAATACATGATATTTAAGGGCTGAAAGAAAAATCACTGGGAAAGCTGTTGAATATTTCAATGCTGAAAAACAGATATAATGGGAGTTAGAGGAAGAGTATGATGGGAATACCAAAGTTACAACCGTTAATCTAAATGGAAACTGAAAGATTCAAAATCAAACTATGTGCTATGCAAATACGCAATAAAAGATTCTAGCAGAAAAAGATAAAATGTGCAAATAATGGTAAAATTCTATACAAAACAGTAGAGAATCTTATAAACTAGGAAAATACCTCACTCAATGAATATAAAATAAAGTTCCTCGTCTGGAAAACTTGGCAAGATAATATTCATAAAAAACCAGCATTAAATACAGATGCGAATACAAAATACATATGGAGCCAAAAGGATTTTTTGTTTGGGGGCCGGGGGGAATTCCATTAAAACTTAGCTTTTGCACACAATAAAATTTTTATTTCATCTGTTGAAAGAAAGTGTTTCAAAAGCTAAGTCTTTAGTCTTTGCTTTGAACCAAATCCTTATAGCTTCAAAAAATCCAAGGTAAATTGAAAGAAAGTATAGCCAGGAAAAAGTATGCTAATCAGTTATAGGCACAAGGGAAAAAGTAACCAAGAACTATTACCATTAAAAAGGCATGTTCTTTCCTTAGTATCTTTGTACTGTCGAAGACACTGTAATAGACGCCAGAGATAAGGGAGCATGAGTACCATCGGTATTGCACTTGAATGGCTACCACAAACAGAATCAGCTTCAAGCCATGCAATTGTGGCAACCTGAATATCAATTTGGGGAAAAAAAAGAAAAAAAGGAAGCTTACATTCAAAGAGTCAAGTACTTCTTCAGGGCAAGAAATAACACCCCATAAACCTTGCGATTTTGATAAAAGTAACATCCAGAAAGACATTGCATGTCATTAGTGAACATTATATTTTGTATAGATAGCTGAAAGCAAATGAAAATAACAACCGGTGAGAAGAACAAAAAATACACCAATTTTTAACTTTCAGGCTCCACAATTAGTGTACTTTCCCAAATTTCCTGCCACTCTTATTGGCTGATATGCATTAGGCCCATAGCACTCAGGAGTTTCATGCTATGCTCATGCCTTATCCGCACTCAATTCCAAAGAGCTCTCCATGAAGCTAGTGCATTGTGTTGGATATTATAATAAAACCATCCAAATGCCTTCACTTAATAGCTTAAGCTTAATCAACTGTATGGTTGACAAACTAATAATTGTGTATCACTCAGCTTACCACTGATTATACCGGATTCATAAATGCCCGCATGAAGAGAGGGAGAATAAATGATAAATTGAAAATGCACATGTAAAATTGCATATTTATGCTGGAGAGATGACATAATTAGATGTGTTTAAATTTCAGATCACTACAATAAGATAAAATGGTGGATATATCATAGATGATGTTTTACACATGTGGAATGGATACTTGGACTAACAACAGTAAAAGGTAAATCAACCTAAAAGATAGATTCAACTCAAGAGACTGTAAGAAAAACATAGAATAACTCAATCAGTTTAAAGGATATATTAATTACCTGTCTGTTAACCATTCTACAAACCGAGCGCTCCAAATCTGAAAATACCTGTAAGCAAAGGTTAGCTCCCATTCAGTAACATAAAAGGCATCAAGATAGACCCAAAAAAAGGGTAAATTTACAATCTCTAAGTATTTAAATTGAAGAATGGTGACGTTTGAGATATGGCATACTTTGGGGGGAAAGCACCAAGAAAGCAACTATTATGTTATTTTTTGTACCTTTGCCATGGAAGTGAAAATATCAGCCACAAAAAAGTCAGGAAATGTTATTGGCTGCATGGAGAAATTGAAAAGATCATTATCTGTGCAGGTCAAAATAGGCATTACAAAAATGACATTCACAGGAAAATGACACAAAAAAAAATACATTACAAACAAGTAAAATTAGTTACAACGTAAAAATATAAAACCCATTAAACAATTTATATGTCATTTGAATGAGAAATTCACATTAAGAAACTAAGAAATTGGAAACCTAGATTGGATCTCGCAGGTGCTTTATAAAGGGAACAGGGCCGATAAAAAGTCAAAATTTCATATTCTACCAGCATAGACAAATGCAATGACCTAGCATGAAGGTTTGTTACTTGTTTGACAGGTTTTCGAACCAGATAAGCTGTGACAAAATCTACGCTTCTAACTGTAGAAGTATAAATTAGTACAAAAGCTTACCTGTAGAGGGAAAGCTATCCGCCACATTGTCCTTAAGAAGAAGAAACGAGATGACAAATAGAAAATATCGAAGGGAAAGATCAACACTATTGCAACAAAGATGTAAAGAAGCACCTGCAAATGTGCATGAGAAAGTCAGAACATATCATAGAAAAACAAATTTTCTTAAAACTGAAAATTTGCTGATATCTTTGAAAACTTATTTCTAGCTACTTCAAAAATTAACTAACATGTTTGATTTTTTTTTTTTTTCAAAATTATAATCAATAACTGCCCAAAGTCGGTAAGAAAATTAAAAAAACGAAAAGCATTATCTATGAAACAGAAAGAAAAAGTAGACTAAAACAGGCAGATAAAACAAATCCTCTTCAAGTAAGGTTGATAGTTTTACAACAACGAAAAAGCAAATGAATGCAATATCTAAGTAAAAATGTAATTCAATTAACTGCAAGAGTAAAAGAGAGAAAGCTACGAGCAAAACAAGAGATAGAGCAGATATTACACTGGTTGTGAAGCAGCCAATGATACTTCTCCATGAGAATACAGATAGAGATAAGCAGTCATGCTACTTGGGACAATGATTGTCATCCATATACTACACTGCAAATAAAATACAGAGTAGCAGCAAATGTTAAAACAAGATAACATGTCCATAGCGCTAGCATTCCAATGGGGTTAAAAACAAATGGTACTATTGTCACGACATCAGTTATTTCTATTTTTAATAAATATTTCAAACAAAGATATCACTAACCTTTAAGATTCATTTCAAGTATGTTACTTCCATAATGTTCATAACATCGCCTTTAAAGCAATCAGCATGAAAGAAAATTTGAGATATTGCTTTCAAGAAGCGACCAGAATAAAATTGTCACATGATAGCTAAACAATATTGCTTATTGCCAAACCTAGAGACAAGCATTATATTGCAGAATGAACATGCACATAATAAATTTAAGGCTGTACTCTCCCATCTGTACACACATAACTGTGAGGCAACATTGACCTATAAGATATAGGACTGGGTTAGCATCTGATAGTGTTAAAAAGGATGCTATGGTGAAAATGGAACATAAGAGAAGAATTATCTGTTTTCTTAAATGGTTCAGTTCTAATAATAACTAAAGAAACAGACCCAAAGAAAACAATCTTGTCATATTCGAAAATTCAATCTCTAGAGAATAGGAAAATGCTGGGATGTATAACTGTCATCAGTGACTATCTTGTTGCTGAATTTCACTTTTTCTGCAAAGCCAAGGTCAAACTACAAATTACATAGTAAGTTTAGCAACCAGCAACTTCAGAAACATACAAGGAAACATCCAATCCAAATGCATATCAATATGCTGAGATAATTTCGAATATTCATACAATTAGATCATCAAAGTGGCATGAAACTTTGCTCCAAATCCTACAATCTACTGTAAAATAAAAAACTATCTTTCTTCAAAGGACAAATTAATTTGGCCTTGCATTAGCTAGTTGTTGTTGTTGTATTCATATGAGATATTCACATTGTCTCCAAACTGAAGAAAAAGAAGCTGAGTACCTTCCATATTTCATTGTGAGTAAGATGGTTTTGATCCAGATCAAAAACTTTTGCATAGCTTACATTGGACTGTGAAAAAACCCACAAGTTCACCCCCCAAAGCCAGACCATCATAGTCTGTAATAATAACAATTAAATTTATTAGGTACGATGTTTTGAATAGACAACATATGCAGGATAATTAACTTCAACTCACCACAAGAAGAAGAGGGTTATAATACAAAAATGCCTCATATATAAAAAGATTTCGCAAATTTGCATCCATTCGCATGACAGAATCCCATCCAACCTGATGCAAAGGGAGGAACTAGATGAGTATTAGGTCATAAATAGTTAAACTGATGACAGCGGATTTTTCACAAGAGTAACTCATTGGCATCCATGGAGACCAATAATATTACAAAAGCAAAAAGGGGCAAACTCTAACCTTACAACAAATAAAGCCCCACGTCAGAAAGAGTAACACCTGAGAAAATCAATCAGGTAGGTTTAGAAATCACAGAAGTTAGCAAACTACATAAGTTTTAAAGCAAGGTATTCACTATCAACATAAAGATTAATATAATCAATTTGACCAAAAAAATCAACAAATCAACATCAGTCCAAAAGTGAGCTGGTTATAGTTCTCTTCCATAAGGTTGAGATTAAGCCCATCTAACATGACTGAGGAACACTGGAGTCGAACATAGATGCTGCAACAAATGCAAATTTGGAGATTAAATAAATACAAGACAGAAAGTTCTTGGCAATCAAATATTATAGAATGAGCTGCTCTAAAGATATCATTTTAAATAGGAAAGACCCTCAAATAAAGTTCTATGTATAGTTGAACCTAGTAAGCATGTAACTTAAGTTTTATATGGTACCAAACAGACATACAAGGTCTGAACGACAGGCAGATGAATTAATGAATATATTAACAAACCTTAAACCTCCATAGAAAAAGAGGAGAGGGCATAGCACTTTGAATTGGTGAGGTTAAACTCTTCATTTCATGAGAACTCTGTTATTCGACAATCTTATTAGACAAAATTGTTGACCCTGCTCGTTTCTGAAACAAAATGAACAGAAATTGAAACGCATTAAAGCTCATCAAAGATTGTTTGAATACCAAATGATAGACAAGCATAAAGGATCGTATCATGCACATAAAAAAGGAAAGTTGGCATAAAATATAGCATCTGAACCACCACAACCAAAGCTCACATTGTCAGCCAAACTTGAAGCATATCAATAAAACTTACCAAGGTCCTCCTTTCAATGTAAAAACTCAAAATCATTGGTTGTTCTAAGGAATATTTGTTCTCCTTAAGGCCAAAAAGGCAAAGACTACAATACATGTGAGAGGAAGTTAATGTGGAGACTGAAGTGCTATAAGGCAATCTGTGAAGCCAAAGTTGTATTCCCTGAGAGGAGAAAACAAGTGAATCCAAGAACTCCCAAATGGGCAAGGAACGAACTTACTAATTTCCCAAGACTAAACCTCACAGAGTTCAAGGAATAGGGAGGGAATCTTTATGATAATGCTTAAGATAGCTCAAAATTCTGAACAAAGAAAAAGTTAAAGTTTTCCTTCATATGACTTCTTGAAGCGAGTTGCTTTACTTTAAATTTCCTAGTAAGTCCGAAACTGAAATAAATGGAAACAGAGGACCCATTAAATACAAATCCAACAACCTCAACCCATTTTGCGTTCCGTCCACAGAAAATAAAACACAAAAAAGTTGAAATTTTGAAATGCCATACAGTTGGAGCAAATTTATTGCCAATTCTTCAAAAACTTAGGCTTCACATAAAATAAATCCACATGAAAATGAAACCAAAAAAATTTCCTGCCCACACGATTCCGGAACAAGGAACAACAACAGAAACATAAAAGTCCATGCATCTGAAGGCATCAAGGCCCAAATTTGCCAATTACCCAGCATGCAAACAGCTCTACAACCTCTTGAGATATTAACAATTTACAGGTAAACACAGTGCAACAAGAACAATCCAGGAAAAGAGAAGTTACCACAGATCAACTCCTACAAGAGGAAGCAATGGAGCTAGAGTGCAGATCGATCTCCGGTTGGTGCGCTTAAACGATTGGGGACATATGAGTATTTGTCGTGTCCTGGTCCGCGACTCAGATCTCAGACCAGAATTACGGGAATTTGGTTAGGCGCGAAGGAGGCTTCATGATATTAGGAGGGAACGTCAAAGGTAATGTCAATGATAAAGCATGTTGCTTGCATTGCCGTTAACAAGAAATTTAGGAATTGAAGAAGACTTAATTACCCACTTCGCCGTCGTTTGTGTTAGAAAATATTGACAGGAGTTCAGAGCTTTGCAGGAATTGGAACTTTCAAGTTTTACTGCGGTGAGATTACTTTGCCCGTTATCTTCACTTCCTAGCGCCTTTGGGAGGGAATGGTTAGCAGACAGCGTCTGTTATAGAAAAGGGTAACAAACCAATGTTATGAAGAATAAGGTGATGAGCTACATGGCACAGGCTTTGAAAAAAAAAAGTAATTTAGAAATATAAAAATATGATTTTATTTAATTTTTTCGCAATCAAATTGATTTTTTCATAACCCATGCATCCATATATAAATTCGAAGTCATAACTTCAACTAAAATACTTGAGGTTATTTATTTGAATTCCCGACAATGTACAAGTCAAAGAAATTTGTTTACGGAAGTTCCAAATTGGATGGTGTTTTTTTTTTTTTTTTGGGAGGGTGTTCTGCGTGTGTGTCTCTGGTTTTTTGGGGAAAGGCAGGGCGCGAGTGGAGTGGTTAAAAAAAAAATTGCTGACATAGTTTTTCAGTAGAATAATGATAATAGCAAGCATTCCTATTGTTTTTGTTTAGGCGCTTTCGAAGTGGGACGCGTCCGTTTTGTCAACTCGTAAATATAACAAATCTAATATTCCTACTTTCGGTCGCCATGGCGAGCTCAGAAGAAGCGAAGCTCGCACGGTTCCTCCAGTGGCTACAGGTTGCTTGACACAGTTTCAATCAGTAATAGAGACAGGGATATTTTGTTGCGTTGGTTATTTTAAATTTGTTGGGTTTTGAATTTAGGGGAATGGAGTTCAACTTCATGGTTGCAGCATCAAGTATTGTGATTCCAGAAAAGGGTTTGGCATCTTTTCAACTAAAGATGTTTCCGATGGTAATCCGAATCTTCCAAACACTTCAATCAAGTATATTTAGAGATCATTTTAAATATATGTGGCGGGGGTCATCTTACCATTGCTTTGCTTGTTCTTCGCCCACTAGCTGAGAAAATGTAAAGTTGGTGTTGATTGAAGGATTTGAGCTCTAAACTTGAAACTTTGTCATTGATGGCTAAACCTAGAAATTGGAGCATTGGATGTGTAATTCTGCTAGCGTGTCTTTTTTGGAATTTTGAATGTACACGTGCTTCTTTTGGGTAAAAAATAAGCTATCTTTAATGCATACGCCTGGTGTATGGAGCATAAATAAGTAGTCTTTCTGGCTGATAGTAACGATAACAAACTTGCATCATAGTTGATCAATTCGTGAAAAGCAGATCATTTAACCTGCTTGTTTCAAATTAGATTTTCTGGAAAAGCATTGTCAGTCATCGCCATAAGACGGTTTTTAGTTGTAGCTATACATATATTATGACCAGAATGATACAAGTTGCATTTGGCTGCAAGCATTCTTAATCAAAGGAGGAATTTTTATTCGAATTTTCAAATTGAAGTGGGCAAAGTATCAGACATGTGTTCACCGAGGGGGGGAAAAAGGTATCAGATAAGTAAATCCTTGTCACGGGTTGATGTATTCTTCCCTAAATATAGGGAATTAGACTAACTAATATAGGAAATACATTTCCTGGTGATATTTGCTTGAAACATGATTCATTAAGTTTGATTAGATAACATACGATATATTTCGATGCAACCATCTCAAAGTCAAGCAATGCCTGCTAAATGCATTTAGTTTAATGCTACCGTATAGGACTCTGTCTAATTTTTTAAGTCTATACTATGCTGTGAAAAATGTGACAAATGTTTCTGAAATAGGAGTTCATGAGTATATTTCCACCTAAAAAATATCTCCTTTCTATTAGCTCTTGAAAATAGATCAAGTGGTGTTAAATTCTCCATGAAGCAGGGGTTCTACTGGTTGTTCCGCTGGATTTAGCAATAACTCCAATGAGGGTATTGCAAGATCCTCTTCTCGGTCCCGAATGCAGGGCAATGTTTGAAGAAGGAGAAGTAGATGACAGGTTCTTGATGATTTTGTTCTTGACTATGGAGCGCTTGCGTCATAATTCTTCATGGAAGCCGTATGTTTGGTTGATTATGTTTGACTTTTAGTTGATGGTTTTGCTTTATTCTTTGTCATGAGTTTTACTTGTGGAAAATGAATTCAGGTACCTTGACATGCTTCCAACTAGTTTCAGAAATCCACTTTGGTTTAGTGATGATGATCTTCAAGAGCTGAGGGGAACAACATTGTTCCGTGCTACTGAATTGCAGGTGATTTATCTTCTGATCGATAATTTGACAACAATTAATTCTTTTAATAAAACTTATGCTTCTCTTGCCAATTCAAGGACATATCGTGATATAGAAAAGGGATGATTATGAATTTTTGACATATAGGCAGTAGACAGCTGATGTCTATGTTTAATTTTCAAATTTCTTGTAGTAGTTTTGTGCTTTCTCCGTGCTTAATGTTACTAATTAGAGTCTGCATTTGGTTGGTTACTTGAATAGTTGAATGGCATAGGAGGAATCTGTAGTTAATTTTTCAGGTTATTGAGAGTTTACATTCATACTTAGTGCAGAAAGGGATAACATACAGAGTGGGCTATAAGAATCAGCCAACGTCTTCACAGAAGTAGGGAGCAAAAGGCAAAGTAAATGGGTGCCTAACAAAATCTAATAAAGTATGAAATAAAAAAAGGAGAAATCAGCATTGAATTTGCTCCACAAAGACCCCAAAAAAAAAAAAATTAGTGGACCATGGTTCCTATCACACCATTTGCAGAAGGACTAGGTCTAATTTCCTGAGGTCACCTTATTCATACAGCAATCTTAACTGGCTGACAGAAATTATGATCAACATGGGAATAGGAAGTGGTTTGACAGAAATTATGATATCTGTGGTCACAAGAGAGACAAACAGATCAACAGAGGTGGCGGAGTACGCCTGTTCTAGAAGAGTGGCTGCCGGCTTTAGTTTATCAAGGCCTTATGAGAGCAGTGAAGGGGTGTATGCTGCCTTCTATCATACAAGAATGTAGATTCCAAAATGTGGAATTTTTTGTGATATTTTTGCATAGTATGTGGGTATGAATCAGGCCTCTGTGGGCTCCTATGCCATGAAGATTTTCGGACTATTGAGCGTTTGAAGTCTGTCTTACTGGAAAAAAAATGGGATTACGTATGTTTAAAGAGAGTAGGCTACAAGAATCAGCCAATCACTCCGCATAACTAAGGAGCAGAAGACAACAAAATAAATGCCTTATAAAGATATAGCAGAGAGTTACAAGGAAGAAGGCTGCATTGTCATCTACTCCATAGAGGCAAATAAAAAAAATAGTATGGGAATAATGTGCAATAAACACGGGATTCCAACTGTCTTGATGAAGTTCTGAACTTTAAGCAGGAATGCATAATTGTAGTACTGATACAAGAACCAGTATGATCGTTACCCAATCCCAAATACCAAACTAGTCTTCTAGTGCTGATTTTTGTGATGTGATAGAGATCTCTATGGTTCAAATTTTGGTTGATTCAGTGTTTGAGATAAATATGTCTATTATGATTAATGTGGTCTGGGAAAGAACCAGATGTCAATTCTGTCACAAGCTTTTTCCTATCTCACTTAATAGCACATGTGAATTGGTTCATCTTGCAGAAGAAAAACTTGCTGTCGTTGTATGATACCAAAGTCAAGGCTTTGGTGAAGAAGCTCCTGATTCTTGATGGATATTCAGAGACGTATGTATTGGGTGACTTGATGTAGTCTGTCTTTATTAATGGGTTATTTACACTTGACATGATTCCTGCCTAGTGGAACTAGGCTTCTTTTGTTGTTGTTGTATTTACATTTGAGAAATTTAAAGTATTATAATCTGTGGGTAGTAAGCATTGGCTTTTTATTAATAATATTAATTTTGTTGTGGGGACTATGATTTTGACATTCCTATTGTTCTACAATGTTGTAATTAATTCATTTTTTACTAATTTACCTGATATGAGAACCATGGAACTGCCTAGCACTCTGTAAGCTGTGCGTGTGTGTGTGTGTGTTTGGCCAGAATAAGATGTGTTTTCAAATAGTCGTTTCTTAGCTAAATTATAATCTTATACTAAAACTGCTTCCTTTCTGTCTCATCTGTTTCACTAGTGATGTGTGCTTTGAAGATTTCCTTTGGTATGTGCTTCTCATGAACCTTTACTATTACATCAAATAATTAATCTTTATAGCTTTTAGTCAACTATCAGAACTTCTACCCTTGGAGGCTAACAGCAGATTCACCTCAATGCTAGGGCAAATTCAGTATTCTGGAGTCGTGCTTTGAATATCCCTTTTCCTCGTTCTTTTGTATTTCCGAAAATGCAAACACCTGACAGTTGCATTTCAGTCAATGGAAGTGTCAAGACTCTAATTAATGGTGAATATGGTGATAAAACAAGTCCATCATTTTCCTATTTTTTAATTATATTCTGGTTTATTCAGTTAATTTGAATGATCCTCTTTCAGCCTTTGCTGAATATAAGTCATCATGTTAATATTGGCAAGTTTCATTTCAGAAAGCCAGGTTGAAAAATCTGATGATGAAATCAATGAGATGGCCTGTAACAAAATACAGGGAGACCTAGTTTGGGTGGAGGGTCTTGTCCCGGGCATTGACTTTTGCAACCATGGTAGGTTGTTTAATGAAATCTATACATTTCAATTCACTTAATGTGTTTTGAGCCCCTTTCTTTTTGTTTCTCCATTTGTTAAGTTCTTCTGATTTGCCCCTTTTAAATTTAGGGTTTAGATATAGCTAGAAGAAGAAAATTCCATTCTCATAGACAAAAGTCATTCCTAGACTTTCACCTTTTTCTTGGGTTGTTGATTGGCTTTCTGATGAACATCTGTAAACTTGTGCTATTATCATGGATAAGACTTATTTATTACATTTATTATACACCAAAACAAGGAGCCTTTGCTGTTTTTCTTTCTCTACTTCCGCAGATCCCTTTCTTTCAAGCCCGTGTCTAGATGGGTTTGCTTTAGTGGTTGTATTCTTCTGTTTTTCATGGTAATAATGGTGTCATGTATTACTTATCTCTTGGATCCTGCTCCAGAAGGAAAGTTGAAAATTAGAAAGATGTCAGATAAATGTCAATTATTCCTTCTGTTTGACATTAGAGTTAAACAAGATTGTATCTGCATATGCATGTATGCATGGCTATTTGCAGCATGGTTTGACTTAAAGCTATAAATGCAAAATGCCTTGAAAAATTTTCAAACTTTTAGTTCAAATGTCTCTAGTGACTGACTTGCCATGATTGGCCTTTCAGATCTGAAGCCAATAGCAACTTGGGAAATCGATGGAACTGGATCAGTCACGCATCTTCCTTCTTCCATGTACCTTCTGTCTGGTAATATTGTTCTCTTTCTTGTTCAGTCTGGCAACTATTCCCTTGTTAACTCCTGAATTTTACTTTTATTGCTTTTGACATGCCGTTTTATTTTTCTTCTCTGCGACTCCATTTAAGTAGCTTCATCATTCAATACATTACTGATCTTTATTTTCTCAACTGTTAAGCTGCGCAAAATCCCTCAGAGATTGGTCAAGAAATTTCAATTAGCTATGGCAACAAAGGAAATGAGGTATTGTTGTTATCCCATCCAAGGTTAAAAACAGAAGGGAAAAAAATGTTTCCGATTTCATGGATTATTATTTGGATTTGAAAGTTTACCTTTGAGCGTATGTTGAAGTTTCAATGCATTGTCACAACATCCTTAATCCGTAAAAGACTTTTTGCTTTTTCACATGCAAGACCCTTTTTTTCCGATGTTGATATAAATTTCTCTCTCCCTTTTGCAGTTTTAAATTTTGATATATGGGCATAAAGCATTTGTGTTTCTGCATGCTGGAAGCATTTAATTTGCGTTACCTTTGTTTTGACTATAATTTTGATCTTTTCCGCCCCTGATTTATCATTTTTCCTTTAAAGAGTCTGCTGCCAGAAGCCAAACTGAGCCTGGTGCATTCTACACACCATTGTTTCAGCAACAATGCACCTTATCACAATATGCTTGGTCCAAGATTGTATGGCATGCTCCCATGCACCAGTTTTCAGTTCAGATTTTGATGACCCTGCAATCAGCGCCCCACCAACCTCTTTTTCTGTGCAATACTTCTCTGACTAGAAGCGTCAATAATTTTCCACATGATTAGAATTTAGTCTCTCTTAATTATGTAGTACGCTGGTGGTTTTTTCATCCCCCCAAGTGACGGCAAAGCATGCGTCCATACATTGGAAGTATTAGGGTACTTCGCTAGGTTTTTTTCTCATGTTTCATTTAGCCTAAACTAACACTGTATGACATCATTTTTATATGCCTGTATTATCTTATTTAACCATTCCTTTTATTGGGCATCAGTGTTCTATGATTGAGGCAGAAAGGCCTTCCAGTTTTTAGTAAAAAGCTTGTCATGAGGCTTTTTTTAATTTATTTGAGTCCATATTTACCTTTTGCAAATCGTTCTTTCACATACAGTTAGTGATATATTTGCAGATATACCTTCATATACATCAAAATACATGATTTTAGTTGCTGATTAAAATTTACTCTTAAGTTCATTTCAACTGCTGCATTGTTTTTATTTTCTTCTATTCTATGCAGGAACTTCTCTATCTGTATGGTTTTGTGATCGATAATAACCCAGATGACTATCTCATGGTAACAGCTTTCATTTAGTATGTAATTTGTACACCCTTGGCAAAACTTCTCTTTAGCATATTATTCCCCTTCTTTATTGTTGTCTATGGTATAATATATCATTTGGGACTTAAAGTAAAGTAACTTCTTTGTCTTCGTGTTCATAATGACGTAAATCATAACAAGAACATTAAACACTCTTACGCATAAAAAGAGATGATTGTTCCTAAAACCACGCATAAAATACCATTATGGTAGAATCGTTTAGGCTGGAGCCTCCTTCTGCATGTGTGTGTAGGCATATATGCATTCACAATTCAGCCACTCATCTTTTCAATAAGGAAATACATAAATGCAATCATACTGACGTGATGGGCTGAAAGAAATGTTTTAATTTTTATTGCAGTTTCAAATATAACTTTGAAATCTAAAATGTGTGCCTATTTCTTCCCCCGGCTTTTTATCAAGTACTATAAGATAGCATTCCAAGCAGCTCTGCCACTATAGCAGATCATAACTTAATCCAGCTGGCAGTTTTGCAACTATAGTTGTGTTTCGAATTTGCCCCTTGCCCTGGGTATTGTTTGCGGTTGTTACTGCTGTTAATTGCCCTATCTCAGTTCGTGATTAAACTTGCATTTGATCACACTTAATATGGTCTGATGTATATCATAGCTTATCAAAGATGTTGGGTCCTTTCAGGTCCACTATCCAGCAGAAGCAATTGCTTCTATATCTTGCTCAGAATCCAAAAGTCGGCTTCTTGAAGCACAGGTATGCAAGTAATGTATCTCCTATTGGACTTATTATGTGTTACCTTTAAGTTCGTAAAAATCCTAGTAATTATTGTTCTTGGTGTTTATTGCTATTGTAAATCAATTGCTTTCTCTTGTTTATATTTACAGAAGGCTGAGATGAGATGTCTTTTGCCCAAGACTTTGTTGGATCATGGGTTTTTTCCTTTAGGCACCAAAAAAGGTGGGGAAAATGAGAGGTGCAAGGTAGACCAAGTTTGCAATTATAGTTGGAGTGGTCAACGGAAGACACCATCTTATGCAAATAAGCTGGTCTTTCCCGAGAAGTTTATGACAGCCTTGAGGACCATTGCCATGCAGGAGAATGAGATCTTTAAAGTTTCCTCACTGCTTGAAGAGGTGCGTTTTATTTTCATAAACCTTTCCCCATTTCCTGTCATTAGATATCCTCGGCCTGTTCTTCGTATAAACATGACCCACCAGCCTATTGGGCTTATCAGAGACATTGAGGATTTCTGATGCAGCTATAATTTTCAGTTTCTGTAACTCTCTTTTGATCACATAGTTGAGAGCAAATACTAAATATAATTATTTTATTTATTTTCTTGTATGGCCATTAAGAATGTCAAGTGTGCATTACCTCTCTCAGTGGCTGACAAAAAGACCCTACTACCATGCAATGTTTTATAAGGTAGCAACTGGCAAATATATGATTTAATGTATTTTCTACTGCAAGAGACTGCAAAAAATAAAATCCCATGCAATTAGAAGATGCTCCTCCAGTCCTTAATGTAGGACCTAATTGGGGAGTTGATGTTGATCCTATGTTTATGATCTATTTCATAAATTTATTAATTTTTCTCAAATTAACCCTATTGATATTCTCCTAACAATAATCAAGTATAAGAAATAATATTTAAGAAAAGTATATCATATTAACTAATTTAACTAACATCTTTAATCTACTCAAATTAATTAACTAGGGCTTACATTAAAGACCGGAAGTGTAGTTCATTTTATTTCCTTCAACGTGTTAAAAGATGAATTATGTATTTTCTTGTGTGATAAATGAATCAGATGGTGAGTGAATAGTAGTACTTGCATACTTCCCTTGGGGACTAGCATAATCAAATCGAATCAAAATTTGAAATTTTTAAAGGTTTTGTTGCATTTCAAAGAGAAGGAATAGAAAGGGCAGTTTTTATTTTCTCCAAAAAAAAAAAAGGATATGGTCTTTGAACCTTAGTAAATTTATTGCAAATAATGAAAGAAGTAGAGAGATAGGAAAACAACTGATTCGGTTTCTCCCATTGCCAAGTGGCAACACACATGCGGGCTAATTTCTGGGCCTGAGCGAAATCTATTTGTTTATTTATATATGGGGTCAAGAACACTTTATCACTTCTCCCAGAAGCAAATATATAAGCATTTCATTCAATTATTTATCTATATCTGAATCCAACGTTTTAACTTAATTTTTTCCTCTAAAGCTTCTTGGATCTGGAGAGGAAAGAGAACCATCGGATACGGATGTTCAATCAGCAGTCTGGGAGGTCTGTGGCGATTCTGGAGCCTTCCAATTGCTTGTTGATCTTCTTCGAGTTAAGTAAGTGCCAGGAAATACTTAATAATTTCTGACAGCTTTACATGAAGTATAAGCGATATACTGATGCTTCTTGCAACTTGCCTTTTGCAAATGATGTTATGAGGCATTTCCCATATTGAGTAAAATGGATCTCGCCTAGTTTGGAATTAAGGTGTATCCTGTGGCTCACACTGACCAATTGCACTGCATGCAAGGTTAATGGATCTTGAAGAGGGTTCTGGAACGGAGGAAAGCGACACTGATTTGCTGAACAAGGCCCTTATTATTGATAGCCGGGATGATAACCAACAGTTGAAGAATAGTTCAAGGTAGGAATTAGTTTCCTTGATCGGAGTAATTTGACTTGTACCTTTTAATTGCTAAGTAGAAAGGGTTACACGAGATTCACTGTCTTCTTGGGGGAAAAAGGATAAACTTTGGTACACGTCATGAATCCTCCGCATTAGACATCCTTCCAAAGACAGTACATTGACTAAATGAGAGCACGGGCTCTGATTTATAGTGAGGGCCTCGCCATTAGAGTACCTGAGTTTTTATTACTGTACTCTTTACTAACACTATTCCTTTCTTTTAACCACTAAAACATTTCATCTACCATCAATCTTATGCACCATTGATCTTCTTTTAGCGCATTCAAAGAGAAATGAAGAATAGAGGAGAAGAAATAATTTTGTGGGTCGGATTTACATTTTTGTGGTATCTTGAATCTACCATATGAACTGTTTTCCTTTTCCATGTTATCGTTCTCTTTCTAATATATTTTCCAAACCTGCAGCAACACCAATGAGACTGAGGAGCACAAGTCTATGAGTAGAAACCAATGGTTTTCTATAGTATATCGGCGAGGCCAAAAGCAACTCACTCGCTTATTCTTGAAAGAAGCAGAACACGCTCTGCAATTATCCTTAGATGTAGAAGAGAGATAGAGAATTCTGTCACCTGTAGTCTCCTTTTCCCGTTAAATAAATGTGACTTTGGTATACTGAGGTCTGACTCTTACTGGACGAGGTCAACAAGTTTAACATTTCTTGTTAACTTGCGTCTGACGTTTTAGCTTCCCCATCTCTACTTTCTGGCGTCTAATGATTCCTTTTCCATTTCTATTTCGGGGGCTTTTGTCTCTGCAATTTCGGCTATAGAAGAACACTGAATGGCGGGATGAAATCTGGTTCTGACGTCCTTTACGGCTCGAAATCGCGGATTGAAATCTGCTTTTTGGTTTTCATTTTTGGGCCCCTTTTGCGCTATGGATTGAAATGTATAATTGTTGTCGTTCTCATGTTCAAGACCGTTGTTATTCTACTATTCCAATTCATTTCGTCTTTTGTATTTTTTTATTTTTTTAAACTAATTCTTGTATTAGTTCTGCGTACTAAAGGTTTCATCAAATGGTAGTTACAGTCAATACACATGATTAGTATAGGTATTTTAAGAAAGATAACACCTGATACAAATAACTAAGTTAACAAATTTTTTAATATGCTCAAATTAACTAACTAGCTCTTATATTAAAGACAAAAAATACTAATATTTTATTATTATTATTGTTATTATTTTCTGATTTGTGATTCCTTACTCCATTGTTTTGGTGGCCTTGAATGGTGATTTGGTCGGTCGCCGTGCTGGTGTGGGTTTATCTTCTTTAATGGTTTATTTTGTTCAAAAGATATCGTAGTCATTTGATATTGTAAACATTCATTTCGATGAAGAATTATGCGAGACTTTCATTGACATGCAAAATATGTTTTTAAATCTCATTTTCATTCCATTTCCACTTCCTTTTCCTTCAAAATCTTTTCCACATACCAAACGGGCATTAAACCATTCTTTACAATCCATCTCAAAAATCCCAAAAAGCCTCCTCTAGACCTAGTTTGCTGGTTCAGTCGCGTTTCGCATGATTAACGACTTTTTTGCACATGGGGAAAAAACGGGTTTCGATCACCTGAAGTGATAATTCGATTTTTTGAAAATCTGAACATCTCAGTCCAAGCAAATTAAGTCATTGTATATTCCATTCTAGTAATAGCACTGCGTGTGATGAAAAAGGGGGGATTTTGATCGACGAGGTTGTCTAGAGTCCCTGGCCCCCAACAAAATAAAACAACAACATCAAAGGTTGCCTCAAGACATCATTCTTGCATGCCTGTCACATGCTGAAGGGACCATCCGAGAGAGTAAGCAGCAGCTGCAGCTACGATTCCATTGAAGAGAGTGACAGCAACAGAAGAGACATAGTTGTTACTTGCAATCCTTGCCTTTGCTACCCCCAGAAGAGCAAGAACCAGTGCTGTGACAATACAAGATCCCATGAACTTGACGGAATCATTGTTTGTGAATGGAATGAGAACGACGATAGCGAGTAGAGGGGCAGAACCGAACAGCATGAATGAAACAAAGGTGACAAGCCCATTCTTCCATGGCTGAACTTCTCCATCTGCTGGCACCATTTCCTTGTTACTTCCCATTCTCTGCTCCACCAATATGTTCTTGTATTTGGCAAACATGTTCACGGCCTTCCGGAAAAGAAATGGAGTAAGTTGATCGCCAACTATCTTGTTCAAATAAGCACACAACCAGTGATACCATTTCGTAGTACTTAAAAAGACGTGTTTCTCTTGTAATTTTGGACAATTTCATTGTGTGGTGGGCTATTGTTATTGGGATTATGCAGACATATTCAGCTTCAAATGTCAACTTTCTCCAAATAACTGCAATAAAGGGTAAGTGTTTTTCTCATACATACCATGGTTGCATCATGATTTTCCATCCCAAGAGCTTCATAGTGTCTAATTAGCTCCTTTTGCTCTTCACTTCTGTGGTTCGCGACATCCCATTCAGTTGCTTGCCTTTTTTTGACAAGAACATCTTGCTCGGCCTTGCTTGACAGGAAGTCCCCGAGCCCCATTGATATTGCATCCGCCACAAGGTTTGCAAACCCCAGAACCAGCACATCCACTATGAATACATTTTTATTTGCAGCACTGAAGTTAGTAAATTCATCAAATTTGCACACGATGGGCTGCAAATTTTGTGTTGTAACTAGACAGGAATTAGTTGTACTTCTTGGCATGAGAACCCAAGTGCATAAAAATAACTTCTTAAAAAAAATTGGGCTTTCCATCATGTCCTGCTGAACTTGACTTTTGATACCACTTGTTAGGATCTTGAAAAGTCTTGATTCTATTATTATCTTTTTCTCTCTTTTTTTATTTAAATGATTATTCTTTTGTGCATTGATAGTTAGAAGATTAACATCATTTTGCATCTTGTTTTATTAAAGATAAAAGAATGAAAATTTAATAAATAATGATAAGATATGAAGTGTCCGAATTAGGATGATCTAGACAAAATGTGCATAAACCTTCATTTTCGATGACCGTATAACCAGTGTGGCCCTCACTTACAGATAAGACCGGTGGGAACTAGTTGGCGAAATGTGTGGTGACTAATTATCGGGCTTAAACTTGGATTTTTGTAATGAGAAACACGCTGTAGCTTTGTATATGAAGTTGACAAATGACAATGCATGGCATAGATACAGGACAAAAAATTTAATACTACATTCGTCGTTCTAATTATAAGAGCTAGTTAACTAATTTGAAAAGATTAAAGAAAGAAATTAAATTAGTTATTTGTAATAAATAGGTGTTATCTTTCCTAAAATATCCTTACTAATCAAGTGTATTGACTAGAACTATTATTGTTGTTTCTAATAAATAGGTGTAAGGGGGTGTTTGGATGAAGCAAAACTATGGTTTGGAGAATAGCTTCTGGAGAGAATAGATCTTGAAAGAATAGATTTTCTGAAAAAGTGATTCTGATAAAGTGAGAGTGTTTGGATAATTGTTGTCAGAAGTGCTTTTTGATATGTAGAAATTACTAAAAAGAACATAAGTTTAAATGATAATTACATGTAAGATATATTTCATAATATATGTTTATTTGAAGTAATAAATTTGTTAATAATATATATTTTGGCAACATAATAAATAAGACATAAATAATATAATTAATAAAAAATTAAAGTGTATATATATTAATAAAATAATTAAATATGTTTTTAGGAAAATGATTTACTTTGCCAAAAAAAATATTGTTATTTCTTAAAAATTTTAAAGATGAAATCCCATATTTTTTTCACAAAATTAAATAACCACACAAAAAAATTTCATATTAATTGTCTTAATAATAGAGGTTGCAACGAAATATATTTGTCTAAGTAGTTTTTTTTAACAACACATTACATTATCTGAAAAGAAAAAAGAAAATAAAAGGGACATGATTATTCTTGTATATAGTGAATAATTTGATCTCTTATGGAGTCACGAAGCCGAGTCATATGAAATGAAGATTCTATTGATGAAGGTATTAAGACCTTGTCTATATATTAACTCTCTAATTAGGTTTTAGATTAATGACCGGAACAATAATCTTACATTTAAGACCAATATTAACTCTCCAATTAGGTCCTACATTAAAAACCGAAATAATAAATTTATTAAGTTTTTTTTGCCAACATAATAAACAATGTATAAAAACATATATTAATTACTATATCCAGTTGTTAATGTAAGAGTTAGTTGACTAATTTGAGTAAATTAAAAAAATAAATTAAGTTAGTTATTTGTAATAAACAGGTGTTGCCTTTCCTACAATATCCCTATTAATCAAGTTTATTGGTTATAACTTAAAAAACGATAGACAAATATGAGAAATAAAGTAGATTGAGGTTTTATATTTAGGACTAAATAAAAATCAAATGAGGTCTTGTATTAAAAACAAGATGTGGTAATTGTTAATATGTGTATATATAATTATAAAATATAAGATTATGTTTTTAGAAAACTAAATAATTATTTTCAACCAAAAAAAAAAAATACCATACGTAAGGGGTGGGGGAGAACCACTCAAAAAGCAAAATTTTTTAGCTTATTACAAAACCTTGGTTTTGATAGGCAAACCATGGTTTTATCATAAAACCATGGTTTTGAAAAATTGATAGGTGTTTAGGTAATTTTTTCCCAAACCATGGTTTGGACAATCATCCAAACACCCCCTAAGTCAACCCCTTTCAGATTTCCCCAAAAAAAAAAATCTTTAACATGAGACCAGGCCAAACCCGTGGAACTCTATCTTTGTCCTTTATATGTCCTAGCTTAAATTAGTCTAATGTGAAAGAACAGAATTGGTTCGTGAGAGAGAAATGGAATTATAAAGATACCTGCAGAGGAGCGACGAGTGGCAGAGATGGAGGAAATGAGAGAGAAGCAAGTGATAATAGCGTCAAGGCCTACATATACTACGCTTTTTACATATTCTCCTCTCCATGGCTCTTTTGGTCTGCTTCCTCTGCCGCCTCCGCCCTCCTCCACCGCGGCCGATAACAGCCTTGCTGTGGCGCCGCTGCTACATTCTACGTCAGCGTCACCCATTATTGTGGGGTTTAAACTGTAACAATTTTTACTGTTACTCGGTCACTTTATAGTTTTTACAGGGCGGTGACACACACACACACACAGATGTGCGAGGTCAAAGTGAGTGTGTCATGTTGCATGCAGATGCACCAACACGTGGCCACTCATGTATTTTTTTGGTTACTTTAGTTGCCACCCTGCTTTATTATTACTGAACGAGTCTGGGCGCCTCCATCACCGAGGTTCATGATTTTTTCCCCCCCAGAAATGTAACTAAAATAGGATGCTGTGCATTTACCCAAATTTTAATAAATTATCTAACACTTCATTAGGCGTCCATCATTTGGCGCTTCTACCGTTTTCGTTTACGAGGAGTTACCTCTAAAAATACTTTTTTAAAAATTTTTTCATATAAGTAAAAATAAATCGCCTGGTACATTGCACTGATTAGATGCTTTCCTTTTTTCTAATTAAAAGAAAAAACTATAGTACTGAACTTTGCATTGTAAGAATGTACCATAAGCCATGTTGGCTTGTATCTCCTCCTTTCCTAATTATAATACACTTTATAAGATTTTAAAACTAATTAAAGTTTTTCCCTACGATGCCGCTAATAAATTGTTAAGATTCACCTGTTCGATAAAGGTATTTAAAGTTGAAAAAATAATGACATTTAATTGAGGATAAAATTAGAAAGGAAAATTTTTAATTTAATAACTATTTTATTGGTGCTTGTAATTAGGTAAATTGTGTCTATGCTTAAGGTGGGGGTATAATCTTACAAAGAGATCCACTGCAATTATTTACCACTACTAATAAAATATATATGTCAAAAAATTATTACAAATTAACAAGCATGCATATGTAATCAAGTTTTACCACCATCAATAGGGTACTTGATTTTCTGAAAAAAGTTTATATAATGATTGGTTGGGAATCCCCAACACTAGTTAATGGGAAAATCCCAAAAAATATCTCTAAAATTTCAAAATCCCAAGACTACAAAAATATACTGTCATTTGTTGTCATTTATTATTAAAATATAGTAAACAAGACTAATTTAAAATTTTAAAATTCAAAAGCATTTTTTTAAAATTCTCCAGTAGTTAATTAATTTATCAAAACACGTTTTTTTGGGTAAATTTCCAAAAATAAATGAAGAATTGAAACAAGCGTATCAATTCAAGATTTCAAGCAAATCCCTAAAGAGGAGATGGAATGTGCTTGTATGTGGAAGAAAAAACTTGATGTGATATCAAAATTTATTTTTCCCCAAATATCGTCCGATTTTTTTGCCACAACAAAACATGTGACAGAATTGATACAGATTATGAAATATGATGCTTCACCGTATCGCAATATGCAGTTAAAACCACCCAAAAAAAAAAGTGAAGGTGCATATTAAACTCACTCCCTCGATTGTCATTTATCTTCATTTCTTATTTCGCTAAAAAAATAAAAATAAAAATGCATCATTTGGTCCTTGCTGAATAATAAACGGCAATGCATAGAAGTAAAACAGGCATTTAAACTAATGGCCTCCTTTCTTCATCTGTGTGAGTGGTCGTCAACTCTTGATTATTACCAGTAGGAGAAGCGGGCAAGGCCTTGTTGGTGTTGGTAGGCTTATTTTCAGCCAACATCTTCAGTGTGATTCCCATGGCTATAAGCAGTAGTCCAGTCCCATGTTGTTCTGTCAACGGCTTTGTAAATATCAAGTATGACAGCATTAATGTCACTGCCTTTCTTGCAGTTGTTATCTGTCACACACAACATTCAAAATACATAGTGTATTTAGATAAGGTGAAAAGAGGTTAATACGCATAAAAATAGGACGTGGGCCCCATGCAGGATCATATTCTTTTCTGTGATCTTCCTCCAAATGCATGAATGTATATAAAATTAAATTCAATTCAATTACAATCAAATGATACATTTTGCAGGAGAGAATCCAAACAAATATCAGACGCAAAGTCAACAGTCAAATCAGATTCAAATGTATGGTAGGGGAAAAAATGCTGATCATTTAATGCCATTTAAGCCTTATTGGGTAGCATTTCATCCCCCATGTCATTTCCTGAGCCCAAAGAAACATCATAACTTAAAAAAGTCAACTTTCAAAACAAATTCAAACTTACTGTTGTAAAAAAGTTAACGTTGGTCATTTAATACCATTTGAGCCTTATGACATCTTGTATTTTCACAAGGCAACCGCCAAACGACTTGAAGGCCACAAGTGAGACTTGAATGTTTGGTGCGTGAATTCAAACTCAGTGGTCCAAACTGACATAATGGAAGCAGGAGAAGCTTGTGACAGAGAAACTCACCATCGCTGTTGTGGCCGCACCAAAAATGGCAATGAGGGAGAGGACAGAGACTTGGCCAACAAAAGTGGCCATCGCTTCAAACACTAACACGCCATAAACATAGGGATGCTGCAACAAAAAGAAACGCCCATTTTAGAAAGCAATAAGTGAAGAATTGGGTAACTGGGATTGTACTGAGATCTTCTGCATGAATGCACGATATTTTCACTCTTATCTCGCTTTAAATACACTTGCACATTTACTTGAATCATATGTAGCAAATACTAATTGGCAAGCGTTTTTGGTGAATGCACCCCCACATTTACCTGTGAACATGAAGTCCAAGCTTTGAATAACTCTCCAGTTAAAAGCATAGGTGGGATTAGGAAAGGCAAACCCACTACAGTAGAGCAAAAGAGCATCTCCATCTGTGATTTGAGAATAAACAAGTATTAACATGCGGCTAACATGACATGAATGCCTTTTCTTCTCATGAAAAACAAAACGCACATAGGGAATTAAGAAAATAACCTGTGTGGTCTCGGGATTCATTGTGAAGATTGCTTCTTGCAGATTTCCCAGAAAGGAATCCATGACCAAAGCACCGGATATCATTATAACGCCAATGACACTGAAATTGGGTGATGTTTGTGCATCTGCTAAAGTGAATAGAATCAAGCCCGCCACCAAAAGTACTGCTGACACATATTCATGACATGGATACTTCCTTCTCAGACCCGGTATGAAGGCACCCATTATCATCACTGGTAGCACCTAATGCACAAAAACTGAATCTAATTATATTCGAATGTTTCACATTCTGACATTCAATTAGCCTCATGGCCCAAAAAAAAACAAAAACAAAACAACAGGATTTGATTAGCTTCAACTTGACGGCCAGAATATTATCTTAAGCAGGTTGGATAATTTTGACACGATAAGCCCACAAGTAAGAATTTAAACGGGACAATCTGATTCCTAGCAACTAAGGAATAAAATAAAACAGATTATGGTGTTTCATTATGATTAGTCAACAACCAATAGCTTCCAAAGGGTTTTTTGTATTTTACCTTTGTGGATTTGAACATTATCTGTGCAGGGTAGTTCAGGAAAGCCAAAGATCCCTTTGTTAGGCCATGTGAACCCATGAGGACAGCAGAGAGCTTCACATAGGTTTTCCATGGGTTCACCATTTGCTTGCTTGTGAAGCCTTGGAGGTAAATCAGAAACAGATAAACAAATCCTTGAACAAATGTGAAGTACCATCCGTAGCTGGAACAAGAAATCAAATCTCCCACTTCATTATCAATTAACAAGTCCTCAAGAAAAGAGATATATAAAACAGTAACAAGATGAACAAGCTTGCCTGAAATGGAGCCTGTTATACACATACTCCTGAAAATCAGAAAATACAGTCAAGAACTTAATACAGATAGTCATAGAGCAGGGGAGTGTCATAGTTGAAGCATTGCAATTGTTCAATTTTCAGAAAGAACAACAGAAGATGTCAAAATGAAGTCCAACTTCCCAATGGAAAATCCAAAAGCAGAGAAGACAAAAGGCAGAAAAAGATACTTGACCCAAAAGATTTCTGTATAAAGAACCTAATTCCTCAGAAAGCGGTGTTCAGATGCTGAGGAAACAGAGTACAAGCACGCTCGATAAATTTTTAAGTATAAGAAAACAAATATCAAACTTGACCGTATCTTCAGAAAGAAATAAGCTAGAAAAGTCTGAAGTCTAAATTCCGAAGCTGTAGTTTGTTATTTTTAAGAATCAAAGCAAGTTAGGATGATATCTACCTCGCAGATGCCGTTAACAAGGTATCCAAAGAAGAAGCCAGAAGAACAAATGAGAAATTGCTGCCATTTGGGCCTGTCAGAGAGCGAAATACCGAACAGACTGCGAGTTTGCTCGTCGTTCTTCATCACTCGCTCCCGTTGCTTACTTAAAATCACTCCCAAAGCTGCGATGTGTAATAATCAAAACGTTCAAACTTGAAATGTCCTCAAAACAAGAGAAGATGGTGAGTTTGAAGCATTTGCATGTCGATTTTGGTTCCCCCAGTTTCACAAAAAAGGAGAATGGAATTGTTAAACTATGGTACAGCCATGTCCATGTGCGGAATGGAAGAAAGAAGAAAAGCTCAGCACTTATTGGGAATGAAAAGCAGCAAGCTTTTCATGGAAGCACGGATTTTCACGAATGACGAGTGCAAGCAGGGAAGGAGAGAGAGAAGATTTGCAGAGACGCTCCCCCTGAGAGAGAGTTTGCAATTTCGCCAGAAGGAGAAAGGGAGGCCTGCTAGTGCTGGCCGCTGCGTAGAGCGGTTATCTCATGCGCGCTTCGTGCAAGCCTGGGATGCTCCTCTTTATATTTATCTATTTATTTATTCATATATTTATTTATTTTACAAAAAAGGAAAACTAGAGCCAAGTCAGCCGGCTGCACGAGAACATCCCAACACCTAGAAACACCGGCCGTGGATTTTGTCGGTGGTGTCTTGTAATCCACGTATGGCAATAAGACGAGATGTTTTAAACGTGAGGTATTTTCCAAATCAATATGTCATTTTCCTGACAACATTTTTTAAATCAATATATTGATATTACAGTATAAAATTAATATCATAAAAAAATTTTTGCAAAAATGCGGAACCAGACTTGGTTAGCTACACGCAGCTAATGTAAGAGGGACATCAGTTTAAAAAAGACTATGAAAATACGAGGTGAGAAGAGTTTTTAATCATGATTTACAAAATGTAAAATAAATAAGCGAAAAGAATTTTATTTTGATTTATGTAAAACGTATTCATAATTCCAAATAAGATTGCCTGATGTCTTGATATCAGCGTCGTGGGTCACACTTAGATGACTCAAATATATTTGCGCGCGTTAGGCTTTGTTTGGTTGGGGTTTTTTTGAGGGGAGGGGAGCTAAAAAAATTTGTCCTTTTGTGCTCCCCTCCCCTCCCCCTCCTCCCCTCCCAAATTGGGGGTTTTTGGAGAGGAGAAAAATATTATGAGAATTTTGACAAATATGTTCATGCTATTTTTTGAATATTCTAGTGGTGCCCTCTTATTATTTTTTTGGTTTCGCATGATTATCTTTGCATTCCCTTTCGCAGTCGCTCAGTTACACACACACAAATATAATATGCATATATGTTAATATATTAATTAATTTTATATATTAATATATATTATAATTATAAAATGACACTGTTAATATCATATATATTTTTTATTTCTTAATATGTGGAGGGTATTATTATATAGTTAAGGTTTTGTTTTTCTTTCTCCCATTCACTTTTCTCATATATATTATACTTTGATTTCATAATTTTTTTATCACATATAAGTGAGGTAATTGGTTTTTTAAAATTGATAAATCAGGAAATAATAATTTTGATATAAATATTATAATAAAAGAATAAATCAGTCTAAATATAAAGATAAGGGCATATTTGTCAATTTATAATCTCCCCTCCCCTCTCCTTGTGAACCAAACAAGAAATCTCCCCTCCACTCCCATCCAACCAAACAAAACCCATGACCTCCCCTCTCATTCTCTCCCCTTCTTTTAATTAACTTCCCCTCCCCTCTCCTCTATTGAACCAAACAAAACCTTAGTGTGTGAGTGTGTCTAGTTGTGCGTAACCCCCGGGGGGGGGGAAGCAAGTTTAAAATATGATTTGCCTTTCCGGGCATATGATCCCAAGCAACAATTCAGTTTTATGCGAAAAGGTTATGAACGTCTCTGATCCAGCTTTTGAGGATATTATTGTAAAAACAATTTATACTAACTCATAAAATAACGTAATTTTGAACCATTATTTATATTTTAAAAAACAAAAGATTTGTATATGATTTTTAAAAATTCTACTAAAAAATGATTTATTGCATAAAGATTTTAATGAAGCAGAAAAAAAACAAAAATTATTTGCATTCCATTACAATCATAGAAAGATTATTATTTATTAATTTTTAGATCTTATCACATCTTAGTGTATCTCTTTTGTAAAAATAATTTATTACTTGGTGATTTCTAAATTTCATATGATATCTTTGAACATCTTTGCTATTATGAATATAATCTAATGCGTTTAATTATTTTTAGAAACTACTCAAAATAAGTTTTCAAAACAATCAAAAATATTTTCATATTCTGATTACTTTTCAAGCTTGAACAAATATAGTTTTTTTTTTTTTTTTCAAAAGTGACAAAGGAAAGCTGATTGTTTTTCCCCATAAGAACTCAAACGGTCGAGCCCTCATTTCCAGACTTTACACACGGGCCAAAGTTCTATTCTAAATTTCTATTTCTAATATAATCTAAGTAATGTATTAAAATTGATATGATTATATGTATATTTTTGTGATTTAAATAATGAGTTGTACTGCTGGCAAAAAAAATAATGAGTTGTACTATTTATAAATTATAAATGTAAATTTATTATATGTTTTGTCATATGCCAAGCATGATTTTTAAGTAAAATCTAAAGTTAAAACTTCAGACTCATGATTCTCGTAACAAGACGGACGTTATTTTATAAAAGTTAAAGTAAAGTCAAAACTCAGGACTTCCCAATAAGGCAGACATTTTAAATAGAGATAATTGGATGAGAAATTATATATGTTTGTACATCGTTATTATTGTATAATTTTATAAATTATAATCAAACCAGAACATGAAATACTTATTTATATAATACTCCTCCGGTCCTTAATATAGGGCCCAATTCTTGAGTTGGTTTTGGTCCTAAATACAAGACCCATTTTTCATATTTATCAATTTTCTCTAAATTACCCCTATAGATACTCCCTCAACCATAATCAAATAGAAGAGGGAGATGAGGTATTAAAAAAGATGATTATGGTGTTTTAGGAAAAATGTGTCACTTTTCTTATAATTAACTAACTTACCTAACTTCCTTAATCTAATCAAATTAGTTAAATGGGTCTTATATTAAGGACCGGAGGAGTAATAATTAAACGAACGTATATGTAGGGGAAACATTGGTCAATCCTTAAAGTATTATTGCTTTCGAAGACACAGAAAATTTCACTCATCATGGAAATCCAAGCCATCCCCAGCTGGATCCAACGTCATCTGCGCACTCATTTGTCTCATCGCCATTTTCATCTTCTTTGCGCGTTAATTTAGAAATTTCGACATATGAAAATAGAAGATGAAGCAACTTTTTTTAACGGCAGAGAATTCTGGGAAAGGGACACGATGGTTGTCTCTACGTCTCCAGTATTCCATGAGTAGGAGCAATAGAGTAATAATGTAAAAAGGTCACGAGATAAAATGGAGCACGAGGATGTCTGGGTCATTTTGATTTCATTTTTGCCCTTTACGTCCTCCAAGATAAATAACATTTCAAAGGGATTTTAGATTAAATATCTCTCTACTCTACATCGGTCCTTCGGGCTAGTTGTGAACCTCACACGCATATATCTTCTGAAAAATTCTCCAATAGATCTAACGTTTGAAGTTTGGAGAATGCTTAGTCAATTATATATATACTATCTCTGGTCCTAAATATAAAAGCTAATTGACTAATTTGAATAGATTAAAAAAAAAATTAAATTAATTATTTATAATAAATAGGTGTTGTCTTTCCTAAAATATCTTTATTAATCAAATTTATTGACTAGAACTATTATTATTAGAATTATTATCTTGGAAATAAATAAATAAATATGAGAGACAAAGTGGATTGAGTCTTATAGTTAAGACTAAAATAAAAAATCAAACTAGGTCTTATATTAAAGACCGGAGATAATATGTATATATATATATATTAACTCCAGAACTAGTGTTTCTTTTTAACTTTAAATTGTTAGAATTTGAAAGAGAGAAAAAAATTGTTGTGGTAAAAAAAAAAGGGAAAAAAAAACATTTAATGGTCATTGGCAGTCCGTGTCAATGATAGAAAATTTCGATAATACTTTGGTAGCTAGACAAGATATCTTCTAGTGTGCAATGCACATATTTATTTTTCTAAAAATTTAAACCCAGTCAAAATGTGCAGAAAAGATTGAAGGTGTAAAAACATTGTATAATGTCTAATAATACCCAGGGAGAAAGATTGAACAACAAAAAATTATTCCAAAAGCTCCGGTACTTTATTATATTATTAATATGAAGCTTTTTTATTTACATTGGTAATAATTAGAAGGCTCAGTTAAAACCAAATGTAAAATAAAAATATATTTTCATCTGGTCACTTCAACAAATTAAAGTTTTGTTCGGGCTTGTTTCTTATATCAGACGTTGGCCCCAAAAAAAAAAAAACCAAGAAGAAGTGTCCAAGACGCTCAGCGAAGTCGCTTTCCTTCAATCTTCAAGCCTCCAACAAATATCATTAAATAACTCTATGAAATGAAATTGGTTAAATTCACTCCAAGTGGCTATACCATTTTTTTTCAAAAAATAATTGTTTTGACCAGTATATTACTCTTTTCGTTATTTTTTATCCATATATTTCATACCATCCAAAATATTAACCAATATAATTTCATAAGGATTTAATTTGAGTTTAATTTCATTGGTGTGGTGTTAACATCATCAAGTAGGTGAAATAGACTACTGGCTACAATTGATGTGACCAGCGGGTGAAAATTGAAACCAACATTTACTAAAACCATAAGAATCAAAATCATTTTTTAAAAAGAAATTTAGAGACTAAAATAAAAACTTATTAAAAGTACTAGGTTTGACCCAATTAAAAAAAAAAAAAGACACTTTAATCTCATGTAACATGATAAAGAAATCAACTTTAAGCGGCATAATAGATTGAATGAAGAAATTGATTTTCAACAATAAAATATCGTTTTCAACATTTCCGCTCTATTTTCTTACTTTCAAATCTAATTTTATTCATTGGCCAAAAAACTCCGATTTTATTTAAAGGGGCTGAACTTTTTTTTGGGGGGGGGGCTAACGAACAGGGTTGAACTCAAGACTTTCAAATGAGCTCTAATTTAACATATATATTTTTGACGAGTTTTAATGTTGGTCTCCGCGAATAAATCACATTAGTTTATATCAACCTGCTTAATGGCATTAATGGCGCGTGAACAAAATTAATACTGTGAAATTCAAATTCAAATCTTTATGAAATTATAAAACTAGCATTTTAAACGACATACAATATAAAAACAAAAATAATGGAAAAGAATATAAAAACTAAAACCAAAGCCCAGCAAAAATAAAGATTGGAGAGGGGATTCAATGCACTAAATATCCTTATAGTTAAAATCTGTACCTTCAAGTAAGCTTACGTTAAAATGCTTTAATAAAAAATATCTTAAATAGAAGATTCCAAAAAAAAAAAACAGATTTTAAGGTATAAAGAAAAACTGAAAAAGCTGAAGCGTCATGCCGAGGTAGGACCAAAGGACTGGACGGCTGTGGGGCTTCCAGCTGCATGTACCTTTCAAGAAAATCTCACCATCGTGGCCCATCAATAATGATGCCAGTGATTCTTTCCAATTTCTTCCGCATTATTTTCTCTCCTTTTCTCTTTTTTAATCATTATATTCTTGAAAACTTGTAACACCCGATTCATTTGAAAATGGGTTGGGTATAACATTGGTCCTGTTTGTCATCATAATTGAAATCACTTATAAATATGTTTCATGTAAGTCGAGACAAAACTCCTCTCACACATTTATCTTGTATTTCGTAAATCACAATTAAAAAGCTACTTATAAACTACTCCAAACGGGCCCGTTATGAAATACGAATATATTCAATTAATCAGATTTGAATAACACATTGATTGAAATTTAAATTTATTGAATTAACTAGGAAATATTACAAATAAATAAAATTTTAATTGGAGGCTCAAATGAAGAAATTAATAATTAATTTTGAATTTGAATAATATCTTAGTTGAGATTTGAATATATTACATTAAAGGTTGAGCATCATAATTAAATAGTATGCCAATTGAATTCTTAAATGGAGAATGGAGAAATAAATAGATAATTTTAAATTTTTATCTATTCATCCTAAATTCCGTATTTCTAATTCAAGTTCTATTTGAGTGAATAAAAAAATCATACACTTATAAAAAGTAAATCTTGAGCTACAGTAGATAATACAATTTATTAAAATTTTAAATCTAATCAAATATACTAATATGTAAATCATGCAGGTAGAAATTTTTAGTTTAATCTAAGCCGTGTAAAGCTATAGTAACAAAATAAAACTATTTTATAAGGTATTGAATCGAACAGTCCAAAGTTAATATCATAATTAAAAAGAGAGAATGAGAAAAGCAGAGGAGGGCATCAATTAATCACCAATCACATTAATTATCAATCAATAATCTTAATAATTTCCATCAAATTTTACTATTCAACTGTACGAGTCGTAGGTTTTATTTCAGAAGCTCAAAATCCGTTGAGTTGTGAATTGTCATAGACGCTAAAATAGATGACACAGGTTGGAGCTTCCTCCTCAGAAGAAGAAAACTATGGGATGAAATGTGTTTCAGGAAACTAAAGGAAGATAGAGAATATCCCTTCTCTTGATATATTTGGTACAGTTTTTTTTGCCAAGTGTAAGTATCTTCCTGGTAAAGACAATATTATTTAAGGCATTATCAGATACTCATTTGGTCTTTAATATAGGATCTAATTATGAAGTTAATTTTAGTCCTAAATATAAAACTTATTTCTTATATCTATCATTTTTCCCCAAATCATCCTTATTGATATTCCTCAACCACAATCAAGTATGAAAGAGAGAGAAAAGATATAATGAAGATGATTAAGTTATTTTGGAAAAAATATGTCATATTTATTATAATTAGCTAATTTAATTAAATTTTTTAATTTAATCAAATTAGTTAAATATGTTTTATATTAAGAATCGGAGGAATACTAAATATGAATTTAAACTAGTCACAAATTATTTATAACATACCCACATAGGCAGTGGCCCATTATATTGGTGGGCTTGGACTGTAATAGCGGTTTTTGCAAATCGGCTCTAGCATTCTGGGCTTTTCGATGTTTTGCTCTCCGGTACTGTAACGTCGACTTGGCCCAAAACCAAAAAAAAAAACTGTAACGGCTAGAAGCCTGAATGACCAAAATATTAAATAATCACATATCAAACGAAAAATGCTACGCACTTCGCCTCGACACTTTCTCCTCAGTTCCGGGGTGAAACCTAACACGGGTCAGGGAGGTGCAGAAGGCTTCCGTCTCTTGCTCTGTCTTTCCTTTTGCCGATGGATGTTTGCTCAGAACAATTTTGCAGTTGAGGGAAGTCAATGGGGGTGGGGGGACACTTCTGGGATTTGCTAAAGCCATATGCACGAGCCGAAGGTTTTGATTTCTTGAGGGACAAGCGAGTCGCTGTGGACCTCTCCTTCTGGATTATCCAGCATCAGACTGCTATTAAGGCCCATGCTCGGAAACCTCATCTACGACTTACCTTCTTCCGCACCATCAATCTCTTCTCCAAGGTGCATACGATGCTTTTCTTGTTTCCTTTCTCACTCTGACCCGTTTGGCTGCTGCCTTGAAAAGTGTTTGAAAGTGATGTCTCTTCCCCTCCTCCTCCTCCTCCTGCTGTTGTCGTTTTGATTTAAATGAGTTCTTGTCAACGGAATTATTAATATCAAACGAAAGAGTAGCTAACAGGGGTGTCATTATGATGAGGTGGGCAGAAATCTGTATTCTTTTGTCTCCTATGCTTCATTGGCACGAATTCGAGGGAGGGAAGTAAGTTTTATATGGGAGAGATTGACGGGGGTTGGTGAATTTTGCAGTTTGGAGCATATCCAGTCTTTGTGGCAGATGGGACCCCTTCGCCGTTGAAATCACATGCTAGGATTTCAAGATTTTTCCGTTTTTCTGGCATTGAACTAAAAGATTTTCCGGTGGATGAAGACAGTGTTCCCGTTGAGAGGAACCGTGAATTTTCAAGGCATGTTCAGGAATGTCTCGTGCGTAACTTAACCTTGATACCTGTTGCAAATGTTCTTTAGATCCATCGTTTTTTTTTTTTTTTTTGGGTTTGGCATTAAATACATGATGGATTCATGGTCTATTTGTTAAAAAGGAAAAAAAGGTTATGGATTAACGGTCTATCCCAAAACACTACAAATCTTAATTAGCGTGCTGGATATGTAAGCTTTATGTTATTATGGCTTTTGGATCTGTAGAGATTTTTTTTTTTTTTTTGCCCCTCGATAATGCGTAAACTTGTTCTCATTATAAAGTGGAGGAACTTTTCTGATGTTAATAGATATGTCGGGTATTTATTTTGTTATGGGTGCCTCATTTCAGTAGCTGAAGAAAAAATCAGGTTAGCTAAGTGTCATGCAGAATTATCATTCATTTTGAAGTCTTTTTTTATTGTGCTTTTATAAGGCTGCACTTTATTGAGAAAACATTCAAGGATGGTTCTTGCAAATCCAGAGAGGATATGGATTTAGGAGTCTTGGTAGTTCATTGTGTTCATGAATGCTCATCCTTCTGAAGGATTGCCTTTTGTATTCAGATTCACCCAGTTTTACTTGAATATAAGAGATGTGTATACTGCAAGTAAACTAGCTGTTACATCCATCACACCTTTGATTGGAGTTGTCTTTTATCCGTCTATACTTGTTTAATCTTTTCTATATAGTTATAAATTGTTTTGCATTAGGAACTTGTGGAGTTACTTGGAATGCCTGTACTATATGCTAAAGGAGAGGCAGAAGCACTCTGTGCCCAATTAAATAGTGAAGGTTACGTAGATGCTTGCATCACATCTGACAGTGATGCATTCCTATATGGTGCGAAATGCGTTATAAAAAGCTTCTGCTCTAATGCCAAAGTAAGTGGCCTCGTGAATACAGTGCTGGCTTCTATCTTCCTACTTTTTCCTTAAGTTTTCTTGTTTCTTTTGATTATTGCCAAAATTTATCATGATCTAAATTTGCCTGACTGGCTGAATTGAGCTGTAAGTATGCTAATTTCATTTGTATGACCAAAGAAACAGTTAAAAGTTAATCTAATACATAATCACTTCAATCAAGCCCTTCTTTATTCTTACATTGTCAGTCTGTCACAAAGGAAACTCCTTGTTATGTCTTTCATGGTAGTGACCAGAAGTCACTACCCCCGGTTCTTAATATAAGATCTAGTTTTGTACTAGAAACTAAATTTTATATTAAGAATCAGGGGTAATAATATTTACTCCTTTTATGATAGCATCTACGTGGAAGGAGGGAGGGAGTTGACTGAGATAATTATGACAGCTTTAACTACGAACTGTCTTTTTGGTCAAATAATTTTAAATAGGATGTCAGGATGAGTAACTTTCTTTCCCACTTACATATATTCTCAGTTCCATATCCCCAAAAATATAGCAATATATGTGCAGAATCTCTGTCATGGAAAACCAAATTTGTCTGAAAATTTCTCTTTATCAACCTTTTAAAAATAGAGAAGTGCATTTTCTATACCACAGAGGATTACTTGAGAGCACTTCTTCCTGCAATCTTCTGCACTATTTCTTTTTTTTTTTTAATTGTTTTAAAAAATTTTAAGGATTTATTTTGTCTAGTTTAAGATTTAAGACTTTTACTGCATATTTGCAAGCAGGAAGCTTTTGAATGCTACAATATCGAAGATATTGAAGCTGGCCTTGGGTTGAAGAGGAGACACCTCATAGCTATCTCTCTTCTCGTTGGAAATGATTATGATTTAAATGGTGTTCGGGGGATTGGGCTTGATACGGCTCTTCGTTTTGTTAGATGTTTCGGTGAAGAAGATGTGTTGAATAGGTGTATATTCATGCTTGTATCATACTTTTTTATTTTCGGGCATGGAATGAATATTAGAAAGTAACAAATTAAATAATCTGGAATGTGAGTGTCGTTTTGCAGATTGCAAGATATTGGCAATGGGAAAGTTTCGTCAGCTCCCACCAACATTAAATCTGCTGAAAATTGTGTTGACATGGAGGGGAACTTTCCAAGCCGAAAACAGCTTCATTGTTCCTTTTGTGGGCATCCGGGCAGCAAAAGAGATCATATGAAATCTTCTTGTGAATTTTGCATAACAAGTGATGATGAAGGTTGCTTGAGAAAACCAGAGGGTTTTACCTGTGGTTGCCCTTCCTGTGATATGGTATGCTGTCTCATCCATTTCAGCTAGTGAGTTATCAGTTAGAGTGTGTGCAAGGCCATTTCAGTATTACTTGTGAGGTTTTTAACATTGGATTGGTAGGTTAGTAAACGAAAGGGGCAGAGAAGGAGGGAAAATTGGTACACAAAATTTGTCTCAAAATTGCACAAGAGCTCAAATTTCCCAGAGACGAAATAATTGAAATGTATTTATGTAAAGACAGTGGTTGCCTTCCTGGTATGTTGAATTCTGTCTCTAGCTGTAATTGGCAAGATGTATTTTATCAATGATATTTATTAATTATCATTGCCTTTAGTTATGTTTTTATAATATGTGCTTAGGATTCAGGTGTATATGCTATTTATGTTGATTTTCTTCAGTTTTGCTAATCTATCTGTAACTATGAGAACTTCATAATAGCCATTCATTCTATATTTTGTCCTTCAATTGTTGCAGCAAGTGATGATCCTTGCATCTCATGGGGCAAACCCAAGATTGAGATGCTGATAGATTTTTTAAACTTTCATCAGCATTGGGATCCATCTTACATTCGACGACAGCTATTTCCTATGATGTCTACTATCTTTTTGAGAGACATGGCTAATGCTCCTGTAGAAAGTTTGGTACTTGGGACATTCGAGCTTGATTCAATACAGCGTGTGAAGATAAGATATGGATATCAATCTTATGTTGTCAAGTGGAAATGTGCAGTTGGCAACGTTAGCTGTACAGTTCCATCTCATGACTCTAGCATGCAGCAAGCAGATGGTAGTGAGCATGATGAATTTGTGGATCTACTAGATGATTCTAGTATTTCTGATATGGGTGATGGGTGTAGCTTCCTGCTGACAGATGAAAATATGGATCTTGTGAGGGCTGCTTTTCCAGCAAAAGTTGAAAGGTTTTGGCAAGAGCAGGTGCTTACTCTTTACCTTAACAAGTCCCCCCCCCCCCCCCCCGGAGCCCCCAAAAGAAAAAGAGACTTTTCAACTTATCAATCATCTGCCCTATGTGAAATTATTTTGGTTGATTGTGGGAGCTGGAAATTGAATTGTAAGTTCAATATTTCTTGGCCCACTATTGGCCAAACCACCTAGGCATAGGTCCAACGTGAATAGGATTGCTTAGTCATGCCTCATAATTGGAAAAATGAGCACCATGGAAATACATGCCACTCAGCCAAAGAGAGGTGATGGAGAGTTGGCCAAAATTTAGGACGTCAACCTGTTTAATGTTTGTTAGTTTAATTAAGTTTCACGTTGAATTATAAGAGTTAACTAAAATTGTTGGCAAAAGAAATATGGCCTTAATTTGCAAATAGTAGATGAGTGTTGAAGAGACAGTTATATAAACTACTAGTTTGGGTCCTAGTTTACATCTTTGTCACTGAAAAATGCAGGAACTGAAGGGATCAAAAATAAGAAAGGCTTCTACCCCACGATCTCTAGAGAAGGAGAGTTCATCATTAAAAACAAGTAGTATTCAACAAAGCATTACAAAGTTCTACCGCTCAGTGAAAACGCAAGATCATTCAAAACAGGAAGCTGCATCTGATAGCTTTGATGACCTTGACTGTGGGACCTTAAAAGGCAAAAGAACAATGTCCAGTCCAAATCTTACGAAATCAGCAAGGCGTCGCCTTTTATTTAAGTAGGATATGTTAAACTTGTAGATCTCATGAGTCCTGAAATGCTTTTGGAGAATGTAATTATCTTACCTTTCCGGTTTAATTACAGTTTGAGCATAAACTGGCATGTAGGTTTTTTTTTTTAAAAATTTTTATTTAATGGTAGGCATGTAAATTTGTAGTGTAACATTAGGCTTCTTTTGGCATGTCTCGGGTGGGTTTTCAGAGGTGAGGTAACTTTTTGTTATTGGCTTCTGTTTCTTTTCAATGATGTATCAATCTCATTTTCCTTTCTGTAATTTGTGGTCTTTCTTAGTTGTTGAGTTCTTATGGTGTGCGGTTAGAATTACAATACAAATGCTCATTTGAAGTAGGCGAAGTATGAGCTCATAGTTAACTCGCACCAGTCATGCTAATACTGTTCGGATATCATTCCAGTTATGTTAGGGGGAAATTGAGGGACTAAATTAGGCCTATGATCTGCACCTGACCCTGAGGAGGTTTTGTTGTTGTTGAATTTGGAAATAAAAGATGGGTCCAAATATTAACGTATTTCTAATTATAAAAATTAACTAAAAATTAAATGTTTTTTTATCTGGAGTTTTGGGGACTTTGTTGCATTTCAAAGTGCATTTGCCTATTTTGTGATTAGACCTCAATTATTTTGTAATTAGACCTCAACTCGGGGTGAAAATGCGGTCAATGTTGAAATGGACAAAAAATGAAAACATTGTTATTATTTCTTAACATTTTTCAGGAATGAGGTTTTGCCAATTAAATTGGGAAAATTAATAGTCATCATAACAATTAGGTCTTATAATTTACAAGGACTAATAATTGAATAAACTATAAGAGCTCAATAAAAAGAATATACATATGTAAGACTGAATTAAAATGCATATTAAATTTTCTAATTAATTTATACAATAAATCTAGCATCGAATGGAAGGTTAGTCGTTTAGATAAATGATATTAAATGTATTACTTTAGTTTTCTTTTTCTCCCTTTAGTTTTGTGATTTCTGCAATAGATCAACTTGGTATTGTTGTCATGGAGTTTGGTGCTCCATAGGACGATGAATCAGCTCAAAACATCTTGCCAATTCCCAACATCAAAGTGTTGGTTATGAATGGAAATTCAACTTGTCTAACAATTATATTCAAAATTCTCCGTACCCTTTCTTATGAAGCTAAACAACATCGACATGTTATGGACAAAAATCCTTTTCATTTACATTAACCTCTTGCTTGGATTGAGAGAAAATTAGATAGAAGAAAAAACTAGGAAAAAAATATAAGGAGAAATGAGTTTTTCCTTACTTGAATAGGAAAGAAAAATGGAGGAGAAAATAAGGTAGGCTTCATGCCCTATTTTCTCTCCTAATTTTCTCTCCATATATGGAGAAATTTGGGAAGAAAAACCAGATTTTTGTGCCTGCCATCCTCAATCTTTCTCTTCATATTTATTTTTTTGTTATATTTAAAAAATTATTCATTTTTTATTTTTATCTTAAAAAATATTTTTATTAAATAATTTGGTTTTAAAATATAATAATCTGAAAAAATATATAAACTAAATAACTTGATTTTAAATTGTTTGATGATGTTAATATTAATATAATTTTTCTATTGCAATATTTAATTTGATTCAATTTTAAATATGATATATTTTGATAAGGATATTTGCTCTCTTTTTTTTTTCCTTCCTATTTTCTCTCATCTATCCAAGCAAGAGGGATGATAACACCTTTTTTTTCTATTTTCTCTTCTTCTATTTTCTTTCCTCCCAACTTCTCTTCTCATCTATTCAAGCAAGAGGGATGATAACACCTATTTATTACAAATAACTAACTTAACTTCTTTTTTTAGTCTCTTCAAATTAGTTAACTAGCTTTTATAATTAGAACCGGAGGTAGTATCTTATTCCATGAATCGCTAGAAATGGAAAAGATAACTATTTGCAGTAATGGAGGACCTCTTTGCATCGTAAATACATTGTTTGTCTGATTTTTTTAACTAGATCTTTGTAATTCTTATCATTGAGTCCTTAACGTTGACTCAATGATAAGAATTAATCTCACTATTTATAATATGTTAATTATAACTTATGTAGATGCTAAGTGATACATAAGCTGTCATAGTCAACAAAAAACATACAAAATTAAAAAGAAGTTTTTAAAAAATAAAATTATGGAATAAAATTTATTTATTATTGACATAATAAAAATTATTATACTCATAACTGTCCTCTAACATCTATATATAATTTGTGATATGCTTGATTTTAATTTTATTTAAAAGATGTGGCAGAATTAATGTAGGTGTACGCTATGTGAGAGTCACCTCATCAACTACTAACACCATTTTTCTTAGAAACTAACAAATTATGAGTATAGAGACCTATATTTATAATTGCGAAAATTGTAATAACTTGATAAAATTATAGGGACTTATATGTTAATTTTTTCAATTAACTTTGTACAATGAATCTAGCATACAAAAGAAGGCTTGTGGTTCAGATGAATGATATTAAATGAGACACTTTACTCTTTTTTCCTCTCCTTGATATTGCGATCTCTGCAGTAGATCAATTCGGTATTATAATCATGGGGTTTGATACTAATCGAGTAGACGAATCAACTCAAAACATCTTATCAATTCCTAATATCAAAGTGTTGGTTGTGGAGGGAGACTCAGCTTGTCTAGCAGTTACATCCAAAATTCTCCATTCCCTTGGATATGAAGGTAAACAACATCAACATACTATGGAAGAAAATCTTTTTCATTTATATTAAGGGCGGCATGATTAACTGAAGTTGTGAATCATCACTAGTTGTTGAAATTTTTGCACTGCCGTCCAATTAAAAAACAAATTATTGACTAAAGGGAGTATTTTTTGGATCGGATCCTTGCTAGAGGCTTCATGGCAGTATGTACTATTACAAGATGAAAATATCAGTAGAATAAGTTGAAAGTGTCTACTATATACTTTTGTAGACACAATTTACTTAGTTCTCAAATGTTATCATTTATCTTATATTCTCTAGCATAAATCACTGGGAATGTATTAACTCAGGTCCTTGCATCATAAATTCAATCTGGACATGCAATAATGGTGTTTAAGAGCAATATGATGAATGTCATGCACGTTACAAGTGAGGGATATCCGCTTGACATTTTAAAGTATTGGTTCTTCCTAGCTTCAAACCATCCAATATGATTCCTACGCAGGGGTGGGTTTGCACATCTCTCTTTATTGACCTCTTAAGCTATATTTCACTCTCTCATGTAAATCCGACGGGTAAATATTAATAGCATAACTTTATCAAAAATGATTCTAAATGAAACTTCAAGTATTATTTCCAAACAAACAATGAAACGCAAGCCCAAAATTGTCATCCTATGAAGACCAAACCCACTCGTAACCAACCTAAATCAAGCTACCTATTAAACATAATTCATACATCAAATGGGGCCCCAAAAAAAGCCCAACCCAATCCCTTAACTGGCAGATTGCTGATGCGAAATGGACCAAAATTTGGAAGCTCCCAGCTGCCCACGTGTGAGGACTATGCTTTGGCTAATGCTTAAGGAAAAACTCCTTACCAATTCTGAACGTTACCGCAGAAAGATGACTTGGCATCAACGCTGCTTTCTCTGTAATGGTGGGATGGAAAATATTGATCATATCTTTAAAGGCCGTCCCCTAGCCTCGTTAGTGTGGAGAAAAATTCTACCTATTCATAAAACCCATCTCTTTCTATCGAATTATAGTCTACATTGCACTGAACTATCTTTTGTTATTTCCTTCTAGGTGTAATTGCTGCACAAGGATCCAGTGCGTTATCCATTGTTGAGCAAATGAAGAACAAGCTTCACTTTGTGCTCATGGAGGTTCATTTGCCTGACATGGGAAGACATGAGATCATCAAGAAAATGAGAGAAGCCTGCAGTTTGCCATTTTTCAGTAAGTTCTTAAATTAAATTTGGCTTCTTCTCAGTGCTTATATGAAGCCTCAGATGGCTCTCATCAAACTAATATTGACGTTGTCTGTTCATTTCATATGCAGTTATGTCAGCTGATGCTAAGCACATTCCAGTTGTGGGAGCATCCGCTGAAGGGGCTGAACATCATTTCATAAAGCCGGTTATGGTTGCTGATTTAAGGGGCCTATGGCAGTTTACTGCAAGGAGGGACAAAACTGATAAAGCAATGGAGGTGGATAAATCAAAGGGCAATAAAAATATACCAGACAAGGGCATAAGACTCCAACCATGCTTGGAAACAGGGAATCGGAGCCTCCAGCGTGCAAAAAGGAAAGAGCCAGAACCGCTTGACAAAGCTGAAGAGGGAGAAACCATTGAACTGAAAAGGCAAAAGTTGACATGGGCTTTCAATCTGCATCACAAGTTCATGGAATCCATCGGATTATTAGGAGTCTCTGGTGAGTCCGAACTTTTGCTGTTAGTTATATGCTGTCCTTGCTACTTGCTGCATGGTAATTATATTGACTGCTTTCTTCCTTATGAGTAGCTTGTCCAAAGAAAATACTGGAACATCTGAACGTGCCAGGTCTTATAAAAGACGCAGTTTCAAGTTATTTTCAGGTCTGTTATCTCTGATGTTGTATATACTTGAGCAACTATTTCGCTGAATAGTATGAACTATTTTTATTAGTACATTACTTTCTGAATTATCAATCATGACTTAATGAATATTGTTTCTTAGAAGTTTCATCTCTCTTTGAAACAAGAAGAGAAAGAAACCAAGGATTCATTTTATTTACATCAACGATCAGGACACCTGTCTCAGACAAATTACCTGCAAGTATCGGAGCAGCAATATGCGACCCATCAAACTGACTCCTTCAGCAACTGTGCAAATGATCCCATTAGTTTTGCATACATGCATTGTCCTGATGCTTCAAATTTTCTTCCCCAGGAAATTTGGACCTGCCAAGAGTCAAATTATGGGCAAAATCAATTGACCCCTGGTTGCAATAATGCACAAGACATTCTCATGCTCACTAATACTGCCCCAAGCGAGAAGGAATATGCAGGTTCAAGCCGTGTTGAAAGTGGTGAAGGAATTTTCGAAAGTGACTCATTTCTCTCCCATTTTGGTTATAATGATGAAGGAAATGAAATGCTTTACTCAACAATGCTAGCTAGTTACATGGACCAACTTCTCCTGAAACCACTGCTCCCATTTCCTCTCCCGCCATTTATGGTCGAAGAATATGGGATGTTAGAGGACATCCATGGCCTTATAGATTTTCCAAAAGGAGCTGACCAGTTCAGTGACGATGAGGACTTCAAGCTCTGGTTATCAACTTTATAATTGAGGCCAGGTAAAAAAGAATCACGCAAGTTAGTGATATTTCTCAAGGGATTCTTTTGTGATTCTTTGATTTGTTTGTTCCTTCTTCATCATATTTAATGTCACCATTTGATTTTTCTTGCGGTGTTTGTAGTCAAGGAGGTTCAAAAGAGGCAGCGGCAAGGCTAGAGACAGCCGTTGGGCAGCATTATATGAGGAGTAAGAAATATACATGTAAGAAAGATGGAGCAGAATTTTATGGGCTGGATGCATATGGATTCCTTGTACTGCTTTTGTGGTTGAAGTGAATGCTATATGTTGCATGAACATAGAATAAGCAACAAAAACCGTTGTTGTTATATGATGAGCTCAGGAACATTAGAATCCGATCTGACTATATATTTCCCATGCATGCTCTATTTTCTTTGCATACTCCCTTCCTACTCTCAGCTTAGAGATGGTTTGCGTGCATGGCCACCACGTATCATGATCAATCCACAATAATGAGTCATAAACCGACCTCTATATTGAAGGGTGGCTTAGTATCTGCAATTGTGGTGCCTAGTCTCTTTACAATTATTAAGCCAATCTCAGTTTGATCTGTTCCTCCGTGAATCCAAACTCATCCAAGGGACTTGTGGTCCATCCCACGGGCTTGTGCATGGGGGATGGCCAAAGGAGAAAGGGCAATGAGGCCTCAAACCTTTGGATTGTAATTGCAGTAGCACGTGCCAAGAAAACGCACTACCATATGACACGCGCGGCGCCAAGGATGGAGAATAAATTGGGAAATTTATTTATTTTAGACTATATCAATGATTTAGTTATCTCCCATTAGTTTGGGTAAAATAGTTAAACATGACTCATTATTTCTATCCATAATATAAGTCCTTTTTTCCAACCGTACTTGTTCAAAATATAAATATAGTTTAATGTTTCGCACATTAATTTAATATTTGATTATCTATTATTTTATCCTTCTCTATAATTAAACTTTTTAAAAATAATCTATTCATTAGAATTAATGTAATACGACTCTCGTTGAGAGCATATTTAAAAAGTCGTACAAATTCTGCACACGTTTGATGTTATGACTACACTTCAATTAATATTTTTTTGTCAATAAAATATAGTTAAACTAGATTTATGTTATGAACCGAAAATATATTGAAAAGAGAGGAGGGAGTAAATGAATAAGATTTTAAATAGCCTTAAGTCATCGACATTTAATCGAACAATTAGCAATATGTTAATCTTATAATTTGTTTGATTTATTGGGGAAAATATATTTGCAGATAATCCCAGTACTTATGACTTATTTTTAATAGACCAGAATTTGGATTATTAAATTCATTATTCTCCCTGTGAACTCTTATCACCTTGAACGAAAAATTTGGATATTTTTCTGGATTATTAAATTTATTACCCTCCTTTCGTCCTTTTTTTTTTAAAGAAAAAAGAAAAATAGAATATAACCCTTCTTGAATGACGCGCTGCGGTGCCTCGCCCCATCTTCGGCCGCCAGCTCTCCACTCGTCGAGCTTCGGTTTTCCAACGACGGCTCTGCCAACTCAGTCCAGTCTCTGCCCAGTATCCGGCGCCTTCTTCCAGAGAGAAACCCATTCTCTCCGACAGGTTGGATTCTCTCTCCCTCTTTCCTATCTCATCATCTTCCTCGAATAAGCGGCCTTGGAACAACCGTTGACCATTGGTGCGGAGTATATCATTTCTCTTTTATATGCTTGAGGAAAGAAATATCGTTTCTTCCCCCCCCCCCCCCCGATTTCGCTATCATTGTTGTATGAATATGAACTACTCGTGAATCAAAGAGACAGTAGATAACTCAACAATCAATATGTGTGGGTGCGCGCGCGCGCGCGAAACCAGTTTCTGAATAAGCCATAAAGTCTTATGCTTTACGATGCAATGGCCAATGCACCCACACTTCTGGGGACCACGATGCCAAATGCTAGAGGAGAAGGGTCTGTAAAGAAGAAAGATATCATCAACTGAGCAAATTGCAATTATACAGCTTTTTTTTTAAATATAGATATCTTAGTTTTTTAGTTAAGATAGGGCAATTAAATCCCATATCATGATTTCTTTAAACTAGATTTATTTGGTTAATTACTAGACAAGTTGGAATCAGTAATGTTTAGCATTGCTGTAACTTAGTGCTTTTTTGCTTCTGTGTACGTGTTTGCATAAATTAAGGCAACTTAGTGATTGTATTGTATCTTATTTAGTTTTTGTGAAGTACTAATTCAGTGATTCTTTAAACTTTTCTTTGCTTATGATTTAAAATATATTAATTTAATTGCATCCGTTTTAACCATAGTTGGGTTGCAGTTTGACCACTGAACTGTGAACCAGTATCTTGATTGATTCAACAGATTTTTTTTAATATTAAATATTGTTGTTGGTATTCTCTAAATATAGGTATAGTTTTGAGTGGTTTGGTTCGGTTCTGATCGACCAAAATTGAAGCAAACTAAAATTTAATTAATTCGATTAGTTTTAGCATTATGAAAACAAATCAGACCTCACTTATAGTTGCTTTTGTGTGTTTGCTTGCATGCTTGCTTTTTTTCTCCAGTTGGGTTCGGTTTGATTTATTTCTGTTTAATATGTATTGTTTGGTGTTGGTCACCCTTAAGTTGCTGACCTGATGCATTGCTGGTAAATCCAGAAACTGCAGCTTGGATTTAAGCTCTCTTCAGGATTTAGGAGCCTTTGAAAACAGAGGCAGCTAGAAGTAAATTAAATGGAGATAGATTTGGGGAAACTTGCATTTGACATTGACTTTCATTCATCGGATCAGCTTGTTGCTGCAGGATTGATTAATGGTGACCTGCATTTGTGAGTTGACTAATTTTCAGTTTTTCACTCTTAGCTGCTTCTTTCGTTAACTTCTTGTTTGTGTTTAATTATCCTTTGCTAATATGTTTCTGAACTCTTTCCCTGGCAGATACCGTTATAACCCTGATAGCACACCTGTAAGGTATTATATTATATATCTTACTGCTTTTGCAGTTGTTGAATATTTGACCTGCATGCATAGTGATTTATGTTGTTTCCAAATTTCATCCATATTTGGATCAATTTTCTTTTTTATAGCTACAGTATAATGGGGTCTTGCTAGGTTGTTGAAGCTCATATATTCTTGCTTTTATCGTTGATGGATATCTACCCAGTTGCTTTATGATTTTATGCTGCTTCCAAATTTTATCCCCGTTTGCATGTGTTTGCTACTGTTTATATTTATATAGTAGATTGGGGTCTTGCCAGATTGTTGGAAGTTCATGCGCACACTGAGTCTTGCAGAGCTGTTCGCTTCATTAATGATGGACGTGGTAATGCATTGTAGTTTTCCTTGCATTCTTTCTTTTCTATTATTATTATTGTAATTATCGTTATTATTAATGGGGCTTTTTGATAGTGATATTTTCATGAATATAATTGGCCTTTGAATTGCCTATTGCTTCTATTTTAGCACTGTTGACGGGTTCTCCAGATTGCTCAATCTTGGCAACAGATGTTGAAACTGGATCTGCCATTGCCCGTCTTGATAATGCCCATGGGTGGGTGGATTCTTTTTCATGAAATGATTATGCTTTCTTAATGCTTAGCATGATTATTAATTCCGAATTTTTATGTGGTGTTGTTCTATAACGCAGGGCTGCAGTCAATAGATTGATAAATTTGACTGAGTCAACTGTTGCAACAGGAGATGACGAAGGGTGTATCAAGGTTACTTCTTTAATTTCATTTATATGTTTTGCTGCTGTGGAGAACATCTTGTATCTAGTGTCTCATTCTATTTTTACATGCCAGGGGAGGAGTGTTAAAAGACTAATTTAATCTTCCCTTCGCATCTTTTTTAACAATTATGAATTTATAATCCTTTGAGTCATGGTTTGTCCCCTGTAGTGCGTTTTTATGTCAACTAATTTAAAACATACCATTTGCATAGCAAGGACTTAGAGTGAAGTTTCCTATCATCATCTACTTGTTATGAACATTTCATGTCAACAGAATGAGCTTTTTCTCATTGCAGGTATGGGATACTAGGCAACGTTCTTGTTGCAATTCATTTGATGCCCATGAAGATTACATTTCAGACATGACTTTTGCATCTGATGCAATGAAGCTGTTGGGAACAAGGTATCATTTATTGCCCTTGTCAATCTAATTTTACTATAAATTTTATTTTTCGCTTAAGTGGATGCACTTCCATGCGCTGCATAAATATTTTACTTTTCCCCTACCCTATCACCTGTGACTTACTGATGCATGCTGAGTTTTTGGTAAATTTATTTTCCATATGAAGTGGCGATGGGACTCTATCTGTTTGCAATCTTCGAAGAAATAAAGTAAGTTATGCATCTATTGCTTCCTCTCTCTCTGTTTTTTTTTTGTTTTCCCAAATTTTTAGTGATACATGCCCTTTTATTTTCTTCTACTGATAGGTCCAAGCTCGATCTGAGTTCTCAGAAGATGAGCTTCTGTCTGTTGTTATAATGAAGGTACTGTATTCTCTCAGTCAATCTTCCTCTTTTCTGAGTTCTCCATGCGTGATTCTCTGTTAAGAGTGACTGATCAATCTCATATTCCTTACAATCGCCGTTTAACTGATTTGGAATTCTTTTTTAAATGCCAGAATGGCAGGAAAATTGTCTGTGGATCACAAACTGGAACCCTGTTACTGTATTCATGGGGATATTTCCAGGATTGCAGGTACTTGATGTGGCACTGGGTGCAATTGATGAAGTAATTTATTCTTAATTGTTAAAAAGGCAAAATTCAATGTTCGCTCTCCAGTTGGCTCTAACTCATATTCTTGCTTGATGGCTTTGATGTTCAGTGACCGGTTTATTGATCTCTCATCAAACTCTATTGATGCTTTGTTGAAGGTGAGTGGGTAACATGACTATTTCAGCATTACTAGGCTTTTACCTTATTCCATAATCAATCAATAAAAATTGTATATCTCAATTTCAGCTTGATGAGGACCGTATCATCACTGGATCAGAGAATGGGATAATCAAGTGAGCCTGTTTTGTATGAGGGCCTTGTTGCCTTTGATTCGTTCATGATTTTATCCTATGTTCATTGATATGCTTTTTCCAGTTACATTTATACTTGTAATAATTATTATTTTTTCTCAGTCTGGTCGGAATATTGCCCAACAGAGTCATCCAGCCAATTGCGGAGCACTCAGAATGTCCTATTGAACGTCTTGGTAATATACTCACTTGTAGCAAAATTTGAATCTTGCTGTATCTATTGGTGGGACTGCCATATTGTTTGGAGCCTCCATTGCTTCAATTAGCATCTCAACTTGATCGCTGTAGCGAAGCAATTTTTCTGTAATTTTATTCCTGTTAGATTACTTTTCGTTGTTTGTTCTCTCTCATTGTCTACAATAATGTTTATTCACAAGCAATATTCTGCTTCTGTTTTAACTTTGGCTCCTGATCTTGATCTGGATGATGGGCCATGATTAATTTGATCTCACTATGCTGACCCGTGGTTTTCTCTGGTTTTGTAGCTTTTTCTCATGATAGAAAGTACCTTGGCAGTATTGCACACGATCATATTTTAAAGGTACACTTTTTACTTCACTTTTTCATATATCGCCTTGGCCAAAGTAGAATGGAGTTACTCACTATATCAAAGACGTGGAAATATCAGTGAAAAAGAAAATGGATGGAAAAACTAAAATAAACTAATTGGATAAGTTGATTCATGTTGATTGCTGTCAGTCGCCTGAGTTATTATTAATGATATTAGATGAATTGGTTCGCTAAAAATATAAAAACGACTGGAATGATATTTATATATTATCTTCTGAACTTCCTGGGACATTTTTTCTTTGGCAGCTATGGGACCTGGATGATATACTACAAGGTTCAAAAAGCACACAAGGGAATGAAACGGAGGTGATTGATAGCGACGGGGATGAGATGGATGTAGATGCTAATCCTTCTAAGAGTGATAAAGGTATGATATGCATTGTTGTAGTTCTAGATGTTATAAATGGCCTACAAATACATACTTGTCACGTCTGATGCCTTTCAATGAATGGCTCTGTTCAGCAACGTGGCTAATTTAACTGTTGGGACTGGGAGATTGATACATGATTATTTGGAGGTTATTTCTTGTACTGCATTTTATATCGTTACCTTTGCAGGGACCAAGAGAAAGAATGCAAGTAATGGCCATGCTATAGGTGGCTCCAACAATTTTTTTGCGGATTTGTAGATTGCTGGAACAAAAATTTGCTGTTTGTGTTGATCCTCCAAGAAAGGTGTCAGTATCAGCTTGCACAAGTCAAGGTTGCCAACTCCTGGAGAAGCTCTCCTGGTTGGATAATTTTGGTAGTGATAAACAAGAGATAAATACGTAAATGGTGTTTTTTGTGATCTTGATTTCCAAATGATTGGAATCTGAAGTCTTTATTGGTTTTGATAGCATGCCATGTTTTCCGGGAATACAATATGATAGTGTTATCCATGCCAATTTTGCATCTTTATATCACACTTTACTGTCAAGCGGCGGTTTCCATGTAAATTAAGTTTGTTTTAGGGTTAAGGTGCGCCTAGCACTCCGAACTATTTACCCAGGTGTGTCCAGTGGCCTCAAGTAATTTTGGGTGCATCCAGTGTCCTAAACTAATTAAAATGGTGCGTCTATATCCCAGGCAACAGAAATGTTATGTTTAACTGTTACTTTCCTGACTCAGTTTAAAGTTGACTCCAGATATTCTACATGGTAGACACATGGGCACCCGATAACATTTCTGTTAGCTTGGGATATAGCCGCACCATTTTAATTAGTTTAAGACACTGGATGCACCCAAAATTACTTTAGACCACTGGACGTACTTGGGTAAATAGTTCAGGGTGTTGGGCACACCTTAGCCCTTTGTTTTATCCAAACAAATCATTCTTCATCTCTTTTTAATTAAGAACAAAACAAAAAGTAAAAATAATTTTAAAATAAAAAGTACTCCTCAAATAAAATTAAAAATTAAACAATGTCATTAAAAATATGGATGATATTTAAAAAAGAAGGCCACGTTGGGAGACTTTTGGCCACAATCTGAATGGAAAATCAGATTAGCTAATGGTGGTGAATAAAAATATGATTTTTAAAAGGGTTAAACACCGAATTAGTTCTGAGAAAGTTTTGACTTGCTCCTGCTCCTTTCTTTGCTTATGGAATTCAAGAGGCGATTGGATAGCATAAAAAATACTATTTTGTAAATCAAGATAAATATTTTTGTATATATATTTCGTATATTATAAAATTATTTTTAAAATTATAGTTTAGTTTCTATTTAAATACTCTTCTGATAAGGTTCTATTGGACTGGACCCACTGGTTCTTTACCCCCCAAAAAAAAAACAATATACACACACACTAGTCTACAAACGAAGTCTAGTAGGTAGAAGGTAGTATTATGTTTATTTTTACATGTTTTCTACCGTATACAGAAATAACTTCAGTTTTATGTCCTTTATCCTTGGTTCCGAGCTCGAGAAATGCCTTCCGTTGGACGCAGAGCCGTGGACACAAGCTTGGGATTCAAATTCAAGAGAAAAAGAGAGAGGCAATCAATTTTACATTAACATGATTTGAGTTATACTCTTCCAATCTTTAATATAGGATCCATTTAACTAATTTGGTTAGATTAAAAAAGTTAGGTAAGTTAGTTAATTATAAGAAATGTGACATTTTTTTTGAAACACCATAATCATTTTTCTTAATACTCTCTCTCTTCTACTTGATTATGATTGAGAAAATATCCAAAAGAGTAATTTAGAACAAATTAATAAATATGAGAAATAGATTTTATAGTTAGAACCAAAACTAATTTAATAATTAGTTCATATATTAAAGACCGGACGAGTATTATTATACTACGTAGGAAAATATATTAATTAATTTCAAAGCAAGCAACCACCCAACCAACCACTAACGGATAATCAAAAGCATGTCTCCTTCGCCGATGTGCACTGTTCAATCTCTCCCACCAACATCACATGCCACTTTCCTTTCGCGCTGCCAGAAATCTCCGCCTCCAGCATGTGTCAGTAGTACTAGTGAACGGATCAGAACGCTATGTGTAGCTTCTGCCGATGGAAGAAGTGGGAAAACTACTAGACCGAGCTCAGACGACTACCACGCTACCATAAGAGCTCTCAACTCTAAAGGCCGATTCCCCAGAAAATCCCTCGGCCAGGTTCTCTTATTTCTAAATCTGTTTGTTTCTGGAGAAAATTCTGGGAACTATATGTTTTTTCTCCCTTTTGGTTTTCAAATGCCCCGTAGTTTTAATTTAGTGTTTGGGGACTTTGATTCCGTCATTTTGTCGAGCACAGGCTAGGTGTGCAGATGGCTGCTTGGTATTAGTTGGAAGTGGCTTCTCAATTGTATTCTTTTATTTTTGTGCAGCATTATATGTTGAACTCTGATATCAATGAGCAGCTGGCTCGAGCGGCTGGTGTTGAAGAAGGCGATGTGGTGTTGGAAATTGGGCCGGGAACGGGTTCTTTGACTAATATTCTTTTAAACGCTGGTGCATTTGTTCTTGCAATTGAAAAGGTTTGCTGCTGCTTTTCATTAAGGAGTTTTTCTTCTAGACAAAGATACTTTCTTTTCTCCAACCTGCTGATTTCTTCATGGTTTGCCTAATTGTTGACGTCTAAGTAGGTTTGCATTTCTTCTCCAACCTGCTGATATCTTCATGTTCTATATAAATCTGTGCGTTTATATGTTATTCGTCTTGGCATAATAAGTCATGCCAATGCTGCATGCTGTGTAAAAACATTTACTTTTGGTGTTTTTCTTAGTTCCCAAACGGTTTATAACCAATGGCAATTGAAATTTGCTGATAACATATTTTCCAACTCATCAGCGAGGGAGGTTGCATATTTCTATATTTTACTTGCGCTCAAGATTTGTGATTTTATAATTCTGTTCGGATTTAGGATGAACACATGGCTGATCTCGTGAGTGAAAGATTTTTTGGCACACAAAATTTGAAGGTACGACTCCTGGAGACATTTCAACTTTATATTTCATGTCGACGAGCTATTTTTTCATAATACACAAATAAAATTTTTTATTTTCAGTCCAGTGGCTTTCCTTGCCTATAGTTTCTATGTTAAAATTTTAACCATTAGGGACCTTGTTGGATGTACTGATTATGAATAATGTTGATATTGTAATACCTGCAGGTATTGACTGAGGATATTGTTAAATGCCATGTCCGCTCTCATTTATTGTCGTTGCTTGGCAGCGCAAGGCAAATGGATCCAGAAACCAGACATGCAAAAGTAAGGATTGCACTTCTTATGCATAAAGAGAATTGCTAGTTTTAGAAAATAATGGACAAAGCATCTCTGATCTGATGCCGTTATCTTGATTTTCAATGCTTATATTGGCAATACATTGAGTCAGATGACATAGTCAGCGTAACCAAAATTCTAGTACGTGGTACACCCTAGTCCTATGTGATAGAAGAAATAAGCTTATTAGATTGCAGATTCTAAAAGCAATCTTTTGATTTTAAGAGTTTAATATCCTTTGTTGTTGTACTTGTAAGAATATTATTATAGAAATTTGCCCCGGTTTGTTATCTCTAGTTCAATGGATTACGCTTCAATTAAGCATGAAGATCAAGCATAATGCTTTCATTTTTGCTCTTATATGTCTTTGCGAGTTACTGTGCAACACTAATATTAGTCGTTCCCTCTTTTATATATTGTCATTAGTGATTCTCTGTATGACTAACATCATAACTGGAAGTTATGTGTTGAATTGGATATCCCTAGAATAGCTAGAAATTCACTTATTGCAAACTTCACCGTTCTTCTCTAGCCGTAAGTTATCTGAGACTTCCAGAAAATGTATTATTTCCTTTCTTACTTCTTCAGTAATCTGTTATGGGTATTCTTTTAGGTGGTTTCCAACCTTCCCTTTAATGTAAGCACAGATGTGATCAAGCTTCTTCTTCCAATGGGTGATATTATCTCGGAAGTGGTTCTATTACTCCAGGTTAGCATTGATAGCTTTCTCATTATATGTTTTGTTGTGAATTAGATATGTTGTATCAGAGATTCAAATTATTGGTGGACCTATATCTAACAGCACTTTCAATCGTTACTCTTTGACATGGTATCGAAACTTTCATAACCATTAGTGTTACATTCCTTCTTGTTTCATGTGTCACAACTCAATTAAATTTCAGTACAGAGTAACAAAGCTTGTGCTTTGTGTGCACTTCCAGCCCTAAGAGCTTTTTGTATGAGAGAATATGCAAGATATAAGAATAACTCCTTGGCCTATACACTACGGGATTGCATTTTCTAGGATAATTGGTCCATGAAATGTTGATAAATTTAACCTTCCAAGATATGTTTGCCATTTATTTCCATTTATCATTCTTCATTCTTATCGCCCCATGTTGGCCTAGAATTTCTGATATTCTCATCCCAATTCACCGTGCCATTTCCACCCGACTTGATCCCAAAGTTCAAGGATATCTCGTATTCTATTTTCGGGATGAAGAATCTCCAACTCATTAGAATAGGAGAAAAATACTAATGAAACCTAAAGTCGTGTGCAAACTCATTTTTAAAAGGCAGTTTGATCAGACAGAAACTAGAGTGATGAACAGAGCTTCTCTCTTTTTTTTCTTTCTTTTTTTTTCACTAAAAAAAATGTAGAAATTTATATACGAGCACTCTCTAATATTTTTTATTCTTCATTATTATTATTTTGAAGATTTAACCTAATGGCATTAGATTATGGAAGCCCTTCACAATGTTAAAACAAAAAAGGGACTTGTAAATATAACAACGATTATGGAAACTAAATATCCATGCAGGAGGAGACAGCTTTGCGCTTGGTTGAATCATCTCTGAGGACCTCTGAGTATCGCCCCATCAATATTTTTGTTAACTTCTACTCAGGTACTTATGTAGTAATTAAATAAATTATGATAATGGTCAAGAGAAAAATAGGGGGGAAATGCTGAACATGAGGTGCGCATGAATGAGACATGAGATAAACAAACCTTGTGCCTTGTGGCATGCAATAGTGTCCTATGCTTGCAAAGCTGGGAAGTAAATGCGATGTAGAGGCTGACCGTTATGTTTACATCTGGCTTGCGTTACGAATTTTCATGAATTATTTTCAGAGTCATATATTTGAAGTTTAGACTTGATTTTTATAGTATAAATGTGTAATATGTATTTTATGTCCCACCTGAATCAACTGTCAGATTGAGTTGAATCAATTGACATGTGGCCCAATAGCTTCTCGGGTTCAATGGCTAATCTAGTTTTAGAAAGATTGCATGCAGTCCCAGTTCACCACGGATTGCTTATATGTCAAGCTGAACTGTGAGAATTTGATACCTAGTACCAGAATTTGCTTGATTGAATGCTAAAGCTGTTGTTTATCAATTTTCTTTGCAGAGCCAGAATACAAATTGAGAGTCCCCAGGACAAATTTTTTCCCTCAGCCTAATGTAAGTGATTATAGTCCACAAATATGACTACTATATGGTGTTTGTGCTGGCATCTTCTTAATCCATGCGGGCAAATAGACTTTTTATTTAGATCTTGAGGTTAAGTCCGCCAGTTAGATCTTGAGGTTAAGTTCGCCAGCCCTCTTTATTGGTTCAGAAAGTACAGCAAATATTAATAGAGCCCTTGCTTGTCTAAATGATACTCTTTAATATGAATGACATAAGGATCGCTATCATGAGAAACAAACACAAGAAAGTGAAGAGACATTACTAGTGATTAAAGTAAAAACATTTTTATGCCTAGATAGAAAATCAAACCTAAAATATAACTTGTTAACAGAGAACCTGAAGTGTATTATGATCGCAAGAGTTCGTAGTCATTGTAACTACTTGTTTATAGGGTTTCTATAGTGGTTCATTCGAAGCTATTGTAGAGTGGCAGCATAATTTCTGGGTTGGATCATTAATCAGTTATTCATTTTTCATGTTTGACTAGGTTGACGCAGCCATTGTCACATTCAAGCTGAAGCAAGCGAGAGAATATCCCCAAGTTTCTTCCACCAAAAGCTTCTTCTCAATGGTAGCTCTTTTCAAATAACCATCCATTGAGCTTTTATAAATTTTCTTCTCAATCTACTTCTCGCTACTGCGTATCAAGATGTGATATAATTTTCTTGATGATGTTACTCATTGCTGCATGTTTGTAGGTTAACTCAGCATTCAACGGGAAACGCAAAATGCTGCGGAAGTCGCTTCAGCACATATGCACATCTGTAGAGATCGAAGAAGCTTTGAAAAGGATAGATCTTCCGACTACTGTGAGTGATCAAATCTATTGCTCTCAACAAACGCTCATTGGCTATGATGTTGTAGTTTTTAGTGATTATCCTTTTCTTGCTTGTACCTCTGGTGTTCACAGTCAAGACCTGAAGAACTCACATTGGATGATTTTGTTAAGTTGCATAACTTGATAGTGAAAGGATAACAATGTAGATTTCCTTTTGAATTTCTTACACAAGAACCTTGCAGAAGGTCCAAGAGTTTCAGATATGAGTAAGGCCCCTTTTCATGCACAGTGAAATGCAGGTTTGTACACATGACCTTTATGCAAACTACAGACTCGTCGTTTTTACCACTAGACTGCGCATAACATAGTGGCTTACCAAGGGTTTTTTCGTTGTCACAGATTTGGAAGTTGAAACCAAGCAGTGCACTAAAAGATGAAGTAGCGCATATGACTTTCCCAGTTCAGGGATGAATTAGAGAGCTAGATCAGGAACATTTTTTCCTCATGTTTTTTAGTATAATAATAGCATGCTCACAACTGAAGCAGAAATGCTGTTTCAAACCATATGTCTGATCGCAATGTGTTTTGTCACCCTCTCACCAAATACATAAATGCACAGGGTCATCTGTGGAAGATCCAAATTAATGTCAAGTCAGGTCAAAAAAAGTGCACTCCGTTGTGCACTTTGTAATGTTGTAATCTACTGCTAACAGAGGCAATATATGTAGCTCAAATGAACCCAGTTACATTTAGGGAGCAATCTATATATCCTATCCTGATGACATGACTGGAGCTTCCTATTTTAGCAAATCTTGAAAATATTAGTTCCGTCCATCTTGCTTATAAAAAGAACCCTTCATGACAGCTTTTTCTTTCTTGTTAAGCCATCCAGATGATTTGCCCTTTTTCTTCGCCTTTGGCCAACAGATAATTTTCTTGTATGAGATAATCAGTTCTGATCTATTGTGTTAAACAAGCATAGTTACTTTTTTTCCAAAAAAAAAAAAAAAGGTTTGTTCTTAATAATGAGGTTGAGTGCAGTAGATTAAAAAGTTTGTTAAACAAGCATAGTTACTTTTTTTCAAACGACTGGGGGAGGTCTCAACATCGCCACAAGTCATCCTTCCAAATACAGACCAGTAAAAGAACTTAAAAGCCTCGAACCTGTAGGTGTCATTCAAAATACTCGTCTCTGATATCACGACCAATATTTTTACTTTACTGAGTCCGTTTTTCTGTGGATCGAGGGGTGTGAGAAATAAATATAGCTCGTCATTAATAAACCTTACAACGGATTTCATTATGTACAGAATATATGAAGACTGATAAATTGATCTTCTATTCTGAAGCAAAACACTCACAAAACAAAATTAGCTCCGCAGCTCTTCTAGTCATTTTCGTCAAAGCCAGAACAAAAAAGTGAGCACATGGAGACTACGATGTTACCCACAACAATGTTCAGCCTATCTGCCCTATGAGGGCTACAAAATGATGAATATCTCTGCCTTCATGCTGAAGACTAATAAATAGCCTGTGTTTCTTCAATCGCCCGTACTTTTCATCCATGAAACTGATACACCAAATCCAAAGCCCTCAACCTCATCGCATGCGCATCAAAATCCTTCACTCTCCCAACCAAGCCATCTTCGGACAACCGCCTCTCCTCTGCCGCCGCCGCAGTGGACGGTGAAAGCGGCCGCTTCGGTCGCTTGTTCTTTATGAAGCAATCTCTCATCTTCTCCTCGACCTTCTCAATTGTGCCTCTGGAAATCTCCACGTTTGCCTCAGCCTCATCGTCGTCATCCCCAACCTCCATGGGTTCGTTTCCGTTGGCATCTTGGTTGACGCCGGAGGCAGAGGAGAAGGAGTGTTCGGCCGGGGGGCGTGGCGGAGGGGGGAAATCGATTGTGGAGAGGAAATTGGAGAGATTGCGATGGGCACTGTGAAGGGAAGTGCAGATTTGGAGGAGATGGGTTTGGTCGGACGCGGAGGGAAGTTGTTTTAACATGAACGTGGCTTGTTCTAGAGAGAGGAGGAGGTCTGCAAAAGGTGGAGCTTCAGCCATGAAATGCATAGACCCCTTCATCACCCTGCAACTCACGTTTGATTACATAATTATAATTAGTTTTCATAATTGTTAACACAACAATAACCCTTTTTAGTTATTGGGGGCCCAAAATACCTTGTTTGGGCTTAAGACCGTTCACTGGGTAATCTTGCTCACAAGTTTAGGCCCAAACAACGAAAGCTATCTAAGAAGGTTCTTTTTGTCAAAGCAAAGGGCCCCGGCCTGAGCTCCATCTATTTTCGTTTGCCTCTTTTTGTTCCGACTGCTTTGGTAAATACTTTTTTATTTGGTAATATAGATTTATATATATGTGTGATATTTCATTGGAAAAGGTCTATTTTCCCGATTCCATTCCACAAAACAAATTTTATCTCACGTTTTATCTGTGTCCCTTCATTTCAATTTTGTTTAACGTAACTTAGCACATAATTAATTTCAAGTCACTGTTCCTCTAGAGGTTTTATGTTAAATATTGTCATGTGGTACTGTTAAACTATAAATATCATTGTTATGTTTCGAATTAATGGTCACATGAAAAAATGAAAGTGCCACATAAGCTTTCTTATCCAATCTTTATAGTCATGGAAATAAATCAGAGTGGGATCCAAATAATTTAAAAACTAAATTACTTCCGGTCCTTAATATAAGACTTTGTTTAATTTTTATTTTGGTTCTAAATATAAAATCCTAATCCAATTTGTCTCTCATATTTATGCATTTTTTCCCCAAGGTAGTCTCTTTAATAATGGCAATTCTAGCCAAAACACTTAATTAGCAAGGATATTTTAAGAAAGACAACACCTATTTATTACAAATAACTAACTTAACTTTTTTTCTTAATCTACTCAAATTAGTCAATTAACTCTTATATTTAGAACCGAAGGTAGGACGATTTGCTAGAATAATGATATAGAAAGAATGAGAACTAGTAATTAAGATAAATCTATGCATATTGTACCAATGATAAATACAAGTGAGAATGAATCTATACAATTTTCACAAACAGAATTGTCGATGCCCCACGGACATTCTATAATGAGGGGCTAAAATTGGAATTAAATATATGTGTGCGTGTCCATGTGTGTGTGTGTCTATAATGTCATACAGGTAAAATTTGAAATACAAACATCTTGGTATGATCTTCTCAAAGAAGAGGAAGATGCAAACTTGAAAGCTAACATGAAGATATGGTCTTAAGTTGCGACTACTCTCATAGCCATTTCCAAATAGTGAGCAAACCAGTACCGTCTCCTGTAAAAAAGAGTCCACCAGGGCCTCTTCTATTACTCGAACATCTTTTTTTGAGAAGAATCTTCCTCTTGCAGCAAACCTGACAGCAAAAGGAAAAAAAAGGATCAAGACATGATAACTCACAATATTAAACCAAAATAAAAATGAAACATGAAGTCTACTCACGATGGCATTTCATACAGCCCAACTGAATTGTCGCTGCACGAGCAAAATAATACAGGTTTTCCTTTGGCATCAATCATCCCATTAATTCTAACCACACCCTGTGACGTCGTCAAGAGTACTATATATTAAAAGGATTTCTACCAACATCATCAAGGCTATATAATACACACCATTTTTCTAAATAGACTCACATTTTCTTCGTGGTGTGTGCATACTATTTCCAAAGTGTTTTCAGTCCAAACTTTTACTGTGCCGTCCAATGAACTTGAAAATAAGTATTGGTCCCAGTAAACAAGGGATGTCACTACGTTACTATGTCCTTTCAGTGTCATCGTACATTGTAATGTTTTGAGGTCCCAAACCTAAGAAGATAAAAAATCAATAAATCCTCTCAAACGGATTCAACAACAACACATACAGAAAGTTGAAAACAAATCATGCGTGCGTAATTAATGCGGATTATTTTCATGTTAAACACAAAATAAGACAAATGATGCACGATCATACCTTGATGCTATTATCCATGGAACCTGAGTAAAGCTTGTCCCCAGGTCCCCCGGTTAAGCAAACAACAGCTTTGATGTGACCGTTCAATGTTGCCGATGGTTTAAATGGGAGATCTGCATCAGAACTACCTCTCCATGCATAAATAAACACCATCCTATAATATCAGGACAATGTGAGATAATGAGAGCGGAACAAAGAATATCACATCAAATATCAAAGTTATAATATTAATCTAGTAGAAGAACTCGGTAAAACATTTAACAAACAATTACAGTTGCTCCAGCGAAAACTGTGTCGTTGCAAATGGCCATGGCGAGTACACGACCTTTGGGTCCATCAAGAGCAAGCTCAGCACCGTTCTGAATATTCCATGGCACCATAATAACCACAACCATGCACGCAATCAATTTTCGATTATCTGATCAGTCACATAAAAGATGAAAGACACAAACAGAATGCAATCGCATAAAGAAGTTTAAGAGAGCGAGCTGACCTTAACAGCATTCCACACACCAGCAAAAACCCGCGAACCCGCACTGATCAGGCACCTCGCTTCATTACCCAGATTTAGTACATTAACACATTGACCCGTATGACGGTCCCACATGCGAAGTGTGCCATCAGTGCTACAAGAAAGAAGTTTGTCCGATCCAATCGGAAGTGTTATCCCTGTGACGATCTGTGGTCATGATTTAAAGTTTAGCACTTGATCAAGCGAATACCCGGCAAACAATCCGATCAAATGAAGAAACCAATAGAAAGAGGAAAAAAAGGTGCAATATCAAGGATAACGGTATGGGCAAAATGAATTGAAATACTTTAAAAGGCAATGGAGGGAAGTAGGTGCCTTCTTGTGTTGATGGAGCTTAGTGAGCAGAGAAAGGCCATCGCCGTGAAACCAGGAATGCAAGTACCGACAGCGATCGCCATGGATGCAATTTCCATCGATCCAGTATTTGCAAATTTGAGATGATGAACTGCGTTTCGGCTTAGAGGATCTTATGCTACCTGCTTGACGCTTGTTAAGCAGCTCATTCTTGGGAGACTTGTTAAAAGATTGGTAGGCAGTGTTACGCGGAGGGACCTCTCTATAAGAAGGAAACTCCCTTTTCCTTGCGACGTACCTCGAATCCATTCTGTAACAAGAGATTGGAATCAGGACATTTCAAGCCAACCAGTCATCATTTATTTTTCATAATTCATATTCGCGACGCCGAACATCTCACGCAATTCATAATTATCTTACACATTATCATAATACAAAGCAGTACATCATATATACATATATATATCAAACTCCCTTCAATTGTGTATATGAAAGAATTTTTTATAAGAAATAGGAATAATTTGTTCAAATTTTTAGTATCATTTTTTTTATTTTTATCCTCATTTATTATTGGTTTGTCTCACTGCATTAATCATCCACACACTCACCCTCAATCACCATCTCTTCACAGGTGAAAGTGTTTTTGAAAAATAGATTATATTTTTTTTTACATATTTATTGCACATTATTTAACCAGTTTTAATTAACTTTGATATGCAAATCCTGTTATTTGTCTCCTCTTATCAAGAAAACGACTGGGGGGAGTAACTTTATAAGGTCTCGTCTCATCCAAATAATCTCTGTACAATCAAATCTTGTCATATTAATTTAAGTGGAATTTTTGCTCCAAACAATATAATGAACCTGAATTTTGTATTTTACAAAATATGTAACAACGAATTAATGCTTGAAAAGGCCGGCCAACGTAAACATTGTTATTGGTGCATATGATATCAATGAAGCTATTTTAAACTACTGTCTCCGGTCCTTAACAATATGAGTTAGTTAATTATATATTAGCTAAAATTACAATGTGATGAAACATTTAACATATGCAATTACTGTAAGAACTACCTTAAAAAAAATAGATAAATATAGAAAATAAAGTGAATTGAAATTTTATATTTAGGATTACATTAAAAATCAAATTAACTCCTGTATTAATCAAATAATGGTAAAAGATGATTGCAATGAATGTTGGGAAATCTGCTTTCATTGTTATCTTATGGAAACAAAATCTAGTCGATCTAGTTAAGATAAACAGCAATTATATATATAAATATATTTGTGTGGGTAGTCACTTAATAAATCTGCTCTCAGACGTTTAATTGATAGGAACGCCGACGTACCTTTGCCGACGATCTCTCTCTCTCTCTCTCTCTCTCTCTCGCCTGTCTGTCTGTTCACACCCGACTCTTTTGCTTAGTTCCCTTCCCGGCTTCCTTGGTCTCCTTTTATAGGCATCTGTGTGGCCATGTACTAATTGTTGTTTAAGTGATTTAAATAAATCTTAACAAGAGATTTCAAATATCCAGATTTCCTATGTCTTCGCATTTGTTTTCATTATTTAATCTTTCAAAATATGTTGAAGATAATTTTCGACCAATTAGATTCCACATATATTGGCTCTGACAATATATTTTATCTTTATAAGAGATTTGATCAGATTTATCCAACTTAGTGGATGCGTTAAATCCTATATTTTTATATTTCCAGTTTCTGTAGTATCATTTTCAACAAAAAATTCCTTTTTATTTTAAATTAAAATGCTAATCTTAAAATTCACTCAGATGACCGAATGAAGAATCAAAAAACACAAATTAGATTATAAAACGGAACACATTTTTATTTTTCTTTTCACCTAAATGCTTCAATTTCATTATCATTTTCTTTAGCAATGCGTTTATATATATTTATATCTCCAGATAAAAACAGATCCACTGAAAGTTAAACGATCGCAAATCCGTCCCTCTTAGAGAAGAAAAAAAATTAAATACTTTATCTTAAATTTAATATAATTTTTAAGTTAAATGACCTACCAACAACTCATATAATCAGAGTTCTAATTGCCCACGGAATAAGTGGGAATGTATTCAAAGTAATGAGATGTAATAACTAGGAATGTAATATAATGTTATGATGATTACAAAGAAGTTGTTTGGTCCATCATTAAGAATGGTAAAATTAAATTTAAATTAAAAGAAACAAAATTGAAGGGACAAAAATAGCCTTAAATAAAATCATTTATCCATGTAAGAAATAGGCATCTTCATCCCATAATCCAACGCTAGCAAAGAAAACACAATCATACGTGCCTTTCTTGTTCGTTCTTCAGTTTCCCTTCCCGCCTTCATACAACCGCAATAGGCAGTCTGCCAAGAGAAGGAGGAAGGGTTAGGCAGCGCATGGAAAGGTCGTCAGTGGGGGCAAGGAGGAGGAAAGGTCATCGGTGAAGGAGCATTGGGTGAAGAAAGATAATGGAGAAGGCAGGGGCAAATAATACTACCTCCGATCCTTAATATAAGACCCTATTTGACTTTTTGTTTGGTCCTAATTATAAGACCCCAATCCATTTTTTCTCTCATATTTATGTATTTTTTTTCCAAGATAATCCTTCTAATAGTGATAGTTCTAGCCAATACACTTAATTAGCAAGGATATTTTAGGAATGACAACACTTATTTATTAGAAATAACTAACTTAACTTACTTCCTTAATCTTCTCAAATAAGTCAACTGGGTCTTATAATTAGGACCGGAGGTAGTATCTTTTTATTGATTCCCACATGTTGTAATCCCTATTCTTCATTTTTAGAAGTGTAATCTCTATTACCTTATATAATGTAATCCTAATGCATCAAGATTACCTAAATAAACCAATCAAACGCTTGGAAGAGGATATTGCATATGCATTACAGGGAATTCAAATGCAATGTATTGAACCAAAATTTTCACATCATATACTACCTCTGGTTCTAATTGTAAGAGCTAGTTGACTAATTTGAGGGGATTAAGAAAAGAAGTTAAGTTAGTCATTTGTAATAAATAGATATTGTCTTTCTTAAAATATCTTTGCTAATCAAATGTATTGGTTAGAACTATCATTGTTAGAAGGACTACATTAGAAAAATATATATATAAATAAGAGACAAAATGGATTGAAATCTTATATTTATGACCAAAATAAAAATTAAATAAGGTCTTATATTAAGAATCGGAAGTAGTAAAATGTATCAACTATTTATTTTATTTTAAAGATATTTATCTTTTTAAATATAGTTTTACAATGCTCGATAATCAATTGAATTTAAACGTCCTGTGACTTAATAAATAATCAATTTAAACCAAAATACAAATACCAGATTGTAGTCAATCCTTTATTTTTCGAAATAAACGGGCTCAGCAAAGTCATCATGGTAGTGTGGTTAATCCTTTATATTGGCTCCAGAATCAGATGACCTTTGCAGGAGTTGAATTTTCATCATCATGTTTAAGAGTAGAAGCAGTGCAATTCTGGGGATGAAGGTTGAATTTAGCTCTGGCTTTTAATGGTCGTCTCGTCTTGTTATAGGCAAGGGGCAGGGAAAGCTGTAATCTGTGGGTTACTGGAAATAGTGGAGGCTTTGCCTTTCATCGTGGACCAAAGAGTACAACAAGAGGGATCATGTCGAAATGTTCACGGTGCCAGACGATATACATGTATCTATATAATATATATAGACACGCGAGAGAAACATTATCCCAAACCAGACTCCCCCATTCAAGAATAAAACATGAAGCTTACCCGAAACTGTAGCTACATAAATGGAGGAGACAACGCTACCGAAATTAGCAGAACGCAATGATAAGCCTGAGCCGCATGGCAATATGTGCAGGACAAGAACCTCATTCTCTACATGCTAGCTTATTATCAACAATGTACTAAGCTTTCAGCATGGCCAGGTAATCATCTATTATGGACATGGCTGATGACCGGTAGCCGGAACCAAAGAGGTTATAATGATTTAAGTAGTGATACAGCATGTAAAGATCTCTCCTCTTCTCAAATCCTGGCTGTTTGGGCATCACCTGACGATAAAATACATACATACAAGGAAATTATTATTACACACTTGCTAATCCACGTTTATCACATGAAATTATATGAGCTGACACCGCTTGTTAAAACCAACAATTATTGTTAACAACACAATGTTCGAGGTATTCTATTTGATTTGTAGTTCATAAAACCCATCTTTTTATTTCGCCAATTATTGACTGACTCCATGTAAAGTAGAGAAAGAAGAGTTTTTTTTTTTTTTTTTTGGGTGACACAGAGAAGACTATATTGCACTAGTTCAGGTAAGAATGTTATACTCTATGCTCAATAAATCCTTTGCACCGTAAAGCAGATAGCATTATTACCTCAAAATACGAATTATAGAATGATCCTCCAAAGCCAGCACACCAGGACATTCCGAATTCCGCCTCATTGTGTCCATCTATAAAATAGGGCAACAAAGAACATAGTGGAAGTCATTTCTACAAATAATTTCCAAGATCACAAATTCAGTGAAGTCAAATTTATTTAGTATTGGCAGGCAACTCTTTTGCATAATGGAATCATACTTAAACTATTAAAGCTTGTCTCATTTTTTCACAAGGAGCAAAATTTTTCATCCTAAAAAAGTCCAGCGGGGCTTTCAAGCTCCTGTTCAATATTCTTTTGCATCAGAACTATTTCTATGCTGCATAACACTATTTTTTCACTTGTAAATGTCCGCAGATAAAAAACAAGTGTTGCATATACTTATGCTTCCGCTAACCATCATGACAATTGACCTTGAGTTTTAAGAAACAGTTTTTAATAGAAAGCACCAAGAATATTATGGACCTCTTCGGCTTCAATTAAGCAAATACATTCTTACGCGCACAATTAAAAGCATGGCAGTCCAAACCCAGATGTTATAATTTATTATCCCTGAAACGTCGTACCATATCACTTAACACCCTGCTTTGATTATATAAAGGTTGCAATCTGATGCAGAATAAAGGTTAGCAGTTAACGGGTAGGAAGAACTAATCCCTTTAGCTTCTAATTTTGTCACTGCTCCGCTCAATTAGTGCAAGTCCAAAACTAGTGTTACCGTAGCATTGCTTTTAAGAAAAAAGATCCTCTTGCCTTTTTGGCCAAACCTGGTCTTTAGACGAAAGATGACTTACAATAACATGCTGGGTCCAATATAACAGGCTCCCCGTTCTTGTCAGAGAAGATATTTCCACTCCAGAGGTCTCCATGTAGCAAGCATGGCTCTATTGCCACATTGTCGAAAAGGGGCCCCATACTTTTTACCAATCTTTGCCCTGTTAAATTTAGTCATCATGAAAAAGCAAAATCACATGACATGCTAATTACAAATAGAGAAAATTTCTTCGAAATAAATCTTCATGCCATCAGCTCGAGAGAATCTAAATTGTAATGACTGATAATCAGCATTATACTATGAGCATGAGAACACCTATAGTTCTCAGTTTCTCACTATGGGAATCAATGTAAATACTAAATTCTTTAACACCTGAAATAATAGTTCCATAGAAATTATTTAGTGAATGTTCTATGCACTTCACTCTTTTGAGTTGGATCACTCCACCAGGAAGACAGATAAAACTGAGGAACCCCAAATCAATAAGCTGCTACCATGGTCTTCACTAAATTTTAGATTGGACCAAGAAGAGACTTGCAGTTAGTTCAGCACCAGTGAATAAACTTTGCCAGGAGGCATTCATTCATATATTTGTTCAAGCATTTTCAACTAATCGGCTACAACTTTTATTAATATGAATCTACTAGATAAGATTTCAGACTTAAAAACTAATCATTGGGAAGAAAAAACAGTAACTATTAATGAAAATTACCCTTGTCATATATAGTTCTGTCACCGTACTGGTCCAGTGCTAACTTAAGTTGATAACCCAATCTATGCTCACCATAAAACTGAATCCAATCTGATGACCAGGTGTTTATCTGTGGGGTGCTGCAAATAATATTTATGATGTCATTAGAATCCTATCTCTATTCAAGGATTTTTCATAACAGAGATAAAGTATACCTGCCAATGGTGTTATCAACATCAAAACCAAAACCTTTACTGGATTTTCCTACTTTATGCATTTCAGCAAGCTTCCTCCCTAGATCAGACTGGGGAACAAGAATAGATATCAGGATAACGGGTTTTACTAATCAGAAATAATTTCTAAGTAGCTTACCTGATTTCCTCTAGAAGCTCCAAATTCAATGAATTCCATAATGATGAAAGAACCACCGGTGGGCAATGATCCAACCTACGATACATTAAAAGATAAATTAAGTTCCTTTGAATAACTGGACTTACGCTGACATCAAAGAGCTTAGGAAACAAGTAGCTTCCATCACATTCAAGTTCAATTTTCAACACCTTAAATGGTTGAGGCACACGAATGGTCTTGGTTTCATACATTGCTCCTAAACCAAGAGCCTCTCCTTCAAACATTGATGGTCCAATACTCCTAACACAGTGTTCCAACCAGACAAAAATCTTAATATAGCAGAGGATCTAAAGACTTGAATGGGATAAAAAATATGCAGCATGCAGTGAGTGACATTTCAAAACCAAGGACCTCCATGGAAGTTAACATGTCATATACCTGTTTGTTTTAACAAAAAAAGAGCCAGCATCAGTGTCATAGCGACTAGCAAGATTGATACAACCTCCACCAATAGGATTGATTCTGGTTATCTGTGTGGCTTTTCCTTCAGAAAGAATCCACTCACGTATTGGATCATTGCTCATACTAGCCACTGAAAAAGGATTATAAAGTGATCAACCGCTTTTTTCCCCTCTGAGAAACACAACATTCATGACCTCAAATAACTCAAACGGGATATACAGTTTTAGCAGAAAGTCATCGCTTAGCCATCCAGCAAACTCTTATCTTTAAGCTTTCAGACTAAAATTGCACTTTTACCACGTACAATATAATCAACTCAACTAATTTGCTTCAGCAAACCTTCAATTGACCACAAACTATCGAAACATCACATATATAGGAAAATGAAAAGCATAAAGTTTCTTAGACCATCAGAATTATGCCCTCAAATCTAAAAGAACTCAAAAAAAAAAAAAAAAACACACACACACACACATTGAAAACGTTGACCAGCAATATTTCAAACCCAACGAGGAATTTCAATTGAGCTCAAAAAAGTAATTTTTTTGTCCCTGGATATCCAAAAAGGAAAAAAGAAAACTAAAAAGGCAGCAGGGAAAAATGCTTGCAATGACTCCATGGAACTCAATGTAGAAGTTGCGGAAAAAATGGATTTAGTTCGTGCCATTACTTACAAATCAAAGGTTTGGTTTTGGTTATATAGTGATGAGGAAGGCAACGGAGTGAAGGGAAGAAGGTAGAAGGGGATATGACTCCAATGTGTGCAGCCATTAACCCGACCCCAAAGCAAGTGCACACAGAATTCTGCCAATTATCCCTAAAAACAACAGAACCTGAGAGCAATTATAATTCACAAACTGTAAAGTCAACTAAACTCTAGCATTATTAGCTTGAGCTGACATAAAGCTTTACTCACTTTGTCATGACATTTATCCTACAGGACATAGAAAGAGTGTTAAAAGAGAAGGCAAAAAGAATAAATAAATATTATTACCAGAGCAAACTATTCAGACTTCATTAACTTTCTTGAGATAAACAACTTGATTCCAATTCTAACCAAAAGCAATCATTTGAATAACTATGCAGTCTACTATATAGAGTTCTTGCGATGTTTACCCTCAAAAGTGAGAGTTTACTTTAAAAACCACAAAGAGTGGAAGACCTTATATACTGCCATTTCTAAGCATTTATACAACCCATATGCCAAACTTTATATTTCAAGGAACAAAATAAAATAAAAAAGGCATAACTATTAACTAATATCCATTCTTACAAATCAAGAGGAAGATATCTATATAAAGTCTCAAGTCTTAACACAAGCAACCCGATACATCCCTCTATGCACTTTAGAATGATCAGGCAACAATAAAACTGCTTTAAGCTCAACCGTTTTTTTTACCCCTTTACGTTAAAGATACATGATACATCTTCCTGGGCTTTTAGCCTCATCTTTGTATCCAAAGAAGAGGGGGGGGAAAAAGATACATGATGGAGAAACTCTCAGCTTCTCAAAATGCCTGAATAAGACCAACAAACTGTTGGTTGAGATGGTAAACTGTCTCACCTCTCGTAAAGAAAAGAACACAAGTTCGAATCTCAACAAGTGCACTTATTGGGAAGGCTTTAAGCTTAACACTCCCGGCTCAACAGAGATTAGTCTTAAGCTCAAAGTGACTTGAGGATACTCTGAATTATACCCAAAAAAAGAAATGTCTGAAAGAGAATAAGTGAAGCTAAAGTTTGTCCCATCAGACTAGAATTGAACAAGTCGTGCTTATTTGAATAGTACAGTGTGGCCTATTTTTCAGATTCCCTGCAATGCAGGGGGCTCACATCTAGTTAGCGATAAATTTGAGTATAATAAGACAACATCCTGCAAAATATTGGGTTAAGAAAAACTCAATATGTTAAGCAACAAGCATACTAGCATTGGGTTGTATAAAAGAATATGAAGCCAGTCCCACTGAATTCACGCAAAGGGTTCAACAGTTGCTAATGTATCCACATGATATCATCGGGATAAGTTAAATGAAAACACATACCCACAAAATCAGGACACGAGAAATGTAGCTCCCGAGAATCATAATGAGTAGTGAAAGATACAAAAATTCAAACACAGCAGAATAGGCAGGAGGAATCAAATTCAATATTCTAACCAACAAATTAATTGTGTTGTCTTCGCTACTTTCGGCAAACAAAAACCATAAAATCCCAAAACCCGAAAGGCGAGCTTCTAGTTTTTAGCTCCGACCAGCAAAATGAAACAAAGACAGGCTGAGACGCAGTAAGATAAGAGCAGACAGCAGACAGCAGACAGACACAAAGGAGCTAGAGAGAGGGAGGAAAACGGCAGTAAGATAGCGTCAGAGAGATTACTCACTTGCACGGAGGGGATTCTTCAGTGGAAATTACTCACCAGACAAGGGATATGATTCCCTCCAACGCGCGCAGCCGTTGGTCGTTGTCTCTGCCAAGCGAGCGAACATCCGCGAAGTCTTACTATTGATGCATTTTTAATTTTAATTTTAACTTTTAATGTAGCTGTATTTCTTTACCTTGCATTTTACATAAAACATGATTTGTTGTAAATTTTTAAAATATAAAGATATAAAATTTAAAAGAAAAAATTTAAAGTAAATAAAATAAAATTTAAATACTCTAAATCTAAATAAAATTGTGGTACTCCTCCTATTTTAAATGTAAGACTCATTTTACAGTATAACTTACATTACAAAATAGATCTTGCATTTAAAATTAGAATATATTAGAGAGAATCGAGATACCCTAATTTATTGGTTGCTAAAATTTTTATTAAATATCTGCTCAGCGTATTAGCATCAATATGTCTATGAGATATAAAAAGGATGACAAATTACACTAATTATAAATCATAAGCGATACGGTTAATTTATTATACATAAAGGCGTTTAATGCGATGGTTTTCCTTCCTGAAGCCGCAAGAGAATCCAACGACAAGGAGGCTTTGCCGAAGATCTCCGAAGTGCCATCTTACAAAGTTGATCTTAAATTTAATGAGAACATACTAATCAGAGACACTTGTTTTCTAAACAGGAAATGGGAAAACCCATTGCCTCACAACATAAGGTAATCATATAATAATGCCCTTTCGTTTCATGTACCTAATATTGCCTTGGGATTGGGATCATTTGTTCCGGTGAATGAATCGATTTTCTAAATGAGATAACTGTCATGAATTGATTTTACAGTACTGAGCAAGGGCTGATGCTGAGGGAGGGCCGCTCTTGAGTGTATTTATTCTTTTCTTCTTTTTTGGCCAAAGACAGTATTTATTCTACTCATTCTCAATAATCCATTACAATCCTTTTATACACATAACAGAATGTGAAGATGTAACACGTGTTCAGAGAATGGTTTCTGGTTGTTGCAACAGAAATGGAAGCCAAGAGAATGGTGATTCTGGAATAGTCTTCGTGGCTTCGGATCATGTATTGACCAATCTCACTTGTGGCATCCATGTCAACAACAGGATCCTAAACATCTGGTAACGCCACTCCTGTCTTATCCAACACAACTCCACCTGGAAGCAGCCCAAAACAATTCAAAATGCCAGCGGCATCAATTGCAGCACACGCAAAATTAGAAGAAAAATGGGGCAAACACTCACAAAGTGATCCAAGTTATAATTAAGGATTGAAGTCGTAGAATTGGACATTTCATGGTTCTTTTTCAACCAATTAATGCGCAACGAAACACAGGCATTAAGACGGACCTTTGAGAGAGCAGGCAAGAACTAGAATGTTGTTGGTGACGGGGTGACTTCAGGGGCAATGTCATTTGCCAGGAAACAGGGTGACAGGGTCGGCTGCATTTGGAAGGAAACGATGCAGCAGAACACTTCACCATGCTAAGCTTAGACGATTTGCTGGAGGGAAAGCAAGTCTTGCTGAGAAGCCTAAAAGCTTTTGCATTGAATCGAAGAGAAGCTGCCGTTGAGGGATTCATCAGCCGCCACCTCTTTCCTTGGGCTGGGTGAAAGTCCTTTTGCTAACATCTCTTCATCATACTTCCTAGCCATGTCCATTAATCCCTTTTTCATAAGAGCACCAATCATAGCATTCTAAGCAGATGGATCTGGACGGCATCCGCCTAAAAGCTTTTGCATTGAGTTGAAGAGAAGCTGCCGTTGAGGGATTCATCAGTCCCCACCTCTTTCCTTGGCCTGGGTGAAAGTCCTTTTGCTAACATCTCTTCATCATACTTCCTAGCCATGTCCATTAATCCCTTTTTCACAAGAGCATCAATCATAGCATTGTAAGCAGATGCATCTGGACGGCATCCAAGTTCTTCCATTTTCTTCCACACCGCAAAAACTGGTCGAAGATATCCCCATCCACCGAACTTCCTCATTAGCATCACATAGGTGTCCATACTTGGACGATCTCCACTTTCAATCATCCTGTCAAACAACGCAAGTATCTCTCCTGGCTTCTTCATACAATCAAAAAGGAAATGATATGAAACTGCATTGGGCTGACATCCATTCTTACGCATAGTATCTAGTATTACCAGTGCCTCTTCGTGTCTGTTACTATCGCACAAAAGCTTGATGACAGTGTTATAAGTCACAATAGTGGGCTCCAATCCTAAATATTCCATTTCACGAAAGAGTTCAATTGAATGATCAACCCCTTCTGAAAGACCCATGGCACGAATAGCAATATTATAGGCCACCACATCAAGTTTCATATGTTTGCTCTGAATCTGCTTGTATAATTTCACAGCTGTCCCAGGCTCTCCACTTTTGCATAATATGTCCATATATATCGCATATGAACGCAGATTTTTTTGAACTCCTCTCCTGTCCATCTCTTCCCATAACTCCCTACACCTGCTCCACCGCCCCAACTTAAACCACCCGCGAAGAAGAATATTATAAATCTTCGCACTGGCTTCCGACTTTATATTCTCGTTCTTCCCAAGAACCAATTCCTGGGCTTCATGCACATGCTTGTAGTCACATAATGCATCAATAAGATTACAGTAAGAAGTTTCATCCTTTAAATTAAACTGCCCTAGCTTTTCATACGCCTCGATCGCTTCTTTCACCAACTGTGCCGACGCATAACGTTTAAACATGATTCGAAACGTTGCATGGTCCGGAAAAGAACACGGGAATTTCCGCATACGTTGAATTAAATCCCAGGATAGCTGAAACTCCAAGAACTTACCGAGAATGTCGAGCATGTGATTATAGGCATCGGTGGGGAGCTGGAGGCGGTATTGGCTCTGGACCCAGTTAAAGAAGTCGAATGCGCGTTGCCAGTCATTACTGTAAGTAAGAAGAGCTTGGCGGACAGTTGTGGGATCAAGGTTTAAGGGATTCGGGTTAGGAATTAGGGTTTTGGCAGCAGAATTCGAAATGACCGGAAAATTTTTCTGGGCCGAATGATAGGAAAGGATTTGGAGGAAGCCGATAGCATTGTGGGGTCTGATGCGACTTGTGTAGAGCGAACTCATTCGGCGGTTCAGTGTTTGCTGTTAAAGCCTCCGGAGAGGCTTTTGTGTAAAGACAGACACAAGCAGCTCTGCCGCTATCATAGGTTCATAGTAGTGGTAATGATAATAATAATGAAGCAGCACTTCTTTTTTTTTTTTTTAATTTTGGTCAGAGCAGCACTTGGGTTAAAACCAGCTGAATTTTACCATGTTTTGATTTTGTTTAGAACTTGGAACTAATGATCGTGCTACTTAAAATTTGATCTCATCTTATTTTTAAACCCTAAAATTTAACTTTATGTTGATTTGTTTACAGATTTTTGGTCCTCCGTACATGGTAACCCTAATAATAACGATAATAATAAATTAATTAATGATGGTGATAGTAATGCAATGGCTATTCAGATCTTTGATCTCTAATCATTAAGGTTACTTACTGATTAGAGCAGGTAAAATGGGTTGAACTCATGAGTCCAATCTGTCAACCCGTAAAAAATGACAGGTTAAGATTGACTAAAAGTCAAATGAAACTTTTAAACCAAGGTACTGAAAACCGGACCGGCAATTGAACCGGTCAAAGCAATGGGTGAAGGGTCAGTGGGTCAGACCAAAGTCAAACCAGGGTCAAACCGGTGAAAAATAAAAAATAAAAAATAATTTAAATGTTCACTAAGAATTAGATATCAATTTAATATCTTGAATTACTAGTAAAATAATTACATTCTTACAACTTCTTATAATATCATACTATTAAAATCACTAAATATTCATCCCAACAGAATATCAAAATGGATATATGATAATAAAATATTTCTCCTTATAATTACTCAATCACTAAGTCCTAATTATCAACAGCTTTTTAAAAAAAATCATCAAAATTTTTTTTTAAAAAAAAAAGGGGGAGACTGGGTTGATCCACCAAACTGGGCGGGTCACCCCGGTTCAGTCCGGGTCACACAGTAACCCGATTCACAGCTTAACCGGATCGGTTTCCTAGCCGGTTCACCGGTTTCCGGTCTGAACCGGGCGGTCCGATCCGGTTTTCAATACAATGTTTTTAACCCGTATCGTATAACCCACAACCCGCAGTAAGCTAACCTGCCAACACGCAGGCTAGCTCGTATTTATTTTTTTGATATTTTTAAATTTTATTAATTATTATAATTATATTATTATATTTTACATCCTATCTAAAAAATTTTAAAAAATACTAATATCATTTATTTGGTGTTTTCAATCAAATATTTGAAGGAAAAATAAAAATTTCATTGTATTTTCTTTATATGTATAAGAAAAAATATTTGAAAAGAAAAAAAAAAGAAAATAATAGTTAGCAGGCCAACCTATCAACCCACCATGATGGGTTAAGGTTAGCTAAAAGTCAACCCGTCATTACACATGTCTTTTTCAACTCGCACTACTTAACCCTAACCTATCATGAGGCAACTTACAACTCACGGGTTGACCCATATTACCACCTCAATTAATGATTAGTCTAAAAAGGCCACGATTTCATATTTGAATTTGCGCATTAATAACCGCCCCAAAATGCATTATTATCACAACATAACCATTTTTTTAACCAAAACAACATTATCATTTAAAATCATATAACTTCATGCTTTTTTAAAAAAAAAAAATCATGCAGCTTTCTAGACTTCATCATCACCCTTGACTTCACAAACACCTGGTGGTCATTTTGATTTCATAACTAGTTTTTTTTTTGTTAATGTAAACCCCTCATCATCATTCTCTTATACTATACTCTTATAGTCCTGTTTATAAGTCACTTCTAACATGTTTTACATAAATCAAGAAAAATCTTAAATTTTATTAATTCTCATTGAAAATTTAACAACTTTTCAACTTTATCCCTATTTAATATGCATTATACCTCACATAAACAAAGTCAACACAATAATAAATGAATGATAAAATTGTACATCTATACAAAAAATTTCTCTCAGTACCCTATAAATAAGACCAAAAAATGTCTTTTTTCTCTATCATATAAATAAGACTAAAGGAGTATCTTGCAAATCATTTAACTATATGGCATGATTTTATTCCAATGTCCATGACAAATCGTTATTAACTTTTAATGGTCAGTTTGTACACGGCTTAATCATCACCATGTTAAATGTGAAAGTTTTTTTATTGCTTTTTGGTGGTATGGCCATGATGCACACACATAAGCTGTAGGAAAAGCTAGGTTAATTGCTTCATTTTATTAATTGGCTGTTATGAAAAAAAATTTTAAAAACATTTTCAGAAAACTCCCACATGGAAATTGGAACGCATCGCATGGAGACTCGAATATATTTGGATTTAAGAGAATAAGAAAAGGGAACGTGTGATCAATACGTTTCGCTAGATCAAACAATCCCTTCAATTTCTTAATCTTATTCTCCCCAATCCTAACTTAACCATAAATTTACCATCAAATCAACAAAAATCCAAGCCAATGACATCCGAGTCTAAAGGAGTCATGTTATGTGCATCTAAGTTGCAGAAATCTTTATACACGTGATATTACCTGTTTTTTACACGCCCAATTCAATCCCAATCCCATATTATAGACAAAGAATTTGAATCCCAAACAGAAGCTTCCACTCCCATGTGGATGAACAAAGTATACACTACTCTATTTTGAGCACAACAAGCCCTTGCTTGGCTCTCTCACATCATTGCCTTGTTTCCGCTTCTGCCGCATCTGATTCCTCTAAGGACAAGGGATTCCCCGGCACAGGTTCAGTATTCCTCTCAATATCTCCACTTTCAGAAGTCTGAGAGTCACCTTGCCCTAAGCTAAACGTTACCGGTCTCATATGCTTTGTTTCAGAAGAATTCTGCAATGGAAGACGGCATACCGGGCAGGTGGATTGTTTCCTCAGCCACATATCAATACAGGAAAGATGGAAGCTATGACCACATTTTGGCATGATGCGCAGTACCTCTCTTTCTTTGTACTCTGCCAAACAGATCACACACCTGCAGAGGCAAAAGTAGTTCATTTATTCATCAATTTCATTGATTCCTACTACTTGATGAATGTATATAAGGAGGTTCTCTATGACCTGCAAATGAGTGGCCAAACTTAACTGTGTATTTTCACTAGAACTGAAAGCCTCTCGGTTGAACTTCATGGTGGGAATTGCAGTAACAAGAACAGGTTCTGAGCGGTTAACAAGATGTTCTGGCTATCGAAAAACAGTGAGAAATTAAAATTCAAAGCACTCAAGTCAAAGAAACACAGATTATTGTTCTTTGGGGGATAGGGTGAGAGAGAGAATGCCGTTGTAAGGCCTTGATACTAAAGAGATCTCCGGTGAGCGGAAGATTAGGACATACAAATTCATCATTGAAAGACATGAATAAAGCGGCAGAACATGTAATTAAATACAGAGAATAAAGGGGCAGAATATGTAATTAAATACAGAGAACCCGTTGCCATTTCTACGTCTGATGAAATATTATAGCAGCTTCGTTCTATTATCCACCACACTTTTCGAAAGCACGGGTCTAAAGTACACAATTTGGCCCTGAAAATGCATTTCCTTACACTCTAATCCATTTTCCCCCCTTTGACAACCATCAAGCCAAGTTGGTCTAGGGTAGCTTTACCAATCTTATTTTTTCTATCCCCAAGGCTCAACTTAAGACCTTATTTAGGAGATATCAATTCTTTTCAACCCAACCCAACCACATAATAGTCGCCGAACTATCTTTTCATATGAATCAGTCACTGAAGTCTAAACTAATTAGCAAGTCATTGAAAATAGAATAAATATACACCAATCTGTATACCGAAGGGACTAACGGGAGTAAATCTATACGTTCACTCAATGGCATCATTCGATCCATATAGTCGAGCCCACTTAGTGAGATAAAACTTGGTTGTTGTTGTTGTTCACTCTTGGGATATTGTGTATTTACTATTAAGAAAAAGAATACAACATTTACCTAATTGCATCAGTATCAGAAGTTAAAGAACAATAGAAAGTTGGCGGCTGTCCCAATTCTCATGAGCTTCAAGGTTCGAAGCTAACTTGAATAGCAATGTGGAAGATAGTAGGATCAGCTCAGTTATGGAGGAATCATAACCGTGCACAAATTAGAGATACGCAATTCAAGAAAAGCTGAACAAAGTGCACGAATAAGTGATTTTCACAAGCAAGAGGCGAAGTTAAAATTACCTGTTCTATGTCCATCCTAGGTTCAAATTCAAACATATTATGAGATTCCGAGGACCCTCGCAGCCTTCCACAGATTATTCTTGTACAGACAAACACAATAAAAGTCGCACTCATGCCAAATCCAATTACCGTGGTCACCAAATTGGTGTTTGAGCCCAACATCTCCAATTTCCCCTAACTCACAAAATCAAAAACCAAAACACAAACAGACCCAGAAGCCAAAATCAGAAACCCACTTCGTAGTTCACAGAGAAAAGACGAAAGCGGAACGACCCAGAAACCCCACCAAGAAGTTCAAGAGAAGAAGAGAAATTAATAAGGAGACCCAAAACAGAGAAATAACTCAGAAATGGCGATTTCTGATGCGAGGGAGAAGAATCGAGCAGAGAGAATAAAGACTAGAGATGAAATCGGAGTCGCTTTGGTCTGACTCAAAGCGAATAATGGCATGGATGGCTGTAAAAGAGGACCCGCTTCCATCCATTTCTCTTGCTTCCTTGCTTTGCTAAGGATCGGAGTCGCGGGACCCAATGCCCAATTCCCCTATCAAGGTAGGTGGGCCCACCATATCGACGGTTGAGGGAGGCTGCGGATTTTTGGCGGCAAAATATGTCAACAATAAAAGAGAAAAAAATTAAAAATATAGGTACGGGGCCGGGATGGGACGGGGAGATTCCTTTCTGTGCAATTTTAAGGTACAGAATCTAGCAAGTGTCAAATGTCAACCCCGTCCTCACTCCTCGCGCCTTGCCTCCTCTTTTTTTTTTTTAGTAACAAAGGCAAGCTACAGCTTGAAGAAGATAAAGCTAGGTACAAGCGGTCCTAGTTAACAGCATGCATAAAACAAAATAATCAGTAGTGTTTCTCATCCTTAGCAATTATCTGCCTGCAAAAGTGAGGGGTCGACGGTACCAGCATCGTTTGGTACGTACTCTGATGTCCCATCTTCGTGCCTCCTCCTTTTGGATAAGTACCAGATTTGAGGTTGAAAGAATTACGAAATAAAAATATTGTTCATATTGTTAATTAAAAATAACATTGCTTTCTGATTTAAACACAGGAACTTAATAATTAATTTATAGATATTAAAAAAATTAATTAAGTTAATTATTTATATATATATTGATTTTTCTAAAACACTTTATTTAAGCATTACCATGTTGATAAAAACTCATATTTGACATTTTATATTTAGGGAGTGTTTAGGAAACTCTAGAAGTACTTTTCCGCAAATCAAAACAAACTCATCCACATATTTATTTCGTATGCCGTAAAAGCACTTCTAAAATTATAGTTTTGTTCTTATCCAAACACCCCCTTAATACAAAAACAAACCTCTTAATTAACTCTTGCTATTAGAATGGGAGGAAATAAACTTTGATTATCTAAGAAGAATACTAATTACATCATATTACGTTGAATACTCAATATAAGAGTTAGATAATTGATTTTTAAAAATTTTAAAAATTATTTTATTTAATTATTTATAATAAATAGTCATTGTCTTTTCCAAAATATCCTTGTTGGTTATGTTTATTATAATAAAAACCCTTTATCACGTGTAAACACTGCACTGTCAAGACCACGTTAAAAAAATTATTAAATATAAGAGACAAAATAGATTATAATTTTATATTTAGAACAAAATTAAATCTATAGCTAGCTTGCATGTTGAGGATGAGAGGCAGTATTAAATTTACGCGGAGTAACTTTTTATTTTTAAGAAAAAACAGAATAATAATAATAATACCAAGGGGGGAATCCGTGGCGGTTAATTAGTGCCGGGGAAACTGGAAGCTGTGATAATGTACGTAGTTATTCCATTAAGAAGAATCTAGTGTAAGACTAACCACGCAACAGCTCTTTAGTGGAAATTGAAATGAATAGAATGATTTAAGAAAGGAATAGGACGCACCAAGTTGCTTTCCGTTGTTTTTGTTAATTGAAATTTGTCAGCGTGTCATCATCAATTATTTGCTGGGTAGAAACGACAAAAGAGATACAAAGTCAAAGTCAAACAACAGAGGAAACAGTTGGAAACGATTCCAAGTACGCCAGGAATTTTGTTAATCGGATGAGGAAAGAGTAACGCTGACGCTGGGTAAATAGAGCACGAGGTTGGATCAAAATATTTCTTATGTGTAACTCAAGGGATGTTTGGAAGCTTACTGAACCGCTAACAAAATATATTTTTACGTGAATTACGATAAAACTCTTCTTATGTATTTAGCTCAAAATCGAGAAAAATTATTTTTGAAAACTTACTTCAAACACCCTTTGAATCCTGATTCATCCATCAATCCTTCACGTTTTTCTCTCTTTCAAATTCCAGCAAACTTATAAGTGTGTTTGTGTGTGTGTCTGTGTTTAAAATAGTTGTTGGTGTTTTATGTGCGTAGAGTTTTTTCATTTGATAACTTAGGATGGCGCTTATTGTTTAATTAGATAGATGTGAGGTGGATAATCAAATGCGCATCCGATCCAATTGAATTGACAGCATATAAGGAACAATGCGAACACTGTGATTATCTCCAACCAATTGAAGCTACCTACGGTTGGGGGTACAATAATCATGTTATGAACTTGAAGCAGAAATGCCTTAGATGAATTAATTGATGGGTTGAGGTGTACTCAGCATCCCAAAATATTTTATCAGGTGTATTCAATATTTCAAAATATTTTTTAGGTGCGTTAGCATCTTGAAGTTTTTTTTTGTGCCTCCTACACCAAAAAAAATTTCTAGGTGCTGGACACACATAAAAAACTGTTTTGAAGCACTGGATCCGTAAAAAAATATTTTATGGTACTTGACACATCTAGAAAATACTTTAGAATGATAGATGTATCACAAAATATTTTAGGGTAATGGATGCATTCAAAAAAATATTTTAGAATGCTGGATGCAGCTTAACCCTTAACTAATTACTTGTCGAATGACATAATTCAAGCTGCAGCCAACTATTGGGTTAATATCACGTAGTATTACCTCTGGTTCCTAATATAAGAGTTAGTTTAACTATCAATTTAAACTTAAATATAAGATCCCAATTCACTTTGTCTTTCATATTTATCCATTTTTCGTTGTGGTAGTTCTTGTTGTAGTTACATATATTAAAGCTAATACACTTGATTAGTAAGGGTATTTTAAAAAAAATAAAACATATTTATTATAAATAACTAACTTAACAAACTTTCTTAATCTATTCAAATTAGTCAACTAGCTCTTATATTAAAGACTGGAAGTAGTAATTATTATGAGAGGTATCAAATAAATGAAGTGTATGTAAGCAGGCACAACACACAACAACGTAGCTTTTGTCTAGCTGCTCCCCTCTGGGAGTGGGAGAAGTTACTATGTATGTAGAGTCAACAAAATAAGTTCGCCGTCTTGATTTTTAAATTTAAAAAGTAGAAGAGGAAAAGATAATTTCGAACGGTTGAAAAAGAAGAGAATTGACCGATTTTTATAGGACGATTAATTCATTTCCTCTTCTGTTTTAACTAGAAATTTCTCTCCCGTGCGATGCATGGGCTAAAATATTTGATTAAATTTTAAATTCTAATGAATTGTATTATTTAAGATGGCTTAAGATTTATTTTTTATAGAAGTGTTTTTTTTTAATTCCTTTGGATTGTATTTGAATTAAAGATGTAGAATTTAGGAAAAACATATGAAAATTTAAAATTAATTATTTATCTCTCCATTTAAACCCCAATTGCATGTTATTTTATGATACTTCTCATTTAATTTAATATATTCAAATCCCAATAATAAAACATGGTATGTACATTTATTTATTTTGATTCTTCAAGGTTTGAAATTTGGGGCGGGGGAGGATGGGTGTGGTCAGCAAATCAAGACAATAAGATCTACACCTGCCCCACAAAATTCAATCCAAATAAAAAAAAAAGAAGTTGAAAATTACTAAATTCCAAATCAGATTTAGTAATAATACTTTATTTAGTCTTGACAACACTAAATTTTTATTGATATTCCTGATTTAGTATTTTATTAATTTTCACCTTCCTTTTTTATTATTTTCCAATAAAAAATGACTCACCTGGCTCCCAACTCTCATAATCCAGATTTCGAAGGATTATTGTTTTCATTTTTAATCTCGATGCCATGAAGTAATAATACTGGAGTTGAACTAGGCAATGATAATTATTGGAGCATATTATAAGGGCGAAAACAAGTTAGGTCTGTTTTGTAGCAAATTGGTATGAACTTAACCTATGACTTGTTACAGGCTTATATATCTTTTAGTTTAAACTTGATCTGTATAAAAGCTTGGCCTAACCTAAAGCATGTTAAAAAGTTTGTATTTTTAAAAATTTTAAATTACATAGTAAAAATACACATACTGATAAGAAAGCAAAACATACATATGACCTAATAATTATTTTTTAGTCTTGTCTTTTATTTAGATTTTAATGTCATAGGAAATATTTTAAATCTTAAAATAATTAATAAGCATATTATTGAAAACTAGTTATAATTATATGATTAAAATTTGGAATAAGACTATGTCTAAGGAAAATTATATAAGACCAATAAATAGGGAGAAAATTATTAAGTCTACAATAAATATAGGGGGTATCATAATTCATAACACATAAGTTAATTAATTTATCACTTATTCCCCTTCATTTTAATGATCTTTTTAGAACAAAAATTTTGTTGCCATTTTATCTATATTTTAAAAATTTAAATATCACATTATCTATTGAAATTATTATGTTAAATTATATTTTTATCTTCATTTGTTATCCGTATTTCAAAATTCAAGAAAGCATTTAACTATGTATAAAAAGAAAAATCAAAGGAGCACATTAAGAAATAATAACATTAAATAATTTTTTCATAATATTACAATTTTGAATTTATAACAAGCCCAAGTTGGCTTGATAGGCTTATTAAAAAACTTAGACCTAACATGTTAAGCTAAACAAGCTTTTAAACACACTTGAGCCTATTCTTTTTTTTTTTTTAAAAAAAAAAAGGCCAGGCCACCGGTCACTTGGCCTGTTTTCACCTCTACGTAAAAATATCGATTCATAACATGTATTAATTATTTATTGATCATTATGTGATTATAATTATAAAACGTTCATAAATATATTTTATCAAACATTTATTCCTGTAACTCATTAAAAACCAACTTGAATAAGACAACAATAGAATTGTTCATGCATAATTATTTCCCTTCCTGTTGAAGTAAACAAGACAACATCAAAGTTATTTGCCCCGCCAATCAACATACATTAAAATACGTTTCATGCAGCTAGTTTCTTCGTGTACGCTGAGCCAAATAGACCCTTGTAAAAAAGACGAGGGGAACTGAACTACCAGTCTTGCGACGGAACACTGAAGAACGGACAAGCTTAGCCTTTAGGGGAACACAAAATAAAAAACCAAACTTTTTGAAACTCATCAAGGTAGCATCGGATCCCCTTCACGAGGAGCCCTTTCACCGATTCATGAGCATATAAAGAGTCTCTCCTCCTAGCCCATTCTGAGTCGTAATCGGTTATTACATTATCAACACATCCACCCAGGCCACCGGACAAATCAAACCCCGATCCCCCTCCTTCTTGAAAAGCGACAAAAGATCGAAAAGAGGGAAAGAAAGAAACTCGGGAGCATCTGGTGAAAATGAAGGGATTGGTCATGGTCATGGGAGGGATGCGTCGTTTGTGGACGTTGAGGACAAAATTAAATAACCATCCTGGCTCATTTAATTAATCATACTAAATTAGGAAATAATGGTCCATGCTCAATGACGAGGGGGATGGGAACAGAGGAAAGGACAAGGTAGGAATCATCTTGCCAGCAAACGGCAATGCTGCAAGACGACACGATGGACGTCGCTCATTCAATATCAATCAGTAAATTACTGAGGAACGTAGGGAGCCCGGTCTTGATCTGCAAGCCGACAACCTCGATCGCCAAGGCCCTTCTTCTGTCGGCTTCTTTCTGACATCTATTCTTATTACTAGTAAGGCCAAGTAAGTAGTACTAGTATGAATGTGCACATACGCATGTAATTGCATGCATGAATTTTAACTGACACCAAACTTAAATTAAATCCACGTCAATATCCACGATAATTCAATCACAAATAAACTACAAAACTGAGGCTGCCATGCATGATTTAAGTTAGAGACGAGAAACTTCATGCTCACTGTTGTTAAGAGTCTGTCACTCAAATAAACTGTCGCCACTGGAGAATCAAGCACTATATATATTGTTGATGCGAGTGGTAGTTAACCAATCATGACTGAGTGTTTTACTTGCACAATAAAAACAGCAGACTTCTTATCTGCAGGCGTTATAGATATAATCCATTTCAATTAATTAATTCCCTGGTTTTGGATCATATCATGCCAATTTATCATAAACCGGGTTCACTTTGGATTCTAGCGTGTGTGTGTGTATAAATATATATCATCGTATTACTTTTTATATTGTTATGATGATATGCACCGTACGCCGGTTTCATAAATATCTAATCTAACCCTCCGCATACACACAAATACGGACCAGTGTTAGTACTAATCACTTTGATGAGCACGGTAAGCTCATCAATTCTCATTTGAATAGTTTAGATTTAATTTTTATTTATTTATTTAAATAATTATTTTATATGTATAGAATTATTTTTTTTGAAAAATAGTTTTTTCTATTTAAAAATGATTAATTAAAGATTTTAAATCTGGACCATTCACATTAGATATAAATGATCCAGATCTGATGAGTTTAGAGTGCTCATCAAAATGATGAGCATTGAAACTGGTTCCACAAACACACAGACACTTAACAACTCCAAGTATGGGTTATTATACTATAGTTAATACGTATACGCAACATCATAGCTACTTACTTTTATACAGTATGTATAACCATTTTTTTAACCAGCTTGTTATGCGGCATAACTATACTAGCCGCACGCATCACACGGTAACCGCCAACCTTTTACATGTCAGTCCGGACCAGATTTTAATTTTGAAGAATCCTGAGCCGTCGGTTTGGATCGCTTATTTAAGTATGAAAAATCCCCGAGTTTATAAGACCAAGTTGTGCCAAGTCTATATGTCGCCCATGGCCAACCAACTATATATACACACACATGTCGCCTCTAATTCTAAATACAGAGTTAATTTTTAGTGTAAATTATACTAAACTAACTCTTATATTTAGAACCAGTATTAAATAATATGGAGCTATCTCATGAAACGTACAAACTGATAATATATGTGCTCACTTCATCATAACCAAAATATATATATATATATCTATCGTATCAATTTGAGGTCTGCTTCTCATCCCGAAAGCATTTCTTTGAAATGATTATACACCGTAGAGTTGTAACACTAAAATATGTGAGAAAAAGACTAATATGTTAGGCGGAATGTAATTTAAGATAACTGTGAAAATATTAATACTAGAATAATATGAAGACGGGCACCGCGTACGAACCTCCCTGCAACCCCGTTACACTATTACTTGTATATATATAGCTGACACAAGAACAATATCTGTATCACTCGAGATATTCGTAAGCAAACACGCAAAATTCTCTCTCTCTCTCCCCCTCACACACACACACACACAAGGCAAACAGAAACAGCACTGTCCTGAAATAAACCCACACCTAAAGCCTTATTTTGAATATAACCTCTCTAATCATGGCAGGAGCTGGAACTAAGAAATCTGCTTGTGCGACTACGTCGCCTTCATCATCAAATAACAACCGGCATCCAGCACAATCCAACGACAAGGCCACGATGACGAAACGGTTCATAGGGGTCCGTCAGAGGCCGTCCGGACGATGGGTCGCCGAGATCAAGGACTCTGCTCAGCACGTCCGGCTTTGGCTCGGAACCTACGACACCCCAGAGGAGGCCGCCCAAGCCTACGACGAGGCAGCCCGGGCCCTCCGCGGAGACAACGCCCGAACCAACTTCGTGTCCGCCGCCGCCGCCACTAGCGAGGGCCTATCGAAGCAAAGTGGACTGAGTTTTGCTTCTCTGAAAGCCAGGTTGAGCAAGAATCTTCAGGGCATAATGGCTAGGTCAAGCGATGGTAGTAGCAGTAATAAACCATCCAAGAGCAGGGTAACTGACCATTTTACCCTCGCTAGCATATTCCACAGAAGGGCTAGTTCTGACTACGGAAACTACGAGTTCAACCAAATCCCTAATGATATGGTGGAGAAAGTGGTGCAGCCCAGCATAATAGTGCCGCCTGTAGGAGATCAACCGGGTGCGGTTACTTCCTGGGAGAGCTCAAGCAGCTCCGAGTGGTTCGGGTTCCGGCAGCCTGGTTTGGACTCTGACGGTTCAGATGCCGGCGGGGAGCAGTTAGGGCTTAGTTTGGAGCAGCTGTTGGGGTGGGTGGATAGTCCGGATCATGGTAATAATAACGTGTATGGAAGCGATGAACAAGATGAGGGATCAAGGAGCAAGAGGTTTAAGGTTTCTTCTTCAGTTCTTGTGCCTCCAACTTTCAGTGAGTCCCCAAATAACAGTGATTTTGGGTCGCCTTACAGTGCTTATGAATCTCCATATAATGGTATTGGCGGCAACTGATCAGAAAATCGAGAGCGCCGCGCTAATTCGGATGCCCTCTAACCAAGCAGTTCATGTAACTAGAAAGAGATAGACACGGTGGTCATTTTCTTTAATGAATTAATGAAACCCACCTCTGTGTCCATCTCTCTCCGGCTAGCGCATTCCATGGCTAGAGAGCATCTTAGTTAACGAAGAATATGGGTGGAGACCAAATAAGCATGCATGTGAATATAGCATCAGAAGAAGAGAGGAAAAGAAGAGTGCTTCTCTCATGTATTGAACTTCAGAAGAGATAGTTGTGTAAAGACATGGCATCTGGTCAAGTGGATTTTTATATACTATATTTTCTTAAGCAAAGTTTAATTAGTTCATTGTTACGTCGTCTCTTTGTTTGTAATGGGCCGGGATGATGAATATATTATCCGTGAACACACAAAAAAAGCTCCGATTAAGAGAGTGTTTGGATAGTATGAGAAGTACTTTTGAAAAGCACTTTTCCGCAAATCGAGATCAACTTATCTACATATTTATTTCGTAAACCATAAAATTACTTCTAAAACCATTGTTTGGTTTCCATCTAAATACCCTTTAAGACAAAGAGCGTTTTAACAAGCTTTTAACAATATGCATGTGGCGATCTATAGTCTAAAGTTTGGAAGCTTAATACCTTCCCCCCTCTGTACGATGCTTGTATGTATTAGATCAGATGTGAAATCGGTGAGGGTCGAAATTGTGTTCGTGTGTTATTGTTATGTGATTTGATAGTGCAAATTATATTAAGAAAAAGGGGAAAATGACAAATTAATTAAGGAACTTGTTTGAAACATAATGCCACTTTTTATTATTAGGGACTAAAGATTTGTTGTTGAGATTTTTAATTTTTGCATCCCAAACTGAAGTTATAAATTGATATATTGATTTTAAATTAAAATATCATATTCCATTATAAAAGCTAGTGAGCATATACCTTGTTCTCTAAGATATTCTTATTAATTATACTTAATTATCAAAGGATTTATATGATAAAGTAGTTTTCAATACAGATAATTAAAATGTATTTTAAAAATCAACACTATTTTTTAATTAATAAATAATTCAACTATTTTTTTAATTTCTTTAAATTATTTATTTACTTTCTACTCATTGTACAATGCAGAGTGATCCCAACAAGAAAGTCTTTGGTACTCCTAAAGTAACACCTCACATGTATCCTGTCCAGTAAGAATTCTCCACCTCAAATAATTTTAATCCACATGTCATCCTACTCATGTCCTTTAATTTGTTGTTTTACTAAAACTGTGTTTTCCTCTGCTGTCCCATTTCTCTCTTTCTCACACCATTACGTACCCTTGTCCATTCATCAATCTCATACTCTTCGGCCACTGACGCTGGATCTACGGCAGGCGCATCTCGGCAGCCTGCAAGCCTCTAGGAGTCAGCTAGAACACTTCACGTAGAAAGATCAAGTCGATTAATCTGGATGGGATCTGCCATTGTGATTTGGGAATAATTGCACTCTACAAAATGCATCATTTCAATAGTGCTTTGCAGACTTGAAGAACCTTGTAGAGGATCTTGCGCAGACACAACGGCCATCCATTCAGGCAAATCAGAAAAAAGATTCCAATAGTTTATTATTATATTCTTCCCAATTTAATCCGCATACTATTCATTAATTCCTTTTGGATGCAAATAAAAGCCATATTTTCAATAACCTGGGTTTTAACTTGGAATCATGGGTACGCAAGACAAATAGTTAGAGTGTTAGCGAACTGCATCCTTCGCTTCTTCTTCCCTAGCATGGGGATATTAACATCACAATTGTTGCTGTCAAAATGATCTCCTTCATCTCCATCTTTAAACTCCCCGAGCCCCCTTTCATCCTCTTCAGAGTCGCCACTACTACTGGCTGAGAAAATCAATGGCACAACACGGCGACGTGGAGGAGCCAGACTCGAAGCACTTTCTATAAGCTCGTCGGCCGTCGAGATGCACCTGCGGCAAATTCAGTGTCGGAGCCAAAGAAAAAAAAGGAGAAGACGACGGCCTGAGACTGATGAAGAGAGAGGGGAGAGGGATGTGAGAAAGAAAAGAGGGGCGGTAGGGCGAAAACAATTTTTCATCTCTTAAAACAACAAATTACAGAATACCAGTAAGATGACACGTGGATTAAAATTATTTGAGGTGGGGCATTCCTATTGGACAGAGGATATATATGAGGTGGTACTCGGATCCCAACAGATATTTGCCCCGATATCCCTGCAAGCCTTTTGTTTTGTTTTGCGTTTTTGGTCCTCAGAGGCTTTTTGCCTTACCAAGGGGCCCCCGTGGCCACGTGCTTACTGTGTGAGCCAATACACTCGATAATGCTTTCATTTCCCAAGTCACGACTTGTTGGGTTTCGTCCGTGTTCTCATTTTGCAAGTTCGCGTCTCGCGCCTAGGGTTTCATTCTTCAAGGCTTCAAAGAGGTATGGATCCTTCACTCTTTCTTCCATGAAGCGCAGATCTACATTGGCTCCTTCTTTTAACTTCAATGACCCGTCGAATTTCGCCTTGGCTATTGTTTAATTTTCAAACCGATATTGCATTTTTGGTTGTGGAAGGATTTTCTGAGCTTTCAAATTGCCGCTGGAGATGAGGCCCGTCTTTTGTGGAAACCTGGATTTCGATGCGCGCCAGTCTGATGTTGAGAGACTCTTCAGAAGATATGGGAAAGTTGACAGAGTGGACTTGAAGTCTGGTATGCTATTCTTCATCTTGGTTGTATTGGTATTCATTTTTCTTTTCACCTAATGTCTCTTAAGATTCAGCTCCGGTCCGGGGCTTAAAGCTCTGCCTTATTGCTAGTTAGCAGCTGGGCAATTGCTTCTCTTACCAATTATTTTACACTGTGGCATTCGGATTATAATGAAAAAATTCACCTTGGATGGTCAGCATTCAAAGAACTGGACTTTCTTAACGCTGGCTTCCAGTAATCATTTAGTTGATAGATAATCTTGCTGTGATATTGTAATCATCTTCTTTCAAGTGATGATTGTAAGCTTGCTTAGTTTTACTTAATTTTATGAACTGTCTGTTTTGTTTCATGTACCACTGTAGTGATTAGACTACACATTGTTTAATTCCGAGATAAATCCTAGGCAGATATACAGATTGATGACTGGGATCATGACTGAAGGTGTTTCTGTGGCCTTATTTTGATCATGAAACCCATGAAGTGTTCGATTGTGCTGAGACACAGTGGGGTATTAATGTTGTCTGGGAAAAACAGTAGGATATGTGTACAACCATTGAAGGCAATTGTCCTACAAAGGATGCTTCGACCCTTTCAGATATTAGTCCGGAAACATGTTGAAAAAGAACTAAAAAAAAAAAAATCCTACATGATTATGAAACTGCTAAACACTGATTAGTTACTTTTCAGTTGTGAGTTTTATGGTATAAGTTGCAGGGTATATGTGGTGGAAAGGTAGTATGCCTTGCGTTAGAAACTTCACGTTCTCCTATCAATGACGTTCCAGAATCTTCCATCCAAGAACTCTTAAAAGACGACTTGAGTCCTCAGAGGATACTTGAAAGGGTCGAGACATTCTTTGACTGATTACTTTTTAATGGATGTACGATATGTTTCCCTTTAAAGAAGCAAGATTTCATGAAAATATAAACCCCCTATACTCAACAATTTCTTTGACGCAGGATTACTTGGAATGTCCATGCTCTTCTTGGATGGATGTGCTTCTCTGCATTTCTTTTCTAGCATGTGCCCAAGCTTCCTTTGTATTTTCCCAGAAGAAATAAACTGATCCGCCCTAGCCCTGCCACTCTGCATTCCCTCAGCATTCATTGCTTTTTCATTCCTCATGACTTTTGCTCAATGTTCAATTTCCGACATGTTTCAACATAGAAACTTGATGGTTTCACCACAGTGGCAGGTGTTGTGGTACTTCCTGACAGTTTTCGTTTCGGTTTTAAGTTGCTTTATGTCTCAAATTAGATCAGTTGATGCTACCTGCCTCTCCTAAACGTCTTGGCTCTTATAATGTTTCAACTGAACTGAAATGTTCTGCACTGTTTTCTTTTAACATTCTTGTTTTGTAGGGTTTGCTTTTGTTTACATGGAAGATGAACGTGATGCTGAGTATGCAATTAGAAGACTTGATAGAACAGAGTTTGGTAGAAAGGGGCGCCGAATACGTGTCGAGTGGACTAAGGTACATATTTTGCATCATAGCTGCTCAAACATGGATATGATTATAATTAGATATCATGGTGTGCATAATCAAGTTCATGTGCGATGATGTTGAATCTTGTACTGGCGATCAAAGGCTGACGTGAAAGTCCTGTGACATGTCACTTTGGGAACGCACATGTTAATTAAGTTTCATAATTACCGGTGATGGGGACCATGGTCCAATGCCAGACCAGTTGTGCAATGCCAGAGTTTTGGCAGTGCAAATTTTGTCTGTTACAGGCATGGCTCAACCAACTGCACCATGGGCAATGGTTGCATGTTTGCGTTCACTCCCTTGTGAGGAATTTGAAGGCCCTATCTTAGAGAGGTGCCTTCATATTTGAGGGTTGTTATCACTCCATTCTCAATGGACCCCTTCAACACAGCCCCTCAAAGAAACCACTCCTGCTCTCACGTGTCAATGTCTCCTTATTTATGTCTATGCTTTATTCCTCTCTCTGTCGCAGGGCTATGGCAGATCAGGTAAGTCCTTCATCCCATTTCCTCTTCGGTTCTCTTTTGTACTTCTCCGTCACCCTTTTCCCTCTTCTGTTCTCTGTATCTTTTCTGTTCTATCTCTTTTTCCCTGATACCCTCTCTGTTCTAGATCTCTTAGCTTCGCATCCTTTCTTTCCCCATTTTAAAAATTTTTAGCTGGTAGTGGATTAAATCCAAAAGTTCGTACTTCCATCTTTCATTACCATTTTGTGGAGAAGCCCCAAACTAGCAGCAACTTGGAGCTTTTCGTGCGAGCATGTGTTATTTGACCTGTCCTTTTATGTTCACTTTGAATTATTTTAATTTATTTTAACTACTATAATTTAATTTATTTGCTTCAGAGTTCAATGTTGCCACTTGCCAATGCCTCATGGCTCCAGGAGCTCATATTGCCACAGCACACCTGATTCTATAAAGAACTGCAAATTTTTTTATCTTGATGATGGTGCATGCATTGCAATGAGTTTTGCTTTTCATTTTATATCATTGATCTTTTTACCGGAAAAAAAAAAGGAGAATGTTTTTGCTTTTTTGGGTGCTTATGCCCTTGTTTACTGATGCTTTCATGTGCCTTGAAAGGAAGTTGTGCATGTAATTCCTGTATATCTCCATCACTTTAACCAGCCGGGGTATTTTATATAAACATGGGATGCAAGAAACTTATGTGTAATGTTCTCATTTAAACATTAATGCTGTCACTACATAATGAGCTGCAGCAAGAACGTGATAGCAGAAGGTCAGGTGATTCAAGAAGATCTTCAACTAATATGAGACCATCGAAGACATTGTTTGTCATTAATTTTGATCCTGTTCACACGAGGACAAGGGATCTAGAGAGGCACTTTGATGCATATGGGAAAATATTGAATATAAGGATAAGAAGGAATTTTGCTTTTGTTCAGTATGAATCCCTGGAGGATGCCACTAGAGCATTGGAGGCAACTAACATGAGGTTGTAATTTTCTTCCATTAGTTGCTATGTTTATTTATTTTTCTTGATGTTTCCCCCCTTTAAAGGTGGAGAGGTAATGATGGGGTGATGAACATGCTAATGGCCCTGTATTGCTTTAAATCTCGTAATGTTGTGTCCGTATTTTATTTTCAGCAAGTTGTTGGATCGGGTTATTACAGTGGAGTATGCAATTAGAGATGATGATGATGATAGAAGAAATGGATACAGTCCTGATAGGAGAGGCCGAGACATATCCCCTGATGGGAGGTATGGTCGTGGTAGATCACTTAGCCCTTATCGCAGAGGTAGGGGTAGCCCAGACTATGGCCATGGATCAAATCCGACTTCCAGAGCAGAACCAAGAGGAAGCCCCAAGTATGAACGGAATGAGAGCCCATTAAATGGAAGATATGACAGGTTTGTTTTGGCTAAGCTGGCGCTTGTTGACCACAATATAGCCCTTTTGATTTTTTGTCTTCTTATATTCATTTCACTTTACTTTGTCTTCGTTATTATCTATGCAGCCGATCACCACCACCCCGCCGTGAGTCCCGTTCCCCAGGAGAGGTTGAATAGAAATGTCCTAGAATATGTTAGACCTATTTTCAGTTTGGTTGTAGACTTTCCCCCCTCATCGTTTGGCAACAGAAAACTTGGCTTGTTTGTTGATTGCATGTATTCCTCTGAAATCTATCCAGTTAAAACCCTAAATGTGAAAAGGTTTATCATATGCTGTCTTTCTCTTCATTTTTTGTGGGGATTTTTGTATTGAGTTATTTACTCCTAGCCTGGGCAAAGTTGTCATCTCCATTGCTAATGGTTACGACTTAAGAGTGTTGAGAATAGATGGTATTTAGACATTATGAAGTACTTCATGAGGAGAGGTTGGGAATGGTGGATCATCTTATGGGTCTCGACATTTGATCCTTCGATTAAATACAAGTGAAGCATGCGCATTGGGGTCTGCTACTCATGGAGCCCTTGTTGGCCACTCGAGCTTCGTGACGGATCAAAATTTTAATGAAAACAATTATATATCATTTAAGTACAATTTGAAGGGTTTAGATTTTTCAATTGAAGGGTAGAGCAAGATGGTTAATTGAGGCGGCTTGATGCAGTAGCATGATTTAGGCTGATATTTATTCAGTGAGTTGTAAATCTTTAAAATTATATTGAAAGGAGAAAAACTGATTTTTGGCTTAATTAGATTTTCTTATTAAAAATCCAGATTTGTCAGCATTATCTATGTACGTTTCTTTGTCAGCCCCCCAAGGGCATGGGATCCAAGTCAATTTGTGGCTCATAAATCTGTGCAGTGTTAAAAGATTTTGCAAGTAAACTATGTTTTCATATCCATGCAAGACAAATTTAATCAACATGTTGGAGGTCAAACATTTAAACTGGGATGGTTTGTTGTTGTTGTTTTTTTTTTTTTTTTTTTGTTGTCAGCGGTAAACAATATAGTATCGCTGTAAGAGCAAGTAATTTTCTTTTAATTAACATGATTTTTAAGGGCTTTGTAGTTTAAACGATGTGCTGTTTCAAAGCCTTGGTGGTTTAATAATTATCAAATATAATCTGCTTGCGCAGATTTAGATTTTATTCAAATTTCCAATCACCAGGCAGCGAGGAGGGCACAGGAGCAAGATGGGGCTCTTGAGTCCATGTTTCATTTTCAGCCCAAGAAAATCGAAGTCTTACGGCACCCGAATGCCTTTAACGTTATTAGAATTTATATTCTGCAAATAAGTGATTATAATTTGATTTTATATTTATATAGATATATAAATATACACACTATGGTTTAAAAAAAAAAGCTAATAATAAAGACAAAGGTGAAATATAAACTTTATGCATTTTTATATAAGTTTGTAAACATATCAATGTGAATAACATCATTTTACCGGCACGAGATTGACGAAACAAATGAAAAAAACTTAGAAAGGGATGGATAAGGAAGCGCAAAGTTGGAGAGCCGACAAGGAACAGCCTTCCGTGCCAGTTACGCAAAGCTACTCTCCCATTTTGTTTAGTCAAGGGACTGTTTGTTCCGTTAATAAAACATGAAATTAAAAACCATAAATTGGTGGATCAAATTATCGATTGAAAATTTTTTTTGGTTAAAGCAACTTAAATTTGAGTTGATACAGCTATGTGTGAATGATTTTAATTTCAAAAGAATTTTGCACATAATTAAAGATAGGCTACACTCGGTTAAAAAAGAAATAGGGCTTGTTAACTCATTGGCTAATATGGTTTTAACTAAATTTCTCTTCATTTATTTTTTTTTTTTAATTCATCATGAGAATGTTGTACGACTAGCATTTTGTTATGGATATTTATTCTTATTTAAATTCGACAAAGATGGGCCGAATTTTAAACTGAACTCCACCTCTCTTTGACCGGCTTCATTCATCAATAATGTCAACGTTTGAATTTATGGCTTCTTGTATTTTCAGGCCCCCGACCAGGGTTGAATATGTAATTTCACAACGCCGACGCCAATCTCTCCGTACTGTCTCCTTCGCACGTGTGATTTTCCTCCACCATAGCCTACACGTTGAAAAGTAAGGGCCCGTCCTTGTCATACACGTGGTAGATTCAGCCACGTCATATCGATTGCTTCCTGCATCCCCAGCATATTCAAAATTTTACCCAATCCCAACGGTCGGATTGTCCTTCTATCCCCAATCTCTACCGTCCGATCAATTAAACTGTTCGACCTTTAAGCTCCCAAAAGCTAAAATAACGCCTTTTACAGAGGGCATCTGGACACAACGAGACTGACATTTTCGAGAGAGAGAGAGAGAATGGTGAAGTTTGATTTTTGAATGCAAGAGCGATGATACGCTCTCTTGTGTCGTTTAGCGAAGCTTGAAATTTCATTAACTGGATTATTTTTCTTTGGTTTCAAACTCGGTCACATAACTGTTCGTTGAGGATTCTTACTGTGCTTTTTCATAGAGATGCGAGTGATTCGTGTCTGTTTCTCGATCAGTAAACAGAACATGTTTCTTGGGCGCGCCTGATCCAGAGTCGCTGTTTGTCTCCTGCAAGCATGAATTAAACGACACAGTTTTGTGATTGCTGATTTTGTAAGCATTGCGAAGTTTCAGAGTATTGTGTGGGAGAGTGTCAGAGTGTCACAGAGATACTAGTGCAAAGCTTGAAGATAAAGCCACAGTGGATTTTTAAGCTTTAAGGTTGGTGTCTTTGAGGTTGTTTGTTTCTTTAGCTATTAGCTTCCTTTCTTGCACCTTGGATCTCCTACTTCAAAAGGTAAAGTTCCATTCTTTTCCATCCTTTTCTTTCTTTGTTTTTCAGAACTAACATACATACTATCTCTCCGGTAGCTAATGAGGTCTCTGATTCTCTTCTCTCTTTTACTGGTCTCATGAAGCAGTATAGAAGAAGGAGGAGGACGAGAGTGCTGTGGCATGATCTGAAAGTTGAACAAGTCAAATTGATTTCCAGGTACCTTGAAGACACCTATTATTATTTAGATTATTTTTTTCGCAAAATGTATTTGTCTCGATGATGATCCTTATGAGAAATTTAATACACAACTAACTGTAGAAAAAGACTTGTATCTTCCCTTGAAAGTAAAGCCTCTCTCTCTGTCTTTACTTATCACCCAACAGCTAAGAAGAGCTTTACTTTGCGCAGCCTCTATCGGAATCCGTTGCGGGTCATATGAACTCACATCACAATCAAACTTGAAAAAGCTCCTGTATTTTGCTTTGATACACTCTCCTTCTCTCCCAAACTTCTTTCTCGTGGTTGGAAAGGAAAGTTAGAGGTTTGTCTCACTTTACCGTTATACCCTCCCAGACGACGTCTCTATGGCCGACATTTCAAGGGTATTTTTGTAATTTGAGCTGAAATTTCCACCGACGGCTTCTTCGTTAGACGGCGTTGTTAGCCATTAGAAGTTATTTCTATCGGTCCCCCCCCCCCCGGGGGTTTGGTTTTTCATTTTCACCATCAAATTCTTTAATAAATTAGCTCTTTTATTGTTATGGTTATGATTTTGAGGGGGCATTGAATGATCACCTGTTAAAGCAATAGAAAAGACTTGTGGGACATCTCAGGCACATCAGGTTGGTTGGTCGAGTCTTGTCTTCAGTAAACAAGCTTCGTGTGATCATCATGCACACTTCAAGATTCTCGAAGCTATTTGATTGTCTTTTTTGTTTTTTTGTTTTGTACCCCACAATTTTCCTATATCTTAATTTATAATTCACGAATTTTGTGATTGTAACTGCTCCCCCACTTTTCTATGCCATTAACATCATCTATCTTCGGTTCCAGCTCTGGCAGTTCCGGTTTCCTGATTCTTCGTCTCTAACAACAACCATGGTGGTTGAAGATAATAATCATGATGATGGTCGTTCAACAGAAGAATGGTTGTTTCAAGCACAAGAGCTTGTCCCTCTTGCTCTCGAGAAGGCCGGGGAGGTGAAGAATTTCCCAGGAAGGTGGAAGATGATCATATCAAAACTTGAACAGATCCCGTGTCGTTTATCAGACTTGTCGAGTCATCCATGCTTCTCCAAGAACGCTCTGTGCAAGGAGCAATTGCAGGCTGTATCATCGATACTCAGAGAAGCCATTCATTTGGCCGAGCTTTGCGTGAAGGAGAAGTACGAAGGCAAGCTCAAGATGCAGAGTGATCTCGATGCCTTGTCAGGGAAACTCGATTTACACTTGAAAGATTGCGGCCTGTTGATCAAAACTGGAGTTCTTGGGGAGGCCACTTTGCCGTTGGCAATATCATCAGAAGCTGATGTTTCGAGCAATATCAGGGAGTTACTGGCTCGCCTGCAGATCGGTCACTTGGAGGCAAAACACAGGGCTATAGAGAAACTACATGATGTAATGAAAGAAGATGAGAAGAGTGTTTTAGCTGTTTTAACACGTAGCAACATTTCTGCTTTGGTTCAATTGCTCACTGCTACTTCTCCCAGGATAAGAGAGAAAACTGTTACCATTATATGCAGTCTTGCGGAATCAGGGAGCTGTGAGAATTGGTTAATTTCTGAAGGAGTTATTCCGCCTCTGATAAGGCTCGTTGAATCAGGAAGTGCCATTGGGAAAGAGAAGGCTACCATAACCTTCCAGAGGCTCTCCATGTCATCAGAAACTGCTCGTGCCATTGTTGGACATGGTGGGGTTCGTCCACTCATTGATCTCTGTCAGACTGGTGATTCTGTGTCACAGGCTGCTTGTGCTTGTACTTTGAAGAACATATCTGCTGTCCCAGAGGTTCGACAAGTTCTAGCCGAGGAAGGGATTGTTAAGGTAATGATCAGTCTCCTAAACTGTGGAATGTTGTTAAACTCCAAAGAGTATGCAGCTGAGTGCCTACAGAATCTCACTTCTAGCAATGAGAATCTAAGAAGGCTTGTCATATCAGAAAATGGAATTAGAAGCCTTTTAGCTTATTTAGACGTTCCTCTTCCCCAAGAATCTTCAATGGGAGCCTTGAGGAACTTAGTAGGATCTGTCTCTGAACAGTCTCTAGTTTCCACGGGCCTACTTCCTCGCTTGGCTCATGTCCTAAAATCCGGGTCTACCGGGGCCCAACAAGCGGCTGCATCTACAATCTGTAAAATTTGCAGCTCAGGAGAGATGAAGAAGATGATTGGTGAGGCTGGGTGTGTCCCTCTGCTTGTGAAAATGCTGGAGGCTAAGTCTAACGGTGCTAGGGAGGTGGCTGCACAAGCGATTTCAAGCTTGATGATGCTGTCTCAGAATCAAAGAGAGGTGAAGAAGAATGACAAGAGCGTGCCCAGTCTTGTTCAGTTGCTTGATCCAAGTGCTCAAAATACTGCAAAGAAATATGCTGTGGCATGCCTTGGATCGCTTTCTTCGAGCCAAAAGTGTAGGAAACTGATGATCTCCTACGGAGCAATCGGGTATCTGAAGAAGCTCACAGAGATGGAGATTCCGGGAGCGAAGAAGTTACTTGAGAGATTGGAAAGAGGGAAATTGAGAAGCCTATTTAGCAGGAAATAGAGAGAGCGCATTGTATCTGCTTTTTTTGTACTTTGTTCTTATCGAATGTTTGTTTCATTGTCTATATGAAACGAAGTAGCCTAGGATGCAAACTGGAATGGTCCAGTTTGCTTAATGTAACATGTTAGTTTATTATAAATATTTAATCTTTTATGTTAATTTGCACAAAATCTGTAGTAGAAATACTCTTGCCAGAAGCTAGTATCTTGGAAATATTCAAATTGCATGGCTAGTAATTAAATCATCATTATAAACTTTATAAAAGAAGTAATCAGATATTGAGTTTCATTATTGCTTTGATTTGATAATGTCGCATAATCCCTTTAATATTGTAGGCCAATGCAGCAGTTGCTTGCGAGGGACTATTAACGAAATTAGATAGTTTAGCTATTGCTGACTCTGAGAAGATAGTGCACTTAATTGGATAAAACTCAAAACACATACCAGTATAAGTCTGAATAAATGAATTTAGATGTACAATAGGATGTCATAATTTCTTGAATGTTGACTAATCAGCATCTATAAACTATAAATAACCAATGAACAATTCAGATCTTGCCATGTGATTATATTATGTATAGCGGAAGAGCCATATCAGATTATGCATAATTCTTTTTAAGGTTAAAGAAGACGAAAAGTGGGCACAACTTAGAAGATATAAAGAGAGGCGGGTGTACCAAATTAGATGGAGGGATTTACCTTCCAGCACTAACAAATTGTAACTGTTTAACTTTCTTTTTTTGGAGAAATAGAGACAAGCAGAAGCTTAAGAAAAGGAACAAGAAAAGAAGCCAACAAGCCTTCCCCAGAACTTAGCTAAAGCAATCTAACAGTATCGCTTGTCAGTTAAGAATAACTCTTCTAACCCTCTGAAATTTCAGGTATCATCCGTATCTCAAAGTTATCACTATGGCCGTGATGAAGTTAAACTCAAAGGGGCTCCTTTTTTTACTCGTCACCAATGTTGTTTATTTTCTGATGCGGCATACAAGACTTCCATATATCTAAGTTGTACTGGATGCAATAAAAAATGGTAAATTATTTAAAAATTAAAAAGAAACATACGGTGCTTAAAAGAATCATAATATTCATGATTTATAGAATTGGATTGACAGATGTAATGAGGGAGCCGCCATCTAGGAAAACATTAAATGTGGATTACAGCTAATCATGCTTTGTAAGCAAACAAAGGATTGAGATTGATGAGAAAAGGCGGCACCAAAAGTTCTCATGTTGTATCACCACCAATCCATTTTGTTTATTGTGCGCGCCAAAATGTGGCCCTAATAACCAAACCCTCCATTATGTATCATATGTGTTTGCTTTTTAGTGGCCAATTAGATCATCAGTCTCCCATCAAACCATGCGCACATTTATCATCTCGCGTTAAAACCATTCCATTTGGCAATATGATTGTACATATGTCTAGTCCAACCGCTTGGACTAGAGTTATTTGAAGGAACGGAGGGCAGACAAATAGATTAAACTGTTAAAAGAAACAAAGGCCCCATCAAGAGCTATACCGACTTTCCATTTGTTGCGGTGCACATGTTGTTGGAAGTATTGGAATTGGTTGAGTTAATTAAATTTGTGCATTGGAAGTGTTAGAATTAGTTGGATCCTTTACTTAGAAGACACAAAGAAATGGAGAATAACTAGAAGGAAAACCATATTGTATTGGCCCGTTGACTTTCACAAAAAGTAAATATATTATTAAGACCCCACTTCCAAAGCCAACATATTGTCTTATCTCACTCCCGTATAAATGTAAATTCAACATATGGCATCCTATATTTTATTCAAAGAAGTCTAACAGATGCTATTTGTGCAAGAAAAAAAAGACACTTTGCAAAAAATTGTCCCAACATATGGCATCCTATAAATAAGCGAGCTCCAGAATAGTGGATAATCCAAGTATTAATAGTAGTGAATTGCATATTTTGGAATTATTTTGTTCATATATAAGAATATTCAATACTTGATTTTTATTCGTCTTGTCAAAATTATCTATTCTTTATATTAGAATCCGTGAACATTACACAGACTCATACCGAAGTATTAATTTAAATGTTTAATTTGATTGAATAGATAAAAACGGGTGATTAGTAATACAGGAAACTTTTCACAAAACTAGACAAACTCTTCCACATATTTACTTCATAAACCATAAAAAATACTTTTAAAATCATAGTTTGGTTTCTATTTAAACACTCCCAAAACCAAATTTAGAGCCAGTGTTGAATGACTTAAAAAGTTACTCCTTATCTAATATATAATTAACTAATTTGAGTATATTAAGAATATTAGTTAAATTAATTAATATGATATGTTTTCTCTAAAACATCCTAAGTATCTTTCTTAATTTTTTTTCTTCTCTCCTACTTGATTATTGTTTTAAAAAAATATCAATAGGGTTAATTTAAAAAAATTAATAAACTTGTGAAATAGGTATTATACTACTTTTGATCCTTAATATAAGAGCTAGTTGAGTAATTTGAGTAAATTAAAGAAGTTTGTTAAGTTATTTATTTGTAATAATTATGTGTTATCTTTCCTAAAATATCTTAGCTAATCATATATTAACTAAAACTACCATTTGATTGAATTTTTAACATGTGCAACTATAATAAGAATTAATTTGAAAATAAATAAATATGAGAGATAAAGTGAATTGAAATCTTATATTTAGAATCAAATTAAAAATTAAACTAAACGGGGGTGGTACATAGGATGAATGTCAACTTTCCGTCCGAGTATTTTGTTTGATTGTGGGAAAAGGAGAGGACCGAACAAGCCCTTATCACAGGCTGCCTAGTCACGGAGGGGAGCAATACGACACGCCAAGCTGACGACTGAGGGAGGAAAAAGACCCAAAGGCCAAAGGCTAAGGCTCTCGCGGAAACATACATAGTGCGATTGTTATTATCGAGGCTGTTTTAGCGGGCACTGCCTTTGGTACTCTCTCTCACATCTTCCTTATGTGCGTTGTCTGATTCAGTAGATAGGATCGGGAATTCGCCATCCCTAGTCGTTCAATTCTTTGACTTTGCAGTTCGAGGTGCAAAAGGGCAATCTTTGGTATCCTGCTTCGCTATTTTCTGATTTCGTGTGTTCATGGGGAAGTCGGTTGTTGAAATTTTCTTATGTTGCTTGCCTGGATTTGTGGGGTAAAATAACCTGTTGAGCGTTCATATTCTGAGGTTTGTGTCTGCGTGCATATCATTTATATGATACGTGGTTGCCAGGAAATTAATGGAAAGGAAGTGGCAAATTGAAATTTCTAAGCTTATGATTCATAGGGTTAGTGATAGCATAGGAGTCCTTCCATTTAATGACTGATTTGATTGATGACAATTTCATCGACATCAGTGAGATAAATAGTCTCTAAAAGCATGTTTTCATGATTCAGTGATTTTTGAAGGTTCTTCCACCAGTGTTTGGTGTAACTGGATAAATGCTATTGTCTTACCACAAATATATCTTAGTTGATCCAGAATAAGAATCGTCTTTTGACAAATTCAACGGTTGAATTGATGGCTGTTTCTGCAGTGATACACAACTAGCCTTTTTTTTTTTTGTTCTTGTTTTTGTTTATTTGTTTCAAATGTGAGTTTTTGAATGAAGATGGAGAAAATAAATGGAAGAAAAATCTTTAATTTGGATTCTTTGTTTCTCTCGCTTTCTTCCAATAAACAAATGTTAGCATTATGGGCCTTTTCGCTTTGGAGAGACCTGAGTTGTCATATACCAAAATGCAAAATTTTGAGAGGCAGGCATGTTATGGCGGCACTTGGAAGGATATAAAATGTGCTGAATTTTTTCCTTGCTCATTGGGGTTTCTCGATGTAGGTGGTGGTTTTGTAGGATTCCTTAATTGTGAATGCCAGAATGTCTATCAGGGTTCAGAATATATGTTGTCAAAAGACAGTCTCTTATTTTCCTTTTCAAAATACGGTTATATTTATATTCTTGTCTGGTGGTTGCACTCTCAAATTGCTTCGTGGCATCTTTTCATTGAAAGAAATAATATATTCATTCTTTGTCAAGTCAAATGGAATTCTTCTGATCTAAATTTCTTAGCCCTCCTGCTCATTTGATGTGGAGAATATCACACTTTGATCCACTCCCCACCCTCCTTTTCCTGATTTAGCAGAAGTGAACTGTTTCTTTGATTTTGTCCTACAGCTCCTATCATTGTAAAAGATGAGTACACTGGATGCAACTCGGGCAGAGCTTGCTCTTATTGTTTTATATTTGAACAAGGCTGAAGCTAGGGACAAGATATGCAGAGCAATACAATATGGTTCCAAATTTTTGAGTGATGGGCAACCGGGTACTGCCCAGAATGTGGACAAACAAACCAGCTTGGCACGGAAAGTTTTCCGTCTATTCAAGGTTTTGTTTTGCTTATATTAAATTTATGAAAGTATTGGAATTCATCTAATCATTTTTTGTTGTTTCTTTTTTCTGTGAAATCAAATATGTACGTCTTTTCTTCCCGCTTTGATGATATGCTACCTGAGCACCTGCTATTTGTTTTAGTGATGTTTTATTTTCCTTCAATCATCTTTCCCCCATGCATCCTCATTGATATATTTGATTTATCCATATTAAGTTAATTATTTTGTTTAGTTCCAAAAGAATCTCAAAATTTGTTATTATTTACTACTATTATTATTTATCCCTTTGTAACATTTAAAGGGAATTTTCGCATGTTTAAAGATGAAGAAAATTAGTTAATCTTTTCATTTGTTGCACCCTGGTATATGCAGTTCGTCAATGACCTGCATGCTCTGATAAGTCCTGCCCCACAGGGAACTCCCCTATCCCTAGTTTTGTTGGGAAAGGTATCAAATTTCTGAGAATATTTCACCATTTTTTATTCTTCTTTTATTTTTATTCTTCCTGATAATTTGTTTGATGACCCTTTTAGTCCAAAAACGCATTATTGTCAACCTTCCTGTTTCTCGATCAATTTGTGTGGCTGGGTAGATCTGGCATCTACAAGGTAGGAAGCTCAACTTGTTCCAAGCATTGAATTGTGTTTTTCTCTGTATTATTTGCATCAGAATATTATCCAGCAGCATATATGATTTTTGTTGTCCAACTACAGAATAAAGAACGTACTGAACTAATTGGACGGATATCTCTTTTCTGTTGGCTGGGTTCCTCAGTATGTACCACCCTAGTTGAGGTATGTCACTTTTGTGTGGCTTAATTGTACCATCAATAATTCAATCTTAGGCCTTTGCTTTAACCTTTCGTATGGCGTGTTACTGCTTGATGTTTCAGCTTGGCGAGCTTGGAAGACTCTCTGCATCGATGAAGAAGTTAGAGAAAGAACTCAAGGACAGTAACAAATATAAAGTATGTTTTGCCACTTTGTTTATGGGTTCTCCAATGTTTCTGTTTTATGTTTGCCATATTCAGCTGGCTTTATTTTCTGGACTTTTTAGCATTGCATTAGAACTCTGTTGATGCAGAATGAGGATTACCGTGCTAAATTAAAAAAGTCAAATGAGAGGACTCTAGCACTTATCAAAGCTGGAATGGATGTAGTGGTAGCAGTTGGGCTGCTTCAATTGGCGCCTAAGAAAGTCACTCCTCGCGTGACTGGGGCATTTGGATTTGTTACATCTCTAATCTCTTGCTATCAGGTGCATACCAGTATGATTTTTGTTTGCTTCCCTTTGAATATATGCTGACCACCCTATCTATGCACGCACACGCATAGCATCACGAGTAAATAAACAAGGGTAAAGTCATGGTCATCAAGTCATAAATTTGGAAATCATTGTTCCATAAAAACATCAAATTGGAAGATTCGATAACAGGTGAAAAATAGCTTGAATTATGTAACATCACATAATATCTTCATAATACAAGTAAAATACTCAAGGCGGTAAATCAAACCCATAAATTAAAGTACTTAAACATGAGTCATATATATTAGCCTATTGGTTATCTTAATTTTAAGTACTTAATTCTTGAAATAATTTCAAATAATATCTCTCTTATGAGAGGCACCGGCAATACTTAACAATAATGTAGCACAGTCACGCCAAATCATTATTTACACTCACATATGAATTGCAAAGTCATTCCATTCTGTCGAATTGACATGAACTTGGCTATTCATAGTCAATATAGTCCTTGATTAATATCGCCAGTGGGTAACTTGTTATGAAGCGTAATATTTGAATTGTAGATCTGACAGTTAAGTACTATTTATGATACAGTCATTAAATCACATCGTTGGTTTGTTTCTTTTTACAAATTGTAAGATTTGAGTCATGAATCTTAGGATTCTGGTTATTGAAGGTATGATCAGACTAGGTGTCCTAAACATTTTCGTGAGCTGAAAAAAATTCTGATGTTTAGGACATTTTGATTTCACTTGAAACTTCTAGAGAAATATGCATGCCCTTTAGACTTTTTGAGGGATCACACCATATTTATCTTCTGCTGCAATTTATGCTGAGATTGTTTTTCTCTCTTTACTTACAAGGATTCATGTTTTGCCCAAATGCAGTTGCTTCCTGCCCCTGTCAAGTCGAAAACCTCGTGAAGATGGAAGAACAGACTCCCTCTTATCGTGCTTGGATGTCATTAAATAATCGTTTACATTTGTCACTAAATGTTTGTTTAAGCGAACTTTGAGCAATATGCTGGCTAGTAGGGAAGGAGTCTTTAAAATGCCATTACAGATAATGTCAATATTGTCATGGTTTGTTATGGGAGAAATGATGTCCGTTTGGCCCTCAATTGGTTTGGTGAAACTGAGGAATAAACAAATTAGCGATAAGGGATTTGATCAAACATAATTGAGTGTCCTATTGGATAATAATGATATTAGAAATATGGTGTGTGTGAGAATGGCCAATAGGACTATGCCGTAATTGATGAGCATAAATAGCCGATGACACTGATCTACGGAGCACGCCTTGTTTTTGCTTGTTAGGCCTGAGTCTTTCTATTATGAGAGGGCATGGCCATTTTGAAACGAGGCTCAAGGTCGCAGTATAAGATTGAAGTTTTCAGCAGGAAGGTGGTGTGGATTTGTTTCGGTTGTTGCATTCAACTTTAATGACAGCCTATGCGGTTAAATCATAAGTCATAAAATTGGAATTTGACGTGGGGCCTAGTTTTATGATTACGTCTTCATCTTCACTAGTATAATAAATGTTAAATAATCCAACGAAATAGTGTTGAGGAATGAGGAGTAGCTTGTTTGCCCCTTTCTTGAAAGTTCTGCCTTCGGTGTCTTTTAGCTTTCTTTTTAGGCTCGATCGAAATTGAATGTCATAAAACTGGAAAATAAAAACGAGGAATGCATCTGATTAAACCTGTGCGCACTGGGGAGAATTATCAGGCGCGTTTGAATTGGTCTTGCCTTCCTTTTAGATGACAAAGCGCTGACAATTTTTCTATAATTGTGACATTAAAAAATTTAAAATCAAATTGGCTTTCTTCTAAAAAATTTTAAAAATTATATACTATTTTGGCAGAATATAAATAAAGATTTAAACCCCTTATTTGGTTGGAGAAGAGGGACGGGGAAGAGGGCGAAAATTTAAATGAATGCAATTTTAACCCAAAAAATTTGGAAAACTAGGGTTAATAATTCTTAGAGGTCCAATACAGAAAATGTAACCTTGAAAAACTTTCTCATTGCCGCCAACACCTAAAAATTACTAAAAAATACTTCGTTACTTAATATATGCTTATTTAACAAATCTTGAGTAGTTAATGATGAAAATAAAATTCTCATAAAACAATACCTTGAAAGCATAATCGATGAGGAAAAAAAGCATAATCACTACTGGAAAAAAAATTAATATTTTAAGAGAAATTATACTACAAAATATTTTTACAATACTAAATATATCTTAAAAAATACTTCAAAGAACTCAATGATCACAAAATACTTTAAAATGTTAGATATATCTGACAAAATACTTGTACACAACTTTGAAGGTAGGAATTATGGACATACTATATAGTCGATACATTACACTATAGCATGGGTAACAGCTAAGTTAGACTTTTTTTTTAAAATTAATTTTTACCGAATTGAGATAATCCCGAGCAATTTTGGTCGCGAAATGCAAACAACGTTTTTGACCCCCAAATGATAATTAGACCGATTGTTCTGCAACCATCAACCAGAAAAGTAGATGCCTAAATTAATTCAGAAATTAGACCACAGGGCAGGGAACTTTAACTTCAATTCCAAAGGTAAGCATTTAATCAAAGGCTACACACACAAAAGAGGACAAAAAGGATAACGATTGCGGTGCAAACCAAACCATACCTGGAGAGATACTATGTCCCCCTTTTCTTTATTGTTTTGGGAGGGGATTATAAAAGCACTTATTAGGCATAAAAAAAGATCAAAGGGCATATGCGTCTTCAAAGTCATCAACTTCCTCATCCTCATCCCAATCCTCTTCTTCGACAACCTCGACAACATTTTCCCGCAACATTGTCACAATCTGTTGAAAATCTCTAATTCGCCTCTGCACATAATCAGGGGGTATCGCATGAGACTCGTTAGAAAAGGCTGGTTGGGTGGGACACTTGGCCAGCTGATCACACTTGAGCAGAAATGTTCCAGAAGATGGTTCACGAATTTCAACACTAAACGCAGGAGACAGTGGGCGGCCCACAACTTGAACATGAGAGACACTGCAATCACAATTTTCTTCACATTAGGGATTCCAAAATGACATCTGCAACACAATCATATGATGGTACACTAAGGGATGCTTCAATAAATTTAAGGTTGAATCTCAGGGCAACTAACCAACTAACGACAAATCTAACAAACCTATGCAAAATGGAAGTGGGAAAGGAAGCAAAACTATAAGAATGCCTACGAATTTCACAGGTGTGCCGCTAAATGACAATAAGCTAGTTCTACTATTACGATGAAAGGAGGAAATATCTGTTAGGTTCTGCAAAAGAGAGAAAAAGAATTGGGAGATAGAAGGGAAGAGAGGGGAAAGAAGAGATGAGAAGGTAGGAGAGAGATGTGTGTTATAGAGAGAGAGAGAGAGAGAGAGAGAGCCTAGAATCAGTATCTGAAATCCTAGGAGAGAAGAAGATGGAAATTCCTGAATAATCCCTGAATAATATACTTCATTCACCCCCTAATGTCATCGTACAATAGATTTAAATAGGCTGAAAACATAACTGAGAATAACTAACTAGTAACTTCCTAATAACCTCCTACATTCTAGGATAAGGATTATCAATAACTGACAATAACTAATATTTAAATAATCCCACTGTAATAGTCTCAAAGGATAACTGAATATAACCACCTAAAATTGAAGATTAAAAATAACTGAAAATAACTAATTTGTAAACTGCCCTTGATATGGGACTCTATCAATATCCACCGGAAATTTTTCAGTTTCTTCTCATGCATCAAGACTGATATGAAACACAAGATCCTCTGATGAGAGCAAAATCATACCTTTTTTAGGCATTTAGATTAGATTATGTATAAATGAAGATTCTGTGGTCCAGGTTTAGGTACAGCATCAAGTCAGGCAACAAAGCCATCCTCACCATAAACCGACTCACATCCCATTTACACTCTCAAATCCCCAAAAAATTGGTGAACACAAAGTTCCGAAGTAGTTTGTGAGGTCTTCACAAAGCTTACCATTTCTAAACATGACCCAAGGACAAGCCTAGGAAAATAGGCATGAAATGTAACCAAACCAACAGTGTCAGCAAACATAGCAAAGAGAAAAATTTAAGATTCCTTTCACATGCATATAAATAAATAAAATGGCACCATGTAGACCACACAAAACGCAGGAAAATAAGGCATATAGTTATTTTTGTAGTTATTTTCAATCTTATCCTAAGTTGTAGGTGGCTATTGGGAAGTTACTTGCAGTTCCATGTTTTTAGGGATTGGAAGTTAACGTCAGTTATGCCGACAAAACTATAAGTATCATATTATATTATTATGTATTTTGTCAAGGATATGAATGAAAGCATTATTCAGATATTAAACTTCTCTCTTCCCCTGTTATTGCAACTCTCAATGAAAAAATGAATAGGGATGGAACACACCAAATGTAGAACAAGTTGTCCATTTCTTGTCTCTGAATCCTTCCCAAAAGCTCAATCTGCAAGATCCTACCAATACAAAGCACTGGTTGTGGCAGCTTGAACTTCTGTAACCGGTTTTCCTGCACTCAAAGAAATTTTTCTCAGAAATGAATGAAGTTAAAAAGGAATGCTCAAGCAAAATTTTGTAAAAAAATGAAGTTAATTATTCAATCACATAAGATTTCTCTCAACTAAATCAGGCTAGTTAATTTCCAGTTTGGGAAAAAGCTTATTTATTCTACCAGCACTACAAAGTACACCATTTCGAACACTCGTACTATACACAACATATTTATATGCAACACTTTAAATTACATGTAGACACTGTTAGATTTTATTGTGTTACGAAGTAGTGTCCAAGTCAGTGTCTATACTTCCTTCGTAGGATTACTCAAACCTGAATCGAGTTTAATAAGAGGCATGCCAATGATCTAATATATTTTGCGCTCAAAACACAAGACATCAAGTGGGCCAAAAAAATCAAATGGCTCAAATAATCACATTATATTCAATTTTCAATGGAACATTAAGGAACCCCCCCCCCCCCAAAAAAAAACCAAAAAAAAGAAATTACGGGGGAGTGGCAAGACCTGAAACAGCAATTTTCAAACAACCTATCAATTATTTAAAATCCTACAGTCATGGGCATACAAGTAACAATGTGATTGTCAGAGACAGGTACACGTAAAGTATTCAACGTTCTCCTTCACCAAAAAGAAAAAAGGAATAAGGAAGATGAGCATAGTGATATATGCTTTCTCCTTCTCAACCAGAAATACTGTCCAATGTCCACAAAATAGATGTTTATCTTATCAATTTATTCGCACTGATTGTAATATACACAACAATAATAATCTTCATTCAAATGCTTCCCCGCCTGACATCAAATGTTTTCTGTTTGATCCAGAGACATCAATTGCAACTAGGAGTAGTCAGCTAAACTTCTTCAAAACATATATGGAGTCAATCAGTTTTGCTAACTTGCAGGTAAATGAAAATTAAAGCCCACTTCAATTATTGAACCACTATTACTGCCCCTAAGCGTTTCAAGACGTCAACACTCTTCCGACCTTACGATTGATCATCAGACCAAAACAGATCTATCATAACGCATAAAGAGAGTGCAGATCGAGTTAGGCACCTTGTCCAGCCAATCAACAAATGGGCGTCAACCAACACCAGATATTGGACCTAGTAGAGTTTGTAGTATAATGGACCCATAAATGGAAATTAGATTTATGTTACTGATTCAGCCACCAAACATCTCCAAGGAAAGGAAGGAAATGAAAGCTTTATTCAACATCCTCATTTTTTGCATACGGTACAAAATATGCATCCTTGCCAAACCACAGAAAGCCCCAGTCAAGAATCTTAAGCATTGGAATCACTAAAACAGCACACTATAGCTATCATCCAATCCACCTGATTTCCAGCCACACGAATAAGGCTCATTTCAGCTTCCCTAAAGCATCTGCCACAAGGTTATCTCTCAATTCATCACCAGCTATATCTGTGGTCATATCTGACATGTATGCACCAACGTTGCAGAATTACATGCAAATGTATCATATTTACTGACTCATTCATCATTCCACTGGCCTCTTCAGCCAAAAGCATCATCTAATGAAACACAGTTAAAATCCGGGAGTTCATAGGTTATTAAAATGAGAAATTTTTACTATTCAAGAGAGCCTCCATTACACAACCATGAAAGACAAAAGCAACCAGAGAAAGGGAAACTTCACTAGCAAAGTATAAATTGTATTTGAAATCAAGTATCAAATCCCATGAAACAAACGAAGCATTCAGAGGAAAAAGAAAAGTATAGGAAATAGATATTGTTTGAGAAGCAAAATTGCATACCTGAGCCATTGGAAACTCCGGAGAAATGTAGGTCCATACATACTTTTCATCAGCAGAGGTGTCTAAAGAGCGATTAGGATGACCCATTTTGATTCGAACAGATTTTGCTGAATATATAGGAAACCCTGGCTGAAAAAAGGCTGAACATGAAGAAAACAATATCATCAAAAAAAGGCTTACAAAAGCAAATTAAACAAACTAGCACATTGTTTGTCAAAAAACAAAACAATACCTTGGAAAGGGTGAACACTAATTTCCGTAATAACACAAATTGGGCAGACCAACTTGTAAGTTAGTGTCTCAGGCACGTCAGGATTTTTTTGCCCTTTACTGGACCAGTACGAAGCTCTCCCACCAATATCATCTCTTGCATCTAATGTATTATCAATGCTTTCCTCTGGAAAATTATCAGTGCTAGAAGCACCAATTGTCTCTTGAATGCAACCCACAATAGCAAATGATGTGCAGGCTCTAGCTAAATAAGCATAGACTCTATGGTCCTTTTCTAGAGATTGGCATTCCATAGAATAGCTAGATCCAACTTCAGGTTCCTTTGATCCACTTTTATTCATTTCAACAACATATGAGGCTCTAGATAATTGAGGAAACATTCTCAAGCATAGCTGTTTGCAAAGACCTTTTCTAATCACTGCAAATCAGTATACTAGATAATCAGTAGAAATAACATTTGTCATTGGATTTTAGTTTCTGCAGAACTCTTGCATCCTTTGAGTATGATCGCTGAGTATGATCGCTGTAGATTTCATAACTTTTTCCACCAGTGCTTAAATGAAATGACTTAACTTTTGATTTTAGGGGAAAAAAGAAATTTTATTAGGGTGAAAGTAGCAGTGCAGTAAGAAGTCCTCCAAGACAGACCAAACAGTAGATTCTACTAAGCTCTCACTAATATGTGTACTTATTCTCATTAAGTATTGCAAGAAGTTAGGCTGTTCAGCAGTTCGCAATCAACCATGTTGAGAACACATTCCATTTCTAATGCATAAACACTAAAATGAGACTAACATTTTAATAGAAAGCTGATATTATGAATAACTTTTCAAATTTATATAAATCTTTATAGCTAAAATAATTTTGACCCAAAAAAAAAAAAAAACTCTTTTTTCACCTAGTCTCCAATGAGATTGCATTATCTTTCTTATTTTACAGTTATTCTCTAAATGTTTGTTCAGATTACCATCATAAATAATACACCATCAAGAATGTTTTATAAGCCTAGGTTAGCTGACAATCCAAGTGATTAGCACGCACTCCTTTCTGTTGCCCACAATTCAAAAGCTCGTCTGGATGTAGCACGCACTCTTGTCTAATACATTATTCAGCAAACCATTTACGTCAATATTCAAACAAATTAAGGGGAAAAAATGGAAGTTTGGTCATGTATGCCATAATCCCCATGTCAAGGTCCACATGCAAATAGTAAGCACATATACTAATAAATTAGGAAAGAGAACAGCTTCCGTTATAATATTCTATTAGAAGGCATAAAAAAGGCGGTGCAGGTGTGACCACGTATGCTTTATCTTCTTGTCAAGGTGCAAGTGAGAATCATTAGCATACTGAGGCTAAAATTTCATGAAATACATAACACAGAAAAGAAAGCATAATCTTAAAAGGGTTGATTGATCAGATGACAAAACATGATGTGAAATGCATAGACTAAAGTTGGTGTACTCGTATAAATGAGATATCCACCGAAGTTAAATGTAGAAATCAACCGGTACAGCTCACCATAGTGTCGCCAAGAACGCGAGACACAACTAACTCGGACAAGGTCAGACGGATCATCCAGACACGTGAGAATCTTGTGCGACATGTCAGGATCAAGCCAATAGATGAAATCCACAGAAGATCCCATATTGGGGTGGTAGGTGTATGAGAAATAACAAGTTCTTTTACAAGCCTGACAACCTGAACTGGCACAAGAACAACATCTTAACAACTAGCACAGTTCACTCCAAAATGGAGCAAAAAACAATTTTTTATTCAAGACTTCAACAATTAGACAGTCCGTGATTATTTGTTGTAATGTTGCATTTTGGCCATGAATGTAATCAAAATTGACGCACATATAAATACATATCCTCGCCAGCATAATTATAATCTTTTTATTTCTTGACACGTATAAGACAGCAGTGGGGTGCCCTTAATGTAAAATCTCCGCCAACCCAGGCTAGCAATCGAGGTATGAGAAATATCAGAAAAATGGCTCACCAGAATACGAAAAGTCAATTCGCTCAGAGAAAATAAAAGAAACAAAATATTAAATGATCCGAGAAATTCAATAATTTACATTTTACTAGAGTTAAGTAAATTGGTCATGAATTTCCCGTATTTCGGGGCAATCCCCAGTGATTACCCGAATTCGTTCGATAACCAGAAAAGGAGGATAAGAGTGAAGAGTAGCGGTATTTCGAGAGAAAATTCGAAACAAGAATAAAAAGTTGAACGCAGATTAAAAGGGATCTTCAATTGAAATTCGAGAGAGAAAAAGAGAGAAGTATGGCAATGTTCACCTTCGTCGTACGCCGGAATACGTGCACGTCCGAAAAGGAAGCCCTAGAAGGAAGACATGAAGAAATTGAGGGACAGAGAGGATTGTTGGTGACAGAAGGAAGGGAGGAGGAGAGAGGGAAGGGGGTGAGAGAGAGATGGCGTACGAGTGGAAGAAAGAAAAGAAAGCGCCGGGAAGCGAAGCTTGTTATTAATCTATGCAAATCATCATCGGCATCATTAAATGTGTCCTTTTCATGTATTACTTAAATTCCGGATATTTTTCGGTGAAATATCCCAAATACTCTGAAGAGGATTTTTTAGAGCATCGTCTGTTAAACTTGCTTAAAAAAAAGCCAAGAAGCTTGGAGCTTGTGTGCAACAAAATGCGTCATCAATTTCCTTCGCACCTTGTGGGTCATTCTCTGAAAAATTTTATATACATTATGTATGTGCGAAATGTCGCATTTTAATGCATACAAAAACGTTACATTTTAACATTTTTTCCAATGCTAGAATAGTATTACCTCTTATTTTTAATATAAGAGTTAATTTAATTTTTATTTTAGTTTTAAATATAAAACCCTCAATACATTTTGCCTTTCATATTTATCTATGTTTTTAAAATAGTCCTTACAATAATAATAATTCTGGTTAATACACTTAATTAACAAGAATATTTTAAAAAAACAATACATATTTATTACAAATAACTAATTTGATTAATTTTCTTAATCTATTTTAATTAGTTAATTAGCTCTTATAGTACTATAGTTTTCATGAACTTTGCGCTGCATATGTCTTCCTAACTTTGAAAAAATTGAAATAAAGAATTATCATGCTTCATAATGAATTCGCAGTTAAATATGACTCTGATGACGATCTGCCATATCACTCTAATAAAGAATAATGTGAGAAGGAGTTTTGGAAGTTATCAGATACAAATATGTTGGCGGGCCTTGTGCAACTTCCTGTGTATTCATCCTAATTCCATTCGGCTGAAAGTGGCGTAGGAATACAGGAGATAGGCTTGACGGCAGATAACGAACCCTTAGCCAGAGTTTATCAATATGACACAGAACAAAGTTCAAGTTACAGTCTAGATTTTACTTTTAAAAACAAGGTCTGAGGAGAAACACAACCAATCCTCACTCTGTAATAGCAGAGGATCTACATACAGGAGCCTCGCACACTTGCAACTGAAGAACACGTGTACAGAAAAAATCTTACAACACAGCTCGCATCTTTATTTGGCACATTTGGGCCCATCACCTATCCTTGCATCTCCACCCCTACACATTTTTAACCAACAAAACCAATCTTTACCAAGTCCTCCATTTTTCCATCTCAACTACCAGACGATCTTCAGCAGACCCCAGTTGTATAGAATAACACGAGCAGACTGAGTCAAATCACAAAGAAACATTCATTCACTTCGAAAATGGATGGTTTTTTAGTTCAATTTCGCCAAATTGCTCTTTACTATCTGTTTTGATCTGTCCCATATCATTGCGTCATGTCATTCCGCCTAGGCTTCAAATGACATCATTTTACTCAAAAAACCCACGAGCCATGAGCCCATACGGAAGCCGAGTCCATCAGTACCACCTTTTGCTGGAAGTGCTAAGTTCACGTGAATCGTTGATTTCATTCGTGCTCAGCCCCTTCCATGGAGACCTTGATGTTCTTGTCTGTTTCCTTATATTTAACCCAATCGTCTTATCTTCATAAATTGGGTCCGCCGAACAAGTTTTCCTTCTTCTGCTCCTTTCCTACGTTACTGTTGCATACCAAGACAGAGTCCACGCAGAGACCTCCTTTGATGTGGGTGCAATCGATTTGGGTCAATGAAAATTTGATGTTCATCAAATCATCAGGGTTTTAGAAACAAAGCTTCCAACAGGATAGAGGACCCAGTTTCCTGGATTGTCCAAATGGCACTGGGATACAGCATGTTGGCCATCCGAAGTTGTAAGTTTCAACCTCACAGGCTTTATGTCCCAGCCATGGACATGCTCAGTGTTACAGACCCGACGGCCAAGCCTCTTTGATGACCTTCCAAGTTGGAGTCTGAAAAACACACTGTAGGTCCCTGGCGGAAACCGGAAATCAATGTCTCCCTCCACTTCAAGCCACCATATTTGTTGAAGATAAGCAACTGTCTGGAATCTATACACACAATAAAAAGCATCGGATATCAGATTTCAGGTTAGTCCTGAAACCTCAAATGGATCATAGAGAAAGAGAAGCATATTATCACTGAGAAGAAATCATGACCTAGGAATCATGTACAGACACTAATTCAGATGCACCACATGACAGATAACCACTCATACTGTATCAGGATGGTTGAGTCCCCAATCTTATGTGTTTAAGTAGATTGTGGCTCACACCAGACCAAGGCCAAGGTGGCTAAAATCTTAAAAAGTTGAGTCCTTCTGAGATTACGTTAGAGAAACTGTATATACACGAGGCAACCACAAAACATATCAAAATTCGATGCATATGAATATCGCAAAGTCTCTCAAGCCTACCATATCCAGGATTATTCCAACTTCAGAGATTAGGGTAAGACTTGGTGATAGGTAATTACAAGTTCATGAAAAGAAGACGATTTTCATACATAAGTTCATAAAAAGAAGACAATTAATTATGAATAATTCAAACCTATTAACAAAACCAGATAGAATTCCCGGCACGAGGACAAGTCTATACAGAAAAGACAATACACACAATTCATAGGCAACTTGAGTCCCATAAAATAGGCAAGAGCTATATGGTTTTACCTACAATAATCTCACCTTGACTCTTCGGTTGGAATGTAATTCCAGTATCTCCGATCATCTATGCCTGTAATCCTAAACACTTTGGAAGAAATCGCTAAACAGATCCCACCTGTCCTCTTATTTATCCGTAGTTCCTTCGCCACAGAAACATTTCATGAAGTAATCAGGCACTTGAAAAGAACGATGAAGTGGGATGATGCGCGCGCGCGCGCGCGCGTGAGAGTGAGAGAGAGAGAGAGAGAGAAGAAGGGGTGGGAGGACTTACCTTTGTTCCGTTATCAAATAGATTAGGCCTACAAAGTCTAGCATAAACGAAGAAGGGGTGGGAGGACTTACCTTTGTTCCATTATCAAATAGATTAGGCCTACAAAGTCTAGCATAAACGTCCTTCTTCCCCAGTTCCATCAGAGAAGCATCCTTCAATACCTCTTTCACTAAGAACTTATAATTCGAAGGCAATTTGGATTCCCAAATAAAATCTGCTAATGAAGCTCCACGAAATGCCCGATTCAAACGAGCCAGCTTGCAGATTTCAGGTGGGTCCAAATACATCAAAATCAATGCCACACAGCTCTCTGGTATGTCTCCAAGTCTTGGCCTCACAGCAACATCAGCAAATTCAGAATCCGAAACACGCCGGGAAAAACTAGCACCCATAAGAACACCAAATATGAATCCGAGAGAAACTCAGGATATGAACTCGCCTCAAAACTTGAGTTTGAATCTGAATTTGTCGATTTTTTGCGAGAGAACAAGGGAGCGGAAAGAGTGCTGAACAGCTTCTGCACCCCCAGAAACTTTAGCAGAATACATGGGCTTCCAAGAAGACGAAGAAGCTGGGACTGTATTTTAAGAAGCTCCTAGATAGAGCTCGTATTTTAAAAACCAGAAATTAAGGCAGAAAATTCATGATTTGAGGACGGAGCAGAGAGAGAGAGAATTAAGAGACGCCGGGACGGGTTCCAGCAGGGACGCGCATGGACAAGACACGTGTTCCTGACGTGGACACGGACCTCTGCGCCGGTTTTGACGGAGAATGGAACCTGTTCCTGTCACCAATGAACTTGAACTTCCATAGTTACATTTATTAGACATCCTATTATTTGTCTGTAATAGGAAAAAATATTTGGCCAGAATGAACCATCGTCATTTTAGATGCGGAGTATTTTCCCATCTGCATCCCGTTAAATGTTGTTATTTGTTGGAGTTAGATTTAAAATTAGAATTGGTATGGTTATTTAAAAAAAAAAATAGAATTAGAATTAGTATAATTCAAACAACGAATCCTATTTAATACAAGACCAAATCTCAGAAAATGGAATTTAAAATTTCGGTAAGAAATTTATCCAATGAAGAAAGAAATTCATCACTGACAATGGATAATTTTAATTATATTTTTATCAATTTTCAAGACGTTTGACTTTCTCGCCCGTCCTACCTATTGGCTGGTTTTTTTTTTTTTTTAATTAGATCGATCTATTTAATGGTTGATTTTAATTATTTTGGGTGAAGCTATGACATTCGTGTTTTTCTTTTTGAGATTAAAAGATAAGGCTCAACAAAATTGAAAAAGATAATTCTATAAATAAAAAGCATTATTTCATGACCAAATTAATGAGCAAACGAAACCCAGGCCAAGCTTCTGAGATTGAAATAACTAGTAATGGATAATATCGTCTCAAATTCTTGTCGTGCTTATTTTATTTTTGTCCACATTAGGAGAATTCTTCGTTCTTATCCACCGAGGTTATTCTAATCAAAGTCATTATCCGAATCCTGGGTTTTGGTGATCCATTATACTCCTTCAATCTTTAATATAAGACCCAATTCTTGAGTTGGTTTTGATCCTAAATATAAGACTCATTTTTCATATTTATCAATTTTCTCTAAACTATCCATGTAGATACTGTTTCAACCATAATCAAATAGAAGAGGGGGAAAGGGTATTAAGAAAGATGATTATGATATTTTAGAAAAACATGTCACATTTCTTATAATTAACTAACTTACCTAATTTCCTTAATCTAATCAAATTAGTTACATGAGTCTTATATTAAAGACTGGAGAAGTAACTGGATCTGTGGCCTTCAATCATAAAGCCGACAACCTTGCGCAGCTCTCACTTCCTTCTTCATTTAAGCTGTAAATTACTGGAAAGGTTGGATATCATGGGCAAACAGGTACCACTAGATGCAGATATTGCAGGGAATTACATATCTCGGGACTTGCTGTTTAAAAAAAAAAAAAAAACTTTTGTTGTAGAGAAAGCACAGAAGGAGAACGGAAGGGTGGCAAAATAAGTTTGTTTGATGAGCAGGATGGGAGGCAAAATTTGTTGAGAGTGTGATTTTGAGGAAGCAAACGAAATTAAAGAGGGGAAACAAGGCTTTTAATTTGTATGGAGAAGCACATGGGAGGGGCGCAGAGTGTGCATTGTGGATGATTGTTTGGACGTGGCTGGGTCAGAATACATCGGCAAGGATATATTAACTAAGATTGAAAATGATAGGCTTGTGGGGAAAATTAATTTTAGTCATAAATGTAAGTCACTCATGATATATCTAATATTTGTTTTTTAATTTTATCATTATTTATTTTTTATTGGAGGGATACAAACTTATGAAAAAAAAACAGAGAGATATAAGAATGACATGCAAATCAGTAAATGTGAAAAGGGGAAAAAATTTAATAAGAGTAAAATTGAAAAGTTTTGTCAATTTAATCCGTTACAAGTTATTAAGGATGTGAATGGTATATATAAGTGGGAAGTTCATGTTGACTGGGGCGCCCATTGCCATGTGATGCGAAGAAGACACAAACCCCATTCCATACAGGCATATATATGGGTAGGTAGAGGTAGATATATCGGTGGGGCTGCCTTTATATATTACTCCCTCCGTTCTTATTATAAGAGACGAATAACCTAATTACGTTGATCAAAAAAACAGTTAAAATTAGTTAAGAACAATTAATATGTAAAAAGTATAATTTTTTTTCCAAAAATACCCTCATTAATAAGGAGAGAGAACAATGGTAATTTATTAAAAGAAAGAGAAGTGGGAAGGAAAGAGAGTGTGAATTGGAGACAATAAATATGGGTAAAATAGGAAATCAACACAAAAAAATAGAGACAACTTTTAAATGTCTCTTATATATAGAAACATGCCATAAGCACCAAATGTCTCTTATAATAAGGAACGGAGGGAGTACTATGCATAATTACATAAAAATTAAAGAGTTACCTGCCCCAGCTGAGGCACATGCACATACACGTATACATGTATGAACGCAGCACAAATGCCTAATTTCCACCTTCCTCACATCCCTACATGCATGCACCCTTTTTTATTCTCTCCCGCCACAACACAAACAAGTCAATTTCTTCTATTCAGCTTCATTTTCTATTTGCCTTGCCTGTATTGTTGCATTATTTACTAGTGACAGTTTATGCAGGAAAGGAACGCGAAACCAACATTAAGATTTGTTTTGCTCAAGCTTTCCACCAGTCTTTCTAAGGCAGTCTACAGTCATTTTCTCAAACTTTTTGGATTGAGCTTGAACTCAAATTCTTCACAAATGCGTCGCACATGGTAGCTTAAATGCTACTATCTCCGGTTTTTAATATAAAAACTACTTTGATATTTAATTTGGTTTTAAATATAAGACTCTAATCCAATTTATTTATCATATTTATCTATTTTTTCAAAGTAATCCTTATAATAGTTACATATATTAAAGATTTCCTCAAATAGTATTTCCAGTAAATACACATGATTAAAAAAGAAGGTATTTTAGAGAAAACAATACATATTTATTACAAATAACAAACTTAATTAATTTTCTAATCTACTAAAATTAGTCAACTAGCTTTTATATTAAGGATCAGAAATAGTACTCATTGTTGTCAAACTCACAAGTTAATTCTCTTGAGTTTAACATTTTTACTTTCTTACCTTATAAAATCTTGTTGACTCGTTCTTAAACTCGTACTAGCTGTAAATCCGGTTGATCTTATGATTTTACTCATCGAGTTTACCATGTTTATGTTTTTAGCTTACAAAATATTGTCAAATTGCTCTTAAACTTGCTTTAAATTTTTTGATTGAATTATATTTAGTGACTTTTCATATAAATTTCATAGAAATTTCTTTATTCAATATGATATATTATTAATGTTGATGGATTTAATTTCAATTATTTATATTTAAAATTTATTTAAATAAAATTATTTTTATTTTTTAACTTTAATTACTCTTCTAGTCCTTAATATAAGATCTAATTATGGAGTTGATTTTGATTTTAAATATAATACATATTTCTTATATCTATCAATTTTTTTCAAATCACCTCTGTTAATAAGATGATTAACACATTTTAAAAAAAAACATGTCATATTTAGTATAACTAACTAATTTACTTAACTTTTTAATTCAATCAAATTAGTTAAATATGTACTATATTAAGAATCGAAAGAATATTTAATTATTTTACGATTCGAGTTTATATTCTTATTATAAGTTTACTTAAACTCCCAAGTTTGACATGCTTGGCGATACTATAATTGCTAGCCCCAAAACTTATCCATGAGTTGTTTTTTCCCCTTTTATAAGTATATTTGAAGACAGTACCACGTGATATAAAAAATCAGTATAGAATTTAGGAAGAACCCCAAAAACATATATTTAAATTTTAAAATTTTAAATTAGTCTTGTTTACACACTTTAATAACAATCGATAATATTTGAAAAGTAATTGACAATATGTTTCTGTGGTGATTTTTGATTTGAGATTTTAAAATTTTATAAGTATTTTTTTTTCATATTTTACCTAGAATCTAATGTTATCCCGTGAAATATCGCTTATGCTGATAAGGTTAAAATAAAAATGACAAATAAATTAATTTACTACTTAGTTTATCTTACCGAAGATCCTCCATACATTCAGCTCAAGAAACCCATTTTCTTACCTTGTCATATAAACTTTTTGGGTTAATTTACACCACAGCTCAGAACTGTTTGTACTCGATTTTCTATATCAATTTATGCCTTTGTATTGAATTCTAAAATATTTTCAATGACATTTAAATATTCTGAATTATTATTTAAGAATTTTCTGTACATCAAAAATACTTTTTTTTTTTATTTCAAGATTATCATTGTTACTAGGAAAAACAATTTAGGGCAAAATTACATTAAAAAATTTTAAAATATTAAATGTTATTTAAAAAATATTTTAAAAGTGTGACATACTGATTGCTTGCAAGAAATACTTAAGATAGTTGATGTTTCGTATCCAAAATTTTTAATAATCTAATATTCAATGAACTAAACTATGGAAAATGGCGTCATTTAACTCAAGTGCCAAGAACCATTGGGATTAATGGCTGGCATCCCATACCTCCTCTCATAGAGGAGGTTGGAGTTCTATACCACAAAAACTAAATGATTGGATGTGTGTGAAGTAAGTCTTCTTTTTTTTTTTTTATAAATGAGAGGGGAGGGTTTAAATTGTCCGATTAAAAAAAAATCCTATTTTTGAAGTACCATTTCTAGCTCTGACCCATTGAGGAAAAAGAAGAAGAAAATAAGAGGCACCACTTCTAGCAAACACCAAACAGTGTAATTTGGGTAGAAGATTTGAATATGCGAGGTAGGGCTGAACATGGACCAGACCGGGCCGGGCAGGGCATTAGCTCATGGTCTGGTCCATTTTGGTCTTCGGGCTGGTCACCCCAACCAGAAGACCGGTCCTGCCCGGTAGGAACCCGCTGTTCCTCGGGTTGGGCGGACTGGACCAGACTAGACCGGGTTACTGGTCCAGTAGTCCAGTCCAAGTCCATATCCCTTGTCCTGTTTTTTTTTTTTAAATTCCTGATCAATAATTCCAATATGTTACATAAAAAATTCCTATCTATTTGTCCTAAACAGAATAACATCATGAGAATACCAAATTCCAAATAAAATAACTTTAAAACAATCTACAAATTAAAATCAAGTATAAATGCAAACAATACATAAAAAAATAAAAATGTAAAGCAAGTAAGCAACCATCGAAGTCCATAATATAATAACAAACAACTCCATTACACAGCCTTGAAAGCTTGTAGCTTGCTGGTTTGTGCGTGCTACACTTTCAGCAAAATGCAAGTTCAAACAGGCAAAACCGCAGCGTAGAAGAAAAGTTCATTACTCCATTACACCAAAGCAAATATCAAATGAGAATATAATCAGTCTCAAAGTTTGCTGATTCAAAGGCCACGGGCTAATCAAATGTCATAGCTAATAATAAAACCAAAATACATGCCAATATCAAATATTACAGGTCCATCACACAACAGCAAATATCAAAACATGGAATGATAATCAGTGACACAACATATGGCAGCGAACTATGAACTCAATCCTTGCTTGACATGGAATCTTGCTCCTCCATTTCAAAGCGATAAATGGATAATATATCTGTAATAAATTGAACAAGAAATAAGAATACAATGACAATAATGAAGTAGACAAATTATTTCAACTTTAGGAACAATAATTAACTATGTCAAGCCTATATAATTGTTCACAATAACCAGATAAAAAAAGACATAAATCGGACAAGTAGTTCAGCAATTAAGTAGACAAATTTTGACATTCATAACATACGTATTTACTACTGCAATCAACTGAAATGTAGCACCCCAAGAACACAAATTGCGTTGGTTCTCCTTGCCTCAATTATATATATTAAGATCCTTTCACTACTGTCAAACCCATTTTCCGAAGAGGTATTGGATAAAAAATATTCTCTCATTTATCTTAACCTTCTCCCCCATCCAACCCCCACCCAAACAAAAGCAATTTAAATATGGACCTAGTATTTGACCGAGGATACATGTTTGCTTTGTTGGTAAATAAAACAAAATAAACACACAATATCCACAAAATGGGCAGCAATAATATTTTCAACGCGTGAGAATAGCCAAGCGCCCAAGCCAAATCTGACAATAGAATAAGTAACAAGTTAACAACACTCAAAAGAGGCTCGACCTTACCCGGATCTGTACTAACGGTGACGGAGCTGGAGAGTAACGGCGATCCGGCAACTGGCGAGCAAATAGTGAGCTGCAGCAGCAAGCACAAATCGAAGGACTAGGAGGCAAGCTTGGTTGCAACTGCTAGGGAATGGGGTCGCCGGCACTGCGCAAATCACAAAAGGGGATGTGGGAGAAGCAGGTCTGAGGTCGCCTCTTCGCTGTCTTCGCTAATCGGTGAGAAATGAGAATGTGAGATGCTGACGCTGTCGCTAGCGCTAGGTTTGGAGGGAGAGGGGATTTGGGGATGAACTCGATGCCTGATGAAGTGAGAGTGAATCAGTGATGGTCTGATTCTAATCTTTGATGGATTGGGGCATTGGGCATTAGGTGGTGTTGCAACTCGCAAGTGGGCATCAGATTGGATCTGGAAAAAAAACCAACATGGGCCTAAATCACTAAAACAGAAATGGACTTGTTAGGAAAAAAAGAAAGGACTTCAATATGGGCCTATGTAGCTTTTTTTTAATATCTCACAAAAATTATCGGGCAGGACCGGGTTATTAGTCCAACATGCCTGCCCGTAAGCCGGTCCTACCCGGTCTTCGGGTCAGACCCGGTCTGGCTCGAATTTTCATTGGGTGTTTTGGACTGCTTTAAAAATTGGACCGGGTGAGACCGGGTTACCGGGTTTCATGTGCAGCCCTAATGCGAGGGAGGGGCGTCGAATGGGCGAGTGGGCGAGTGGGCGCATGAATAGAGCATGGCACTAGAAGCGACATCAGCTTCAAATTCTGTGCCTTTCAAAGTGTGTTGAAAACTGCGCAACACCAGTTGGTAGTGTGGTTAGAGATGGGCTACTCTTTGGATCACCTTTTTTCCTTCTAACTTATGAATAAAAAGCTTGTTACGGCACAAGCCATTTTTTTTTTTAGCTTTTACCCATTACCAACATAGAGAGAGAAGATAAAATAAAGATGAGAAAAAAACAAGGGTATTTAAGTGGATCTTAATCTTGACCTAATAATCTGATTTTTTTTTCTTCTGAAAAAAAATTAACTAATAAAATTTAATTTATTTAATTTATTATTTTTCTCAAATTTATCAAATTGTATAGCTTAATAGATTAATTTGAACAGATTAAAAACTAAATAAATTATTTGATTATATTATATGCTTTATGATTTCTCTAAAATACTTATGTATATTATTAGATTACATATTAGTTTATAAGTCAAACAAATTAATGTAAAGAAAAATGATAAATATAAATACTTTATAGTAATTTACTTAACTTTCTTAATCTTCTCAAATTGTATAATATAATCTTGTACAAAAACCAATAACCTTTTTAGTCACTTTACATTTAAGTTTACTTTCTCAGTATCCATCTAAACAAGTTTTAACTTTTCAAACTGACTTTTTAGAAATACTAATTCAAACATAAATTATATTACATTAAGTCATTAATTGACTTTTACAAAAGTCGAACAGAATAAAAGCCAGTTTGCCACCGTTAATCCGAATGCACCCTTGATTAAACGGCCTCGATCGTTCTGCTTCTGCATCCCGCCCAGTAGTTTATTTTCATCATGCTCAACTTTTTGCATAAATTATTTATGTAAATATATTTTATTACCTATATTATTAAATAAATTAAATGCACAAGCAAAATATATTTTTATGAAGTATTTTACTTAAACTAAAATTTACACTTTAAAATTGTGTATTTTATTTTATCCATTACTATGGATTTTGAAAGAGATGTTCTAACTCGAATTTTGTACTCCTCTAGTGCTTAATATAGGACTCAATTATTGAGTTGGTTTTGATCCTAAATATAAGACTTATTTATCATATTTATCAATTTTCTCTAAATTACCCCTATGGATGCTCCCTGAACCATAATCAAGTAGAAGAGGGAGGGGGTATTAAGAAAGATGATTATGGTGTTTTAGGAAAAATGCGTCACATTTCTTATAATTAACTAACTTGCATAACTTCCTTAATCTAATCAAATTAGTTAAATGAGCCTTATATTAATGACCAGATAAGTACTTAATTTTACTGACGCATGGGGTCTGCTAATTTTAAATACATGGAGGGGAGGGGAGGGGATTAACAACTGCATATGTATTCAAAGACTCTCAATAGCAAAGACAAGCAGAAGGGGACAGCATGAGGTTGGTTCAACAGTTTATTGTTTTTTTGGTAAAAGGTTGGTTCAGCAGTTTAGTTAGCGCCCAACAAACCCAATCTCATTTTGATTGCTCTCCACAAACTGAACCCGGCCCGGCCCCCACAAATAGTCAAATCTAGGCCGCATCACAAGGTTGTCCAACTCCGTTCACCCAGCTCTCCCGAGGGCTTTTTTTTTTATTTTTAAATTTTATATTTACTCTGAATTAATTTATATTTAACTTGACAAAAATCACCTTTTAACCGACCTTAGCAACTCATAGTATCGTTTGAAGAAGTTATTTAAAACACAGAACACATTTGTAAGATAATTTAATATCTTTATCCCATGATTATAAGATATTCAATTTATGCTTCCCTTTAGGACCAAATAAAAAGTCAAATTGGGTCTTATAATAAGGACCGGAGGAGTATTCAATTTATGCTTCCCTTTATAAAGACCCTACGCTACAATTCACCACATTCTCTTATTATTTTTATATGTTTTAATATATATAAAAATTATAAGAGCACTATAAAATGCTCCGCTCTCTACGTCTTAAGCGGTACACCCGCCTCGCCCCCTCATTAAAAATATGGAAAGAGACGGGCATGAAGAGGGGCCAAAAAAAAAAGAGGGGCCAAGCCATAATTACTAGTACTCCTATGTCCCAAATGCGCTTTTATTATTCCGAGATCGAGTGGGAGTGAAATCTCTCATAGCTTTCACGAAGGCGGTGTTTGTATAACTAATAAGTACTTTTTAAAAATATTTTTCTGTAAATTGAGACAAATTCTTCTATTTATTTACTTCGCATATTATTAAAACGCTTTTGAAATCATGATTTTTGATCTTACCTAAACACCTCTAAAACAATAATCCTCCATCCCTTCTCCATTCAAATTCTCAGTTCCCGATTCTCTTGTACCCCTAACATTTTACCAAACACAAAAATAATGTGATGGTGATAACAAATGTATCGTAATAATTTGATACTTCAAGACTTTTTTTTGCCATCGATTATTATCAAAATTAAATATTAATGATATCAATAAATTAAATTGATATGATATCAGTTACTAGTAGCCATAGATTATCCTGGCAAAAGCATTACTAATTGATAACGTGACTTGAATTGATTTAGTATCAATCATTGTTATTACTTCGGATTTATGTTTTATTAAATTTTTTCAGTATATATAACACACACATCTATAACATCTTCCTTTTTAATAGTAACTTTAAGAACATAATTCCCGCACTTGTTCAGTCATTAATATACGCATATAGTCATATATCATGATCATCCTCAAAAACAAACCAAAGAAAAAAGGTCGTAATGACGACCACAGTACTAACACTGCGTGTTTTTTTCGCCAAGAGATGACTATGTTTCAGACTCAACCGGGGAAGCTACATCCTCTCCCTTTCCCCCACTCTCTCTCGTCTCATATCACTCACGGGCAAAGCGCCATCGCGCCTGTTTCTCACTCGCCTCCTGTTTCTATATAATCCTCCAAATCCTCACTCATGCTCTCTCACTGTCGCTCTCCTGTGAATCTGAAGAAATTAAATTCTCCAATACAGACCTCAATGGCGAATTGCCTCTTCCTGCTTCACAGTTGTGCATCCAGGAATTCCAATAGATTGCTTCCTAACCTCCCCCTCATCGTAATCACCACCGTCTTCTGCACCGTCTTCTATTTCATTGGCCTTTGGCAGCACTCCTCTGGCCCTGTCGCTATTGACGCAGCCTACGTTATCGCCGATTCCATCTGCCTCCGCCCCAATTCCACCTCATCTTCTCACCCGCCCCCGCCCCCGCCCCCGCCCCCGCCCAACCTCGACTTCACCGCCCACCACCACATCGCAGACCCTGTTCTTGCTCCGGAGGCGGCGCGTGATTTCCACTTCCCGTCATGCGACGCCTCACTCTCCGAGTACACGCCCTGCGAGGACGTCAACCGGTCCCTGAAATTCGACAGGGACAGACTAATCTACCGCGAGAGGCACTGTCCGGGGCCGTCGGAAGTGTTGCGGTGCCGAATTCCGGCGCCGTACGGGTACCGAGTTCCGTTGCGGTGGCCGGAGAGTCGCGAGTGGGTCTGGTACGCTAACGTGCCTCACAAGGAGCTGACTGTGGAGAAGAAGAAGCAGAACTGGGTTCGGTTCGAGGGGGAGCGGTTTCGATTCCCCGGGGGAGGGACCATGTTTCCTCGCGGTGCGGACGCTTACATCGACGATATTGGGAAACACATCAACCTGAGAGACGGGTCCATCAGAACCGCCATTGACACCGGGTGCGGGGTGAGTTATGTTTTGTCTCGGGTTTTTTGTGGTGCGTTTTGAGCCGGGATTCCGGTCGTTTTTAATTTCCTCAACAGCTGGTTTCAAGTTCACTTCTTTTATACGACTGACTGATTCACACGTGCCATGGCATATGGCAACTGGGCATTGCATTTCTTTCTGCCATCCTCTATTACATCATTAGTTTTATATCAACATGAGAAACTGGACTGGTAGGGATTTCATTTCATTTCATTTCATTTAGGACGTGATTTATTTTTGTTGTTTTGGTGCAAATGTGAAATGTGTTAGACGGTGTGTCCCAGTCACAGCTATGGGTGGTTTAACCACCTATAGGACCTTGTCGTCTTCGTCAGTTTGCAGTTTGAAGGGGTTGGGAGTGGGACATGATCCTGTTTGTGTTGATTCGGTGGTTTCACTGTTACTTACGCCACACGTTGGGGAGTTTCGCCCTATCTTTTTAACTTTTGAACATGAATTTGGCAACTTTTTTGGGGAATCCTCGAGGGTCCAGATGCCTGTCGTTTATGGGATGAATGAGGATAGAAATTCCTTCTGGGTCCCTTTCTTTTCTTTTTTTTTTTAACTATTTTCAAAAACCCAAGTCTTTTTTTTGGAAATATGTAATTAATAACATAATTGACCTCATCAATCAAGTGTCATGTCTTGCTGTCTCTTTTCGTGGTTTTGTATTGATGTGTAAGGGAATGCTGGGATGAAACCAAACTATGGTTTTAGAAGTGTTTTTACGGTTTATAAAGTAAATATATGGAAGAGTTTGACTCGTTTTACAGAAAAGTGTTTTTTTGAGGATTACCAAACATCTCCTAATTCTCTTTGTATTTTAAAATAACTTGGCACGAATCTTATCTGTTTCATAAAATTAAGAAAATTAGTTCCCCTACCCACAAGACTTTTTAAAATTTTTATATTACATATTGGTACGTAGTACAACAAAACAGAAAATTTATGAATTATGAGAGAGTTTTTAATGAAAAATTTTTACGACAAAAGTAATTCACAACGAATTTTTTTTCCTATTGTCGCTGCAAATTTCAACTTTTTTCATTGTAACTGTGACGTGATTTTATAAATATTCTGGTGCACTTGCTTGCCTTTTTTTGAGTCTACAATTTTCATGTCTAGAAAACTTACTGGCTGTGAAATTTCTCATGACGATATATTAATCTAGAATATGAATATATTATTCAAATAGCTGTTTTACATGCGTATTTGACTCGAAGGTGTGAAAGTTTATTTTATATTAGAATTAGAATTCGAATATGATATGAAGAAAATATTTGTAGTCTGGCTTGTTTACATGAATATATTTAGGACCCAAAACCTGTACCATGAATTTGTTCCTTAGGTGGATGGTAAAAAGGTGAAAAGGAGCTTGCTTTGACACATTATTCTTCAAATTGAAGTAAAGTAGTTATAGTGAATTTTGTTTGTGTGGGCCCTTGATACGTGAAGGGGGAATGATGAGAGGGAATAAAAATGCAGTGAATTACCAACGGGGCTTGGTCCAAGTGGTAAGCGGCTTAGTACCACTTAGAGGTGTTCAAGGCCGGCCCGTCTCGATTGGCCCGTTCCGGTCTCAGTCTTATTAGGACGGGACGGATTCGTCCCGAAATTTTTCGGAAAGGGACAAAAAAGGGACCTGGACGGGATGGGACGGGACACGAGATGGGGTCGTCCCATCCCGGTCCCTTTTTTATTTTTTATCCTATTTATATAATATCATTTTTTTCATATTTTTTTAATATTTGAAATTATTGTATAGAACTATGGATATATTTATTTAGAGTTTTTATATTTGTTAATGATTTGAGATTATTGATGATTAGAATTTTTAGCAAGTTTTTATTGTGTTAAAAGCTTCTGTTTAGAGTTTTTAATGATTATTATATGTAATATTTTGAGTTTTTGTTTAAGAGTGCCAAACAAATAAAAAAGAAAATAAAAAGATGTTTTTATAAAGTTTAAGCCCAAAAAAACATAATTAAAAAAAAATCAGATTTTATTAAAAAAAAAAAGTTCGGGACGTCTCGGTCCCGTCCCGGATCTGTCCTGTCCTGACCAGGACCGGGACAACCCCGGGACGGGCTAGGACACGGGACAGAAAATCTGTCCCGTTACCGTTCATCGGGACGGGCTTATCCGGGCCCCGATCCGTCCCGTGAACAGCCCTGGTACCGCTTAAGCGAGGTCTCGAGTTCGAGCCTCAGCATATGCATAAATTCCCGTTGGGAGACTCACCCACCACAGCCAGGTGAGCTACGCGGGTCGGATCCAGATATAGTCGGAGCAAAGCTCCGGTGAACTGGGTGGGCAACAAAAAAAATGCAGTGAATTATATATGATATTACCTCCTGTTTTTAATATAATATAAGAATTAAATAATTAATTTGCGGATATCAAGAAAATTAGTCAAATTAATTATTTATAATAAATTGATGGTGTCTTTCTTAAAATATCTTTAGTAAGCATGTGTATTAGATTATTTGGAATAAACTAGATAAGTATGAGGGACAAAATAGATTGAGATATTATATTTAGATAGTATAGATATATAATATAGAAAGAGGTGGAAATATGATTTTTCATTTATTATGTGTGTGTTGGCAAGATGCATTTTGGAATGTCAAGTGCTCAAATCCTTGTCATGTGCGCTGTGTTACTTCTCAATGATTTTCATTAAGAATTGGAGGGGGAGGGTGGGGATCGAGCGTTAAAAAATAAAGAGAGAGAAAAATTGAGAGCGTTGTTATATTTTTGTATTCGATAAAGATAACAACTTTTGCAGACGGCGACAAGAACGTCGTGTTATTGGAGAAACTATGTATGGTTTGAATTCATTGAAACATTCGAGTAGCGTTAGAAGGAGAGAGGCAAAGTTAAGTGGATCGGAGTTAGTGGGCAATTATGAGAATGGTTGAAGCTCAAGACGTCTCCATATCGATCATATCGTAAGTTGATGATCTGGTGACGTATGATTAGGACTTAAGAGCGACCTTGATGAAAGCGGAAATGTAGATCCGTGGCTATTCTCTGCTTCATCCTCAAGCGTTTTTTCCCTCATTCTTCTTCTTGTGCAATTATCATTCTTTAGATTTTGCTGCTTTTGTATTTTTGTGTCCTGCTAATAAAAAAAGAATCAATTAAAAATTCCTCAAAATCATTTCAATCAATCCAATTAATTAGTTCAAGACCCATTGCGGCAATATCAGGGGATATGTGATTCGCTATCAATTTTTATATTAGCACTTAAACTGACTGATGCAAAGCCATTAATTCATTTTATATTTTTCTTTCTCCATTAATTCCGCATGCATGATAACATGATCTTCACTGATTCAGGTGGCAAGCTGGGGAGCACACCTAATGTCTCGTAACATACTGGCAGTATCGTTTGCACCCAGAGACACGCACGAGGCTCAGGTCCAATTCGCTCTGGAACGAGGAGTGCCCGCCCTGATTGGAGTTCTGGCCTCTATCCGACTTCCTTACCCTTCCAGATCCTTCGACATGGCTCACTGCTCTCGCTGCCTCATTCCCTGGGGCCAACACGGTACATCCTCCCAAAATCCCACTCACCATCATCCTTCCACTCTATTATATTCTAACTCAGATGACTGCCCTGAACGGCGGAGCAGACGGCATCTACCTGACGGAAGTGGACCGAGTGCTGCGTCCCGGCGGGTACTGGATTCTGTCGGGGCCGCCCATCAACTGGCGCAGGCACTGGAAAGGCTGGGACAGGACTCGCGACAGTCTTCAGCAAGAACAGGACGGCATCGAGGCGGTGGCCAAATCACTGTGCTGGAAGAAATTGGTTGAGAAGGGGGATCTGGCAATATGGCAGAAGCCCACCAATCACGTTCACTGCAAAATCACAAGAAGACTCTTCAGGAACCGCCCATTCTGTGGCTCGCAGGATGCGGACAAGGCTTGGTAATTTGGTCAGAATGGATGAGAATATTGCAACAATGGGCCTTTAATAATTAAGTCATCTCACTCTGATGATGTGGACCGAAACTGCAGGTACACTAAACTCGAGACCTGCCTGACGCCACTGCCGGAAGTATCAGGCATAAAAGAGGTGAGCGGGGGAGAGGTGGCGAAATGGCCAGAGAGGCTGAACTCAATACCGCCAAGGATTAGAAGCGGGAGCGTGAGAGGAATAACGGGAGAGATGTTCAAAAGAGACAGGGAGGTGTGGAAAGAGAGGGTGAGACGGTACAAGAGAGTGGATTCTCAGCTGGCGGAAGCGGGGAGGTACAGGAACGTGCTGGATATGAACTCTCACCTGGGAGGCTTCGGTGCGGCATTGGCATGGGGCGGCGATCCCGTGTGGGTGATGAATGTGGTCCCCGTGGAGGCAGAGCCCAACACGCTGGGCGTCATTTATGAGCGCGGCTTGATCGGCACCTACCACAACTGGTATGTATACGCACGCTCTTGTCGTATTGCTCTCATTAATTTAATTGAAGTGTGGCGGCCGGCCATATATATACATACACACTCACATATCCATGAGCTCATGCTGTGTGTAAGTGCGTGACAGGTGCGAAGCCATGTCCACTTACCCGAGAACCTACGACTTCATTCATGCCGCTGGCGTTTTCAGCCTGTACAGAGACAGGTAGGTGATCATTGTTATATATATATATTTATATATATATCATGATCTATGTTATGATGAATGGATGAATGAATGAATGCATGGCAGATGTCCAACGGAAGAGATAGTGTTGGAGATGGACAGGGTACTGCGGCCGAGGGGAAGCGTGATAGTGAGAGATGACGTGGATGTGGTGATGCGGGTGAAGACCGTGGCGGAGGCGGTGGGGTGGCAGACGACTGTAGCTGACCATGAGGACGGCCCTCTTCACCGCCACAAGATCCTCTCCGCCTTCAAGCCCTATTGGACTGCTCCCCCGCCCCCTCTCTCCTGACTCCCGCCATTTTTATCTTCTTTTCTTTCAACTTTTGACTTCATTTTTTTATTTTTAATTTCATTCTATTTTACAATTTACGCCCCCCCCAAGCCATCTCCCAATTCTATTTCATTGGTTCGTCCTGGGCATTTGATCTGACGTAGCGTCATGCCGTTTCTCCATTTTCTTCTTCTTCTTGTGTTTTTTTTTTTGGGCCATGAAAAATAAAAAGCACCAATTAGCCAAGGAAACTTCTGTTATCCCTCAAGCCTGCGGCGGCTTATGAGCAGCGGGGCCAGATGCGGTAAACATCAATTTCAAAATTCATGCTGATCCCCATTGCATTCCGTGGTTACGGGGTTCATATTAGCACTGCCACTGATCAGTAATGGTTAAACTTATTTATCACGGTATTATTATTAATTTTATGCATTACTCGGTGCTTAGTACTTTTATTATAGTAAAATGCGTTGTCTCGTTTAATTGAATCAAACCCTAACAAATTAGGATATCTAGTTCATTTATTTTCTAAGAATCCCTCCCTTGCGAACTAATGCTCTAATTTTTAGATGATTATGAGGTTTTTTATGCTTGACTGCTTCATGAAACTTTAAATGTGTGCTATCGGTTTGGCTTTGCTCTCCTTTCTTCGGCATATTGGTCTGCATAAATGGACTGCGATCTTCTTCCTCATCGTTATCATCTCTCCATTGCGTACGCTAATTTTATTTCTCCATTCAAAATCAAGCAGCGTTAGAAGTAATATTATCAAGAATTGAAGACAATCAGTATACCAAATGCATGTAAAACCATTTTGTATAATTCCATTCATTCCAACTGCATATTTATCGTTCAAACATATATAATAGTTAGTTGATTAATTTAAGTAGATTGAGAAAATTAATTAAGTTATTTATTTATAAGAAATATGTATTATCTTCTTTAAAATACTCTTGCTAATAATGTGCATTAGATAGAACTACTATTTGATGAAATTTTTAATATGTCAATTAATATAAGGATTATCTTGAAAAAAATAACTAAATATGATAGACAAAATAGATTGGAATCCTATATTTAAAACTAAATTAAATATTAAATTAGTTTTTATATAGAAGAGGAGGTATTATCTTCTTTTTGGACCAAATCGTTTGTTTATCGTCTAGACATCGCTGCTTTTATTTTCCAGCCTGGGTGGATCCAGATACCCCCACGGGAGGCTTTTTTTTTTTTTTTGGGTCTTTTAACCGGCTTATTACTATTATTTTTGTCCTTAATATAAAAGTTAGTTGACTAATTCAATTAGATTAGAAATCTTTGTTAAATTACTTATTTGTAATAAATAGGTGTTGTCTTCCTTAAAATACTCTTGCTGATCATGTATATTAGTTAGAATTATCATTTGATGGAACCTTAAACATATACAAATATTATAAGGATTACTTTGAAAAAAAATGAATAAATATTACAGACAACATAAATTAGGATTTTATATTTATGACCAAATTAAAATTTAAATTAGCTTTTATATTAAGGAACTGAAGCAGTAATATAATATAATTGTCATTTTTATTCAAAAAAGGGAAATGAATAAAGCCTTTTATGCGTTTTCACACAACCTTAATAATATCAATGAGAGATGACTCCATATTTCTGATTTGATTGACATAGTAACATAGCAACATACAATATACAATATATGATCATAGTAAATTAATTTGTTTTTGCCGGATCCATTAGGAAAATGAAAAGAGTTTTGAAAATATGAAATAGCAAAATAGATTCCTGAATCAATATAATTGTTTAAAGAGATTGAATTTTAAATTACAAATATAAAATGATGGCTAAAAAACAAAAAAGCCTTTCTGCATCTTAAAACTTTAGTAAGTGAAATAATAAATATGTATATAGAAACTACAAGTCTAGTCAGTGGAAAAAAAAAAAAACAGGGACAGAATAATTTATTATTAAAGAGGATAACTAGAATTTTGAACTCGAGGTGTGAAAATGCAGCATCTTAAGAGTCAGGAGGTGTCAACTTTAATAGTTCCTGTCATGTCTTGATCCGGATTAGTTTAAATCTGTTGTTGTACCTAAAAAATAGCCTAATTCAGGATACTGGGTGCTTACGCAAAAAAATAAAAAAGGATAAGTAGCATAAATTATACAACATTTCAAATTTTCAATAGCATCTAGATGATTTTAGAAGTTTTGCCATCATTTGTGCGTGCGTGCGTGTATTTTTTTTTTTCTGCATCTGTCGAGGGATTGATGGTCCTGACTTAAGGGAGTACTTAGATAGAAACAAAAGTATGATTTTAAAAGTGATTTTATGTTATACTCCTCTAATCTTATTTATAAGTCACTTCTAATATGTTTCACATAGACTAAGAACTTAAACTTTATTAACTTTCATTTAAAATTCGATAACTTTCCAACTTTATCTTTATTTAATAGACATTATACCTTATATAAATAAAATTAATACAATAATAAATGAAAAGTAAAATTATACATACACACAAGAAATTTATCTTAGTGTCCTATAAATGGACCAAAAAATATCTTCTATCTCTTTCCTATAAATAGAACCAGAGGAGCATGAAGTAAGTATGTGGGAGAAATTTTATCTCAATTTACATGAAAGCACTTATTAAAAGTATTTTTTGGGGCATTCCAAATACCCTCTAAAACTTTTATAGCATATATATATATGAATTTCTCCGATCCTATTCATGAAGATATTTTTTGGTCTTACTTATAAGATGCTGAGAGGAATTCTTTTTGTATGGATGTAAATTTTACTTTTTATTTATTATTGTATTGATTTTATTTACACAAGATATAATATATATATTAAATAAAAATAAATTTAAAAAGTTATTAAATTTTAAATAAGAATTAATAAAATTTAAAATTTAATAAAACATGTTAAAGATAAATTATAAAAAAGAGTAAGCCACTGTATCTAAACACATTGTTTTTTTTTTTTTCCCGGCCAACATATAAATAAAGACATCGATCAAACTCTAAGTTTTCCTTCAAAGATCCGCTGCCGTATTGCAAACAAAATCTGACTATTTGAGTACGTATAGAATGATTAGAATCTCAGAACCTTCGCCTTAGATCTACCGCTACTCCACACTTCTGAAACCAGCCCACACCATTGAGGGTCACATTTCCTTTCTGTCTATTTTCAATCATAGGTAGAACCTCTGAGCATTCTTCTCAATTTGTATAAACTCCGCGATCCTTCAATTCAAACTCCTTTGAAATCCCTAACCCATATGCGCGTTTGATCAGATCCAATCACTTTTTTCGATGGGCCAGTCGAATTTGCCTCCTTCCAAGCGTAATCCGCGTCAATGGCGGCTCTTGGACATAGTAACTGCGGGGTTTTTTGGATTCATATTTCTCTTCTTCGTCCTCATCTTCACACCTCTCGGGGATTCGCTTGCCGCCTCTGGTCGCCAGACGCTTCTTTTATCTAACTCTGATCCACGGCAGCGCCACCGCCTCATTGCGGCCATCGAGGCCGGTGAGCAGCGAACTATTGAGGCATGCCCCCCGGATGCGGTGGACCACATGCCATGCGAGGACCCGAGATTGAACAGTCACCTCAGTAGAGAAATGAATTACTACAGAGAGAGGCATTGCCCGCGGCCAGAGGCGACGCCGCTTTGTCTGATTCCCCCGCCTGAAGGCTACAAGATTCCAGTGCAGTGGCCGGAGAGCTTGCACAAGGTATAAGTATTAGATTGTTTGGATCCGGAGTAAATGCTGAAATGTCAAGTAAAACAAGACATGCGTGTGTAAGTCCAAATAATTACAGAACACAAGCACTGGTATGAGTACTACGAGTGAATCCTGTTACTACAGCAAAATTTATAACTTGCTATTTAGATATTTGTGGTCTCTTGAGAGTTTTCGGATATGTTTCCGGAAATATAAGCATTAAGGTGGGTGAATTAATAAAAGAACTTAACCACACACGCAGTCACTCACTATGACATAAACTACCATATCAGCTTAAAGTGTATCCATGAGCCTAACAGAGAAGTATAGCAAGAAAGGAACAAATGGCGACAGAAAGAAGTGAAGAAAAGAGAAGGTAGGGGTGGGACCGTGAAATCAGAGAGTGGATGGGTAAAAGAACGGAAAGATGTAGATGGAACAGAATTGAAGAAGAGGCTGAAGTGAAGGAGCCATCAGAGGCTTCCATATGGAGAAGGGTTAGATTTTTTTTTTTTGGGGGGGGGGGGGGGGACCTTGACTAAAGGGCGATAATCTAATTGCTTGCGAGCCATGCGATGCATGCCATGCACAATGGCACTGATAACACTAGTCATTGCGCTTCAAATGACACATGCAACGCCATAGATGTAGTGACGTCCAAAGATCCGTGGCACGAGATGTACACCACATGCCATGACGAAAAATGCTGCGCAGTACAATCTAAAAGTAATTTAATGCATACTTAATAGAATGATACCTGCGTCGTATCTGTCTTAAATAACAAATTAGAGAGACCAGATTCTATGGTGAGTCAGAGTGGCTAAAAGATCTCTAAGCAAAATATCTAAAACCAGTAACTTATCCTGATACGTGATAAATTTATATGCCACTTTTGGTAACAGGTTTCTCTTAATTGAAAATTATGAGGAAGACCAATGTAGATTACTTTCGCCCCCTCTTTGCCTCATCCTTTTCCTCTTCTATATTCACTGGGGACTTAATTTCAACAAGATATCTTATATTTTCTTAATTAGTAATTCACTGATAAAACCACTTCTACCTTTGTGCAGATACGGCATAGCAATATGCCACATGACAAGATTGCAGATAGGAAAGGTCACCAAGGATGGATGAAACGCGAAGGCCAACATTTTATTTTTCCTGGTGGTGGTACAATGTTTCCAGATGGAGCCATTCAGTATATTGAAAAACTTGGTCAGTACATCCCAATAAAAAGTGGTATTCTGAGGACTGCTCTTGATATGGGGTGTGGGGTAGGAGCTTTTCTCCTATTTAACTTCTTATTGTTTTTTATTCCTTTGGGCCAAAATAACGTATTATTGTTTAACATGTACGTGTATCTATCATTTCATAGGTTGCTAGTTTTGGAGGGTATTTGCTAGCTCGAGACATTTTAACTATGTCCTTTGCTCCAAGAGATTCACATAAATCACAAATACAATTTGCTCTCGAAAGAGGAATACCAGCAATGGTCGCCATGCTTGGCACTCGCAGACTTCCATTTCCTGCATTTGCATTTGACTTGGTGCATTGTTCTCGGTGTTTAATTCCTTTTACAGCCTACAGTAATCTCTTCATTCTGGCCTACCTTTTTAAATCTTATAATATGCTAAACAATAGCCACTTCTCTAATGCGGAAGATCTGCCTTGCAGATGCAACTTATTTTATTGAAGTGGATAGATTACTTCGCCCTAGTGGATACTTAGTCATATCTGGTCCCCCAGTGCAGTGGCCTAAACAAGATAAAGAATGGTCAGATCTGCAGGCTGTGGCCAGAGCTCTGTGTTATGAGCTCATAGCTGTTGATGGTAACACAGTGATCTGGAAAAAGCCAGTTGGAAATTCATGCATGCCCAACCAAAATGAATTTGGCCTTGAGTTATGTGACGGCTCTGATGACCCAAATTCTGCTTGGTAATTTGCATCAGACTTGAGGAGTTATTCTTCCTCTTATTTTTGATTCTCGTGGCAGAGATCTACTGTGTTAGCTGGAGTATTCTAAATTTGATTCACCCTATCATAGTGTTAGCACTGGGTGAACTTTATTTTGTTCAAAGATTTTCTTTTGTCATTTTCTTGTCAGCGGTCTCATGTATTAGCTGGACTGTTTTAAATTTGATTCACCCTATCATAATGTTAGCACTCCGGTGAAGTTTATTTTGTTAAAAGATTACTTATAATAGTTATTTGGGATTGTGTTATTTTGCAGGTACTTCAAGTTGAAAAAATGTGTCAGCAATACAGATTCTGTCAAAGGAGACTATGCTGTTGGGAGAATCCACAAGTGGCCGGCAAGGCTCACTGCAGCACCTCCAAGAGCCACGATCATGAAAAACAGTGCTGATGTGTTTGAGGCTGATTCCAGGAGGTGGGTGAGGAGGGTTGCTTACTATAAGAATTCTCTGAATCTAAAGTTAGGTACCCCGGCAGTCCGCAATGTCATGGACATGAATGCGTTCTTTGGAGGTTTTGCATCAGCAGTAGCATCTGACCCAGTGTGGGTAATGAACGTTGTTCCACCTCGCAAACCATACACTCTTGATCTTATATTTGATAGAGGTCTTATCGGAGTTTATCATGATTGGTGAGTTATAGCTGAAAAATTTATGCATTAGTTATTGAAGAATTTCAGAGTTTAGAAATGCCATGATTCTTATTCATTGAATCACAAACAAATAGGAGTTGGATTGGAGTGCTAGCGTACAACATCCAAAATCCCAAGGAAATAAGTAATAAGAATTTTACATATTTGAAAAAAATATGACGTCATAATAAAAGCCTAACAACCAAACACAAATAAAACTTTAACATATAATTATCTTACTGTAATATAATTATATGATAGTAAAAGCTCAAGACATTGTCTTGGGCAATAAAAAATTAATTGTTAAAAAGATTCTGAATGATGATAAAAGTGAAAATGCTGTTAAATGTCACATGCAATGGAGCACAATCTTTTCACATCTTTAGACTCACATTCTCCAACATTTAAGAAAATGATATGATCTATGATTCAGGCACATAGATTAATGCAATCTAAGCTGATATGACAAAATCAAGTTACTCCTCTAGTTCTATTTATACCTCATGAAAACTAAGTCAAGAAGATAATAAATGAAGGATAAATTATACATTCATATGAAAAATTTCTCTCTGCCTTGTACGGGATTAAAAAATTCCTTCTTTCTCTGCCCTATAAAGAGGACCAGAGGAGTATTTTGAAATTAAATAATTGCATACAAATATCGGATATTCTTTATGGTATAAAGTCAAATATATCACAGCTTGATGTAACTTGATTTTTGAGAACGTAGTTGCAGAACTCTCTATTTTTAAGCAGAAACCTAGAATGACACATGAGAAATTGATTAGACTTCAATTTATCTTTTTGGAGAATGAGTTGGTCTGGTTGTGTTGCACTATCGTTAACTGCTGTCTAGATTTTTTATTTCTCGTTATTTCATTGTAATACTGAATTTTGTGGGGATTTGGCTTTCTGATCTGCACTATGTATCTTAATTTGACGAATTTCTTAAATTTATATTTTACACAGTATGTTTGAATTGGCATAATCCCATAATCTCCAATAGTACAAATTACTCGACTCCTTCTAAGAGAATCCCTTGCAACAGAACTAATAGAATTCTTAACAGTTAATAGCTGTCCTAACACGCATCTGCTAACTATTAATTCAATCAGTCTCGTATATTAGGTCTTCGTTGTATAGCAAATCAGGGATTTTATATGAAAATTGGCATTTTATGGCAAAATTTGGGATGCTTTTTATTGTTCTAGGAAATCAGGTATTTCAACTGGGAGAGGAAAGGATTTTATTTTTTCATACATAGGAAATTAGGGATTTATTAGGGGAATTGAGATGGGGTGTTAAAAGTATCGATGATAAGAACCACAATATATCAAATTTCAAATTTTTAATCTGTAGGGTAGTTGATTGCAGACAGGCCAAACAAAAGTGAAATAAAATATATTACCTATAGCTAGATATCTTTACCCTGTGCGATGCATGGGAAAGATGATAACTGAAGACTCTATTGAAATTTGTAGAAAAATATTGAATTAATTACCGGAAGAAAAGGTCACACAAAGCCTAATGAAATGTGTGAAGAAAGCCCGAGTTAAAAATGCATGGGGTTTGAGAAGAGTATCATTATAGCTTGAGTAATGCGAGTCTCTATGGATTTTAGATTTTATATTGATTTTAAAAGTTAGGACTATACGATTGAAAATTTAACTAACAAGATCAAATATCAAATATTCAATTCAGGTTTCTTACATAGTGAAACCAATTCAATGCAATCTAACTTCAAGTCATGTTGAGTTGGGCCTTTAGTTAGTCCAACCTAGCAAGGCTGTCAAATAGCATGATTCTATTGCGATGATGCTATTTTGCTTGTATAAGATACTCAGTCTGATATGATTGTCATTTTCCCTATTATTTCTTTTATGTAAATAGGGAACCAACTCTGCTGATTAAAGTTAGTTGATGAATTCCAACTGTCATACTTTTCCAAGAAAAGAATAACATGGGGTGATCATTGCGATTTTTATAAAGTCCCCTGCATCAAAAGAGTCAGAATTTCCTAGATATCGTGATTAAATCAAAACTAGTGTGCTTAATCTCTAACATGTTTTTGACTTTTCGCCAGGATTCTGATTCTAATCTTTTAACCGCGTTTATGTGCCTTTGAACACGTTACAATTTGCGAAAGAAGATTTTTGTGGATCTAATTTGTAAGGATACTGTTCCAGGTGTGAACCTTTCTCAACATATCCTCGTTCTTATGACCTGATCCATGTGACAAGCATTGAATCACTCATAAAAGATCCAGCTTCTGGCAATAACAGGTACTGGCTTGTAATTTTCTACAGTTACATTCTAAAATGTTGATCTGGAGATTTTAATTGACATCATTAATGAATTTTTGTGAAGTCATGTCATGGTCATTCCCTGCATACGTACCCTTGCATGTTGAGAGAGCTAGAGGGTGCTTCTTGAAATAACCATTTAGCTATTGAAGGAACGAATTCATTTGATTTTCATAAAATTAATAATCTGTTTGTATTAAGCTTATTGTTTGCAATTGCTGCTTTGAGATATATTTCTTTATATCTTTTCGCATATTGAACTTGAAGGTTTTGTTTCTTGTCAAATTGTAAACTTCTAAATTCAAAAAATGGTCTACTTCAACCGATTGGCTATTTCATTTGAAGTAGCTTAGCGTTAAAATAATTATGGCATGCTCATCTGTCTACTCTGAAAGATTTAAGTAACATAGTGACTAAATTATTTGTGAGCTCTGAGCCATCTAGATTGCCATTGTCCTGTAATGATCTCATGTCCAATCCAAAGTTGCAAAAGCTGTCTCTGCGCAGCTTCAACATGGTTTCCATTTGTTATCATGATTTGTTCCGAATGATCAGCAAGATCACTGACATTAACTAATGACTTCATTACAGGTGCAATATTGTTGACTTGCTGGTGGAAATAGACCGGATGCTGCGGCCGGAAGGAACCGTGGTGGTGAGGGACACGCCAGATGTAATCAAGAAAGTTGCTCATGTTGCCAACGCAGTACGTTGGAAGCCTACAATACACGATCAAGAACCTGAATCACATGGTGGAGAAAAAATTCTAGTTGCCACCAAGAGATATTGGACACTTTGAATCTCATCTCACTGACACGGCTCTGTAAGTTAGGTAAATTTTCTTCCTTTTTCTTCTTTTTTTATGGTGGAAGAATTGAAGGAGGGAGTATAATCTAAAGCATTAAGATATAAGGCTTCCTTTCTTGATCCTATTCATTTGGTTTAGATTGAAGGAAGTGACGAGAAGACCTTGAGCAGATTTTTATAGGAAGGGCTGCAGGTCGATGCCAGTTTTATTGATTCATCAATTGTAATTCCATTGATTATTTATTAAAGAGGGATGTCACTGATTGCTGTTAATCACAATTTTGGTTCTTCTAGTATATGTTGTTTCAAGCGTAGTTTCTTTTATATTTGGTGCAGGCAGGGAATGCTCTCGTTGATGTTTTGAGTGCAATTAGTGATTAGATTTTTGCTTGAAGTGAGGGTTTTTGATACTATGAAAGAGCTTTTCCATGTGGAATTGAAAAATATATTAGTAGAATACAAGAACCTTCTTTCAGTTTTGCTAAACTTAATAACCTAGTCCAAAAAATTGAAATTACTTATTTTCCCTTGATCTAATTGTATGCTCTCCGTCCCCAATTTAATGAATTAGGAATTTATCTAAATTAGGAATTCAAGGATCTTTTCGATAAGAAATCAATATTATGCCCATTCCCCAATTCTCCACTTTGTTCTTTATTGTTTTGTTCCCAATTTTCTCTAAGAATTGCCGCATTTCTCAATAACTCTTTAAGATAGTACTGTATCCTCTACCGCGACTTGAACCACATTTTTATAGATGTTTCCAACATAAAACTGGCAAACCCAAAGAGTTGCCAATAGGCTTAGGTATGCCCACTCTAAGTAGAAGACTTAAAACTCGGAAGTACTTAGAGAAGAGAAGGGGCTACATTTGTTACGAGTAGAAACATGATCAATCATTAAATTATGTAAGTATGTTTGAAATATTATTTTGGTCAATTTATGTATTACAACTTAAAAAATTTAGTAAATAAATAAGTTTACACGGGTAAAAGGAATTAAAATATGATGAGAAAAACGTTTAAAATATATATGCATTAAGATTATTTTCGTACCACCCAAATAATTTTTAAATAACATTTACGTTATAAGAGCGGTATTTTGGTTGAAAATATTTGATATAGTGGTTAATTAGTAATTATGAGCATGAAACTGAAGCATTAAAAATAGAGTAAACTTGTGTAAATATATTTTGGCTGAAAATCCTTTTTAGACTTTAGTCTTATTTTAAGCAAAACATTATAGATGTATGAATTTTACATGTAACTATGCTGTTCTTTGAATTAAATCGTATAGTTGTTAAGTTTTTCAGGTTTAATTATGCCATATTTGGAGAAACTGATGTTGGATATAGGAAAAAAGACAGAAAAATGCACCTTTAACTTCAAAAGCCCAAAAACGTCCGCCCAATTCCACAAATCCTATTTTGGTACCATGAGACCAAATTGGGATTATTATGTGAAAGGAAAAGACCACATTGCCCTTCATTTTAAATATTATTTTTAAAATATCACAACCCCTACTGGCCGGCCGGTCACCGGAGCTCCGGCGACCAGCCGACAATTGGTCACCGGAACTCCGTCGGTCGGATTTTTTTTTTTTGAAAAATTTTACAACTTCAATATAACGGTTAACAACTTTTGTAATGCTATTAATAACTTCAGTATAGCAATTAACAACAGCTTTTCTGGGAAATTCAACAAACTCCGGCGACCGGAAACAATTATTTTGAAAATTTTTACAACTTCAATATAACCGTTAACAACTTTTGTAATACCATTCACAACTTCAATATAGCAATTAACAACAGGTTTTCTGGGAAATTCAATAAACTCCGGCAACCGGAAACAATTTTTTTGAAAATTTTTACAACTTCAATATAACGGTTAACAACTTTTGTACTGCTATTAACAACTTCAGTATAGCAATTAACAACAGCTTTTCTGGGAAATTCAACAAACTCCGGCGACCGGAAATAATTATTTTGAAAATTTTTACAACTTTAATATAACCGTTAACAACTTTTATAATACCATTCACAACTTCAATATAGCGCTTAACAACAGGTTTTCTGGGAAATTCAATAAACTCCGGCGACCGGAAACAATTTTTTTTGAAAATTTTTACAACTTCAATATAACGGTTAACAACTTTTGTACTGCTATTAACAATTTCAGTATAGCAATTAACAATAGCTTTTCTGGGAAATTCAACAAACTCCGGCGACCGAAAACAATTTTTTTTGAAAATTTTTACAACTTCAGTATAACGGTTAACAACTTTTGTAACCCTATTAACAACTTCAGTATAGCAGTTAACAACAGGTTTTTGAGTTATATAATTTTTCAAAAAAATTTGTTGTTAACCACTATACTGAAATTGTTAATAGGGTTACAAAAGTTGTTAACCGCTATATTGAAGTTGTAAAAATTTTCAAAAAAATTATTTCCGGTCGCTAGAGTTTGTTGAATTTCTCAGAAAACTTGTTGTTAATTGCTATATTGAAGTTGTTAATAGCATTATAAAAGTTGTTAACCGTTATATTGAAGTTGTAAAAATTTTCAACTCAGTATAACGTTAACAATTACGTTTTTTTGAAAATTTTTATAACTCCAATATAACGGTTAACAACTTTGATATAGCAGTTAACAACAAGTTTTTAAATTCAAAAAGTGACATTTTTATAACTTCAGTAATGCCTTTAACAAACTCAAAAACCTGTTGTTAACTGCTATACTGAAGTTGTTAATAGGCTTACAAAAATTGTTAACCGCTATATTGAAGTTGTAAAAATTTTCAAAAAAATTATTTCCGGTCACCGGAGTTTGTTGAATTTCCCAGAAAACTTGTTGTTAATTGCTATATTAAAGTTGTTAATAGCATTATAAAAGTTGTTAACCGTTATATTGGAGTTGTAAAAATTTTCAACTTCAGCATAACGTTAACAATTACGTTTTTTTGAAAATTTTTACAACTCCAATATAACGGTTAACAACTTTGATATAGCAGTTAACAAGTTTTTAAATTCAAAAAGTGACATTTTTATAACTTCAGTAATGCCTTTAACAAACTCAAAAACCTGTTGTTAACCGCTATACTGAAGTTGTTAATAGGCTTACAAAAGTAATTAACCGTTATATTGAAATTGTAAAAATTTTCAAAAAAATTGTTTCCGGTCGCCTGAGTTTGTTGTTGTTAATTGCTATATTGAAGTTGTTAATAGCAGTACAAAAGTTGTTAACCGTTATATTGAAGTTGTAAAAATTTTCAAAAAATTGTTTCCGGTCGCCGGAGTTTATTGAATTTCCCAGAAAACCTGTTGTTAATTGTTATATTGAAGTTGTGAATGGCATTACAAAAGTTGTTAACGGTTATATTGAAGTTGTAAAATTTTCAAAATAATTGTTTCCGGTCGCCGGAGTTTGTTGAATTTCCCAGAAAAGCTGTTGTTAATTGCTATACTGAAGTTGTTAATAGCAGTACAAAAGTTGTTAACCGTTATATTGAAGTTGTAAAAATTTTCAAAAAAATTGTTCCCGGTCACCGGAGTTTATTGAATTTCCCAGAAAACCTGTTGTTAATTGCTATATTGAAGTTGTGAATGGTATTACAAAAGTTGTTAACGGTTATATTGAAGTTGTAAAAATTTTCAAAATAATTGTTTCCGGTCGCCGGAGTTTGTTGAATTTCCCAGAAAAGCTGTTGTTAATTGCTATACTGAAATTGTTAATAGCATTACAAAAGTTGTTAACCGTTATATTGAAGTTGTAAAAATTTTCAAAAAAAAAAAAATCTGACCGACGGAGCTCCGGTGACCAATTGTCGGCTGGTCGCCGGAGCTCCGGTGACCGGCCGGCCAGTAGGGGCTGTGATATTTTAAAAATAATATTTAAAATGAAGGGCAATGTGGTCTTTTCCTTTCACATAATAATCCCAATTTGGTCTCATGGTACCAAAATGGGATTTGTGGAATTGGACGGACGTTTTTGGGCTTTTGAAGTTAAAGGTGCATTTTTCTGTCTTTTTCCCTTGGATATAAGACTCTTTTTTTTCAGAACTTTTAATCAGTTCATATGACAAAAAAAGCATGCTGAGTTAACCCACCAGCCTCCTAAGACAATCCTAACTCACCAAAAAGTGGGCTAGCTCAGTTAGGCCTAGTTTGTATTCTGTTTTTCTTCAATTAAGATATGATTGCCTGATGAGAACATTCTCCAACGGAAGCCAATTATTTCCCTACGAACAGGATCATGTTAGAATTTTTCATGTTAAATTTTCCCCTTTTCACTCTCAAAACCTCACTCAGGAGACGAATGGATGGAACATTGACACCTTAAACAAGCGAACACCTGGCAATATTCATCAATTACCAAAATGCACTCGTAATCCTCAACTTCATAGATCAAAATTCTTCTTCCCATTATTGCATAAAAATTTTAGGTATAACATGTGGTCTGTATTTTTTATTTTTAAATGATTACACTGATAATTATTTAAAGAATTGATGCATTTCACATTTATAAAATAATTTATTACTACCTCCGGTTTTAATTATAAGAGTTAGTTGATTAATTTGATGAGATTAAGAAAATAAATTAGTTATTTGTAATAAATAGATATAATTTTTTTTAAAATATCCTTGCTAATCAAGTGTATTGGTTAGAATTATCATTGTTAGACGGACTACCTTAAAAAAAATACATAAATATAAAAAACAAAGTGAATTAAAATCTTATATTTAGAACTAAAATCAAAATCAAACAAGGTTTTACATTAAAAATCAGAGGTAGTATAACAATAACAATTTCATTGCTAAAGGAGTTGCATCCAACTCAACAGCCATGCTCAAATGACTGAGAAACTCTTTCTCCATAACAATGATTTTTGCCCGCTGAATTTAAGAGCATGATGGCTAAAAGTTCTTTACATTAGGTAAAAATATTCAAATGCCTGATAAATACACATATAGACATGCCCGAGGTTGATCATGATATTTGGCAAAAACGGGAAAAAAAAAACAGAAAAGGGAAGAAGAAAGAGGAGAAAGAGCAAGATAGGATTTACACCCTCAGCATTCGTGATCTCCCCTAGAATTTATATCCAAAAAGCTAACTCCTCTTTCTACTTGGGAGTTGGAAGATAGGGCTCGAATAGTTTAAGACATGGATTTGAGTCATGCTGAAGAATGTCAGCGGCACGTTCAAACTCTTCTCTGAGAACTTTGATGCTGGATTTGTCTACCACTCGACCCAGATCATGAGATAATTCAAAAGGATCCTCTATGCATATTAAATGCCGATCATTTCCAATCCTTCTCGTCCAATCTTTTTCTCGCTTGCTACGGCCAAAAATAAAATAGAACAACATAGTTTGACATGTAAGTCCTCTCCCGATCCCAAGTTCTGATTTTTGAACAAATAATAACCTTTCACAAAATGATTTATATCAAAACATTTACACGTCCTGACAAAAGCTAGATGGATATGATCATATGCAAGAGTGACCTTGACCCTTCAAAGTCACACCAAAATTGTACTGGGAAGCCAGGGCTCAGTAGCTGAAGGAACCCAAAAACATTTCTATTCCCGACTAAAACAAGAACCAAGAAATAGCCCGATTCTTGAAAAATGTCAGGATTTTTTTTTTTTAATATTCTTTTGCAATAACAGGAGACGTAACTTTTTCATTACCCTCAACATTAAATAAAGGCTACTGCCGAGAAAGCAATATTTGAAAAAACAAACTAACCAACCAACAAAAACACAAATACCCCACTGTGCTCTTACCTGATTATGTTTCCTGTACGTATAGATATAACAGAGTCGGCATAGTCATGACAGTATGCCCAGTAAAAGAAAAATCCCCACACAAGTTGAGCAATCGTTTCCTTGTTATGACGTCCAAAATCACGTAGTTTTTCAACTTCATCAAAGTAACCGCATCTAATATCATCCACAGTCACAGAGTATGTGGTCTCCATCTCCTAAATAGAAGATAGCAAATTAAAAAACACTACACTGAATCACAAAAATAGCCATAAGAGGCACAAAGTACATGTAACTTGTATGGATAGCATGTTTCATAGGGAAGAGTGGAAGCGATGATCTGTTTAAAAAAACTGCAAGTAAATCATCTACAAACAATTATTTGCCACACTAAGAATAAAAGGTATAATTACAATCAGGTCCCAAATAAGGAAATTTACTATTTCCTCAGTCCCATTTACAACTGACTGGGACCTCTGGATAATTAATTTTCTTATTTGGCACCTCTATGTAATTCTCCCAAAACATAACCACACCGCTGAGTGCAGACTTCACTTTGCTAACAATCTTAGTCGAGAATATGATCCTAACCAACAGACAAAGTGAATAATAATTTTAGGAATACATGTGACAATTTACCATAAACAAAAAAATTTCAACTCTTCGCGGTCTCAAACTTCAAACCATATTTGGACAGTGACATTTATTCGCCACGTACTTTCCTTTAGGCAATTCAAACCAGTGTGACGTTATTCCAACTTTCACATGAATTCCTAAAATTATTATTCAATATATGACTCTTATCAGTATCCAACCAGATATGGCATTGAATGTTCATTCATCTTTGACATTACATATTTTTTTGACATAGAATATTAAAATAATGGCCAACCTGTGGTGAGACTGGAGCTATAGATGGCCCAAGTGTCATGCTCCAGGAGCCATATCTAGACCATTGAATTAAAACTGAACTAACAGGAAATCTTTATTTGGATGTTTTTATCACCTAAACTTAGGAGTCAGACACAGATTCAATCCAACAGTTCAAGCAATGTCACTTACAATGTTGCAACGTAAAACTTGAAGTACAAGGGGCCACATAGACTTGGCTGAGAATACAATACCATGTTTGATGCTTCAGTATCATCAACTAACAATCCAAGAATAACTATAGCAGGATAGCCACTAAAGAACATCTGCTTTATTATTTAGCAGTTAATCACATGTGAAAAATAACCAGTTTCCAAAAGCACGATTCATTCCAATTGAATTCAGAATATAGTATAAAGAAAACCACCAAAACATTTAATGGAATAAGATAAAAAAGTGATATAGGGGGAATCCTTTTGGAGAACTAACGTACATTATTTCAATGAAACCAAAGGAAAAAAAACCAACGTTAAACATGATTTATTTCAATATTTTTAAAGAATATGCTGTCAACTATGAAGACCCTTGATTTTAAATTGCACTAAGTCAGAGGATATTAGTTGCATTCCACAAAATAACATAACTCATATATTGATTATGTCAGGCCATTTATTTAGTCCACATGTAGACAATGAGAAATCAAGATATAATGTTCTTTGATGATGGCATGCTACCCGGTATCCTCTTCCATTGAAAGATCAAAGAACGGTTTTAGAGAATGCTGAAGTAAACAAAACTGGTTTATGTAATGTACTGCTATGTGCCATCTCAAAATATTAAAGTCTGTTATTCCACGAATTACTACATAAAATCTCTATTCCACATGATAACATCAACATCAAGAAATTCTGTGAATAGATGACAATATCTGGGACCATAACCCATTTTCGGTAGATCATTTACCTTTTGACTATTTATCTTTCTTACAAGCACTGGTCTACCAAACACTTTGATAGAAGAGTCAAAAAGCCTTCATGAGGGGTATTCCTAATATGAAAGTAGCACTAATAAAGACTATTTCATTAAGGCTAGACCCTACAAATCCAGTATGGCAACAGAAATAAAAAATAAAAAAGAATATACCTGTAAGCATGGAAGGATAGCAGGTCTCCTCATTTGTAAAAAATGAATGCACATTAAAACGTACCTGAAAATTTCCAAAATTTTCCATCACTTTGTAAGCACACTTCATTTAATAAATCATATCATTAAGCATCTTCCTCTTTATATTTGCAACGCAACTTAAACTAAATCAGATAAAGGTCAAGTAGAAAATGTTAGGGCTTAGTACAAGAATACCATTAAAAAAAAAAAACCACTTACGCATAGCTGGATAAGGTCCCCTGGTAAGTTTCATTAACTCCTCTTGACTTGGCCCAATGTTTGATAATAAAAGCCAACTGCCTTAACCTTGCATCTATTTGTGCATAATCCCGAAGAAGCTTTGTATTCACAACAGCCAGGAGATTGTTAACACATATGTCACAGGAGATTCCTGTCACAGGATCCATGAGCTTTACTATGGGAACCCTAGCACGCGTCAGAGCCTGTATATTTCATGAATCAAAAGAATCACAAGAAATACAAGCCATACGTCACAAATCAGTTACAAATATTCTGATTATGGTTTCTTTCTCAATTCATGGTTTTTTAATTTGACTCCACTGTCTTCTATTCTAAAGTGTTAATTGGACATTGTGCTTCCTGATTTATTAATTCTCTTCTTTCTTCAATTTATTTCTTTCCCTTCTTATCAGAGTTTCAAGCTCCATAATTTTGCTCCAAAGTCATTAACTTCTATACTATTTTTTTAATTAAATATCACCCCTAATCTATCTGATAAGGGCTCTTAATTACATTTCTTCATCTAAAAATTTCCATGGTTCATGAGCACCGTCTACTTTAATTTCCCGTTCTTTCTATTCTTTACTTCTTGACCTTGATAAAAGGTGCACTGAAGGTCATCCGCACAACATCATGAAGGTAATTTCCCGGACCAAAAGAGGCAGAAGCACTACATTTATTATTAGACCTAGGAGTATTGCAATCGTAAACATTCTCGAGGTGGAAATGAAAAACTAGGCTACCCAAAATTAACAGGATCATTTTAAAAAAAAGTACAAAAGAAGTATCAATTATGCTGAATGCTCAGCACACCTCAGAGTGCACTTACATAAGCTTGTCCCATTTTCCCACCTTGACATGAACAAATTATGGAAATACTACACAGACATTGAATGAAATTAACCTAAACATAACAGTTAAGTAGTTGACCAAGCATGTCAGTCAATGTGAGTAAACACAAACGTGAGTGTCTCTGAAAAGACACATGGACACATTAAAATGACAGTATGTGTGCATATCTTCTGAAATGTCAAAGACCTAATTTTTATCATCCAAGACAAAATTCAAAGCCATTGAATTTCTATATGCAAATTTCCAAGCGAGCATGTGTGCACCCACATGTATATCCTGAGGTAATGCGTAATTGTCGACTCTTTCTTAAACTACATCTTTGTAAATATCAAGTTAACAACCCCAGACTCTTGATAAATGAATTCAAGTCTTCTCACCTGCACATTCTGTAGATTATCTGATTTTAAAATTTCAGCCAACTTCAATAAAATCTCAGATTTATCCATGTCTGTTTCCTTAATGTCAAGGCAAACATCAATGTCACTTTTACAAACACCAAATGAATTGGCACATGATCCATAGAGGTAAAGCTGAGCTTTTGGCCATTCCTTACTGACTAGTTTCTCCAGTAAAGTTAGTAACTGTTTTTGCTTAGCCTTTTCTTCTTCAGGAGGTATTAAGGATTCATAAAGTGCGAGGAGAGGAACATTGAGACTATTGATGTCACTTCGGCATATCATCAGTCTTTTATACATTCTCGCCCGCTGGGTCAGAAGCTTCTGCCCCCTTGAATCCGACCTGACATCCTGACAATAAAAGCTGCGGATTATGATAATAATACTTAACATTTCATTCCAATCATATCAATAATAGCTATCGTCCACATATTTGAACATACCACTCAATTCACATTAATATTAATGATACTATAAATACCATATGTATCTCGTGCACACCAATAGATGTGTAATTAGGAAGGTCAGCAATCTAAGATTTTTTATGTCCATAAATATTTCTACGTAGATGTTTGAAATGAGAAATTTCATCAAGATTTTTAACTAATTAAATAATAGATTCTTAAAGTATTTACCAAAGATCCCATCCACAATTCAGTTCTTCAGAATTATAACAATTGATAATCCATAATCCATATCCATAGCTATTATAAAAAATGCAAAAGGCAAACACACTGACGTAAAGCAAAATCAACAGAAATTAAATTACTAACCTTCTCACGAGTGCGACGCTGCCTTGAGCCTGAGGTATTCTTGTCTTCCAACTCGTCCTCATTCAACAAGGCTTCAACCAATTGCTCACCAAAACCACTGCCAGAGTCAATAATATCGTCCTTGGACATACCCACTCCGTGATATCTATCCCCAACACTATCTAGGACAATTTTACTGTGGAAATTTTTTCTAGCCTCTTCAATGTCCAATCCTGAGACAGAATGAAGGCTGCTGCCGGAGGGTGGCCCAGGCCGATCCAGCTGTTCAGGAAGACCCACTTCAATAGATTTTCTGCCTCGGCTGTTACTTTTGTCTGATGATAGTTTTCCCACTCTTTCCTTCTCCGTGGTCACATTATTGTATTCCCCACTAAATGCACCAGAATTAGCAACCTCCCTGTCGTCATGAATATCTGAACCCCTTCTTCTAGAACCAGAGCCCCAATAGCCTCTTCCTTTGGGCCTGTTTGAAAACCCTGATGGCGGCTGCCTTGTTTCAGGCCTACAGTTACCACCATGATAGTTATTCCCCCGGCCACTCCCTGTTCGGTCCTGATCACGGCCATCACGATGTGAATTCCCAACTACATTCACCCTTGAATTCGTATTAGACGTCGCTTTGGGATCCAAATGCAAATTTCTATCTAACCCACTATAGCTTCTGTTCAATACCGCTTCCCGCCCGGTGCCAACATTGAACACCAAATTGACCATAGAATTTCCATCGGGCGATACTTCTCTACTTAAAACATCGCTGGGTAATGAACCAAACTTCAGCTTATGTTCCTGCTGCTTCTGCTGCTGAACAAAAGCATCAATCCTATTACCTCCAGAGGGATCAACTGGAAACCCTAATAGTCTTAGATCATCTCCATGGGCGACTCCGATGTTTTCCACAGGGATTGGATTCCCAGGGAAGTGATCCACGGGGAGCCGAGGAGGAGGGAACAGGTTGTGGGGCAACCCGAAGAAATTTGGCGGGTAATTAGGAGAGACTGTGTGAGGCCAAGACGGAAGATGAGGTTGGGGATCACGCCCGTTACTCGACCACGGCGGCATGATGGGAATCGTAGGTCCTATGGCTGCCACGGCGGGATCAAGCGTCAGTGATTGTTGCTGGTGCTGGAGTCGAGGCGGCGGCGCCGTCAGCGGTGTTTGCAGTGGAGGATGCGGGTGATTGGGGGGCCTCTGGAGAAGAGAGAGAAGAAACTCTCCACCATTGTCTGCCGGCGGCAGCGGTGCGTCTCCACCGCCGGTCATCCCAAATGATGCAATGTTTCACTTTTCAGTTTCAGTAGTGAAGCTACTGAAAGAGGCAGCCGAGAGAGAGACGGCGTTATCTTAAGAGAGCATTTTAAATTTTATTTCTCTTAAAATCCTGCCTTGTGCTGTTCATGAACAGGAGCACTGCGCCGCCGCCTTTGTGCATATGCTTATGTACTAGTATATAATTATATATTTCTAATTCTAATTCTATATAGATGGCAAGGTCAAAAAAGCATCTATATAGATAGGCTATACATAAGAAAATGTAGCTTTCAGATAAAATCGACTTATAAATATATATATTTTTACACTATGATTTATACATTAAATTTATAATAATCAATTACCAAAAATTCTACTGAATAGCTTATGATTAAATCAAAATTTTAGCTTAAAAATAAATTTTTAACATTGAGAAGGGTGTCTTGATTATTTTTAACAACATCAAGATTTTATCATATATAATTAGAAATTTAATCCAAACTAACACAATCTAATTCTAATCTTAGTTACTACTTTTTTCGTCCTTAATACAAGAACTAATTTGATAGTCGATGTTAGTTGTGTATAATCCACCTTCTAAAAATTTGGAGATCACGAGTGGCGAGAAATATGACAGAGTATATTTTTATCTTAGGCTTATTTTAGCAAAATATGTAAGAAAATTAATCTATATTTTGTTATAATTTCATATTATGATAAAATTAAAAAATATAGAAATTTAATTAAAAATTGTGTGAAACTATATGAACTTGGTAAAAAGAAAAATTAGGTCTTTATAACTTTTTTAATTAAATTAAATTAAATTACTAAATAATAGTTAATACAACTAATCAACAATTGTATAATAATTGTTGAAAAATATAAAACATTAATGTAAAATCTAAATGAATAATTATATAATTATGAAAAATAGCTATACAACTAATCAATAATTAATTATAATAATTAGTTACTACTACAATATATTTTAAAAATTGTGATTATTATAAGTCAAATTGTATAATTATAAAATGAATAAAAATTAGAATTATAAAATAAAGAAAGGAGGAAATCGCAAATAAAAACCCTAAAAATGTGAAATAGCAAAATAAATACTTGATTAGACAAAATTGCTTGAAAGGACCGAGACTTGAAGCTATGAAATGTTGATTTGGGGGGGGGGGGAGCGCCTTCTGATTCACTCAAGCATTGTACCGTCTTCTCCCTCTTTTTCTTTCGAATAACCCCATAACCAAACGAACCTATCCTCTGCTAGTAGCTTTTTTTTTTATTTTTTTTTATTCCTAATCAAAACAATCAAGAGTCAGGTATGGGTGGAAAACTATTAGAGACCCAATGTCGCGTCCAAATTCTAGTTATTCCATAAAAAGAAAAGAAAGAGGAGTTGCTATCAAAATTTTAGAAGATTAATTTTGGAAATCTAAAAAAAATGTGATATAAAAAAACCAGATTTGGGAGTTGATTGTGTATGGGGAAGGTATTAAGTATCCACAACACCTATTCAAGAGAATAGTTACTCTAAGTCAACTACTCAAAATTAATATGGTTTTTTTATTACGTTTTAATTATCCTAAAAAATACATATAGAAACAAAGAAAACTTTTTATTTACAAAAAGAAAAAAAATAAATTGTTTACAGAGGTGGACTTGATATAGGATAAAAATCTAGGTCCTACGTGTTCTTTAGAGAGATCAAAATCCACATAATTCAAAAATAAAATGTGTATCGCTTGGTTGGTATTTTTTCAAAAAATATTTATTCAATTAAAAAGTGTTTTTTTTGGTGGTTTGATATTTTTTAAGACATGACAACAAATTTTGTATTTTTATTTAGAAAATAATTTTTGAAAGAAATTTGGATTACCCTCCCTGCAGAGGTTTCCATAATTTCACACGGGAGAATAATCATTTGAGCTTACAGAAGTTTTAAAACCCCCACACAGCTCTGAAAAACATTTTGAGATTATATACATACATATTTAAAAAGACTTTTATTTTATTGTTTATTTATAAACATGGGACCATAATTGTTTTATTTCTTTTTATTTCAAAAAAAAAATTTGCACAACTATATTGGTATTCCTATGAAGACTCCCATAGTCTCACGTGATTTATTAATGAATCTAGATTAGAGCTGGTAATACGGGCTGGGCCCGGGCCCAGCCCGCTAGCCCGCCAAAAATGGCGGGCTCGGGTTGGCAAAATGCCAACCCGCCAAGGTGCGGGCTACTCCAGCCCGCACCGTTTTCAGCCCGCTTTTTTTTTTTTTTAATTTTTAGTTTTATATAATTTCTAATATATTATACAATATAATTGGAGGATTTTAACCCCCAAATTTCATATTTACATCTTCTCATCCATGTAATTGCATATGTAATACATACATAAAAGATCTACTTAATTAATTTGGATAAGAAAAATAGTCAAATTAATTATTTAGAAAAAAATATGTGTTAGTTTTTCTAAAATATCTTCTCAAATATAAATTAATCCTCACATTATTTATTATAACTCATTACTCAAGTTTAAAACTCCAAGTCCAATTTTAACATTACAAACTAAGCTCAAACTTATACAAATAATATTTTTTAAAAAAAAAAAAAAAGTTAGGCCTTGGCGGGCTCGGCTGGCAAAATGCCAGCCCGCCAAAGTGCGGGCTACTTCAGCCCGCACCGTTTTTGGCCCGCACAGCTGCGGGCTGGCCCGTATCCGCACCGCCAGCCCGCATTCCCAGCTCTAATCTAGATATGTACGGAGGTTCTAAAACCTCACATGGTATAGATTTTTTTTTTTTAAAAAAAAAGGAAGTGGTTTCGAAAATAGAGGAAAAGAATACCCAAAAACTTATCGAAATTCACATTAAACACAGTAGATAAGAATGAAAGTCCATACCTGATGCTTCACTTATCAATTGGCCTGCCTCTTTTTGCACAGGAGAATTATGAGTGTCTTCCTCCAACCCTTATTCTCCTATTTATAGACTTTACTTAGGATTTTTTAATTTTTCTTTAATTTTTTAATTTTCTTCAATTATGACTCATAATATAATTTCCTATTTAAATATAAATCGTCATCAAATTATGATTTTTTATTTTTGTTTTTTTTAATTTTTACAATTATGATCCCAAAAGATATTTCTAAATTAAGAAGTCAATCATTTTAAATGAAAAATTTTGATTCTGATTTTTCAATTTTATTTTTTTTAAAGAGTCCACCCTGTATTTCCTAATTTGGAAGTCAATTGTCTTTTAATTCTTATCTTTGATATTCTTATTTATTTTTTCTTTTTTGATCTGCCACATGGTGGATTTTCTCAAGCTTACCTTTCAAGAAAAAATTAAGAGGGATATTACTCTTTTATTATTCATTTATTCCTTTTTTATTTGTTTAATTTATATTTAATATTTTTTGTGAGGTTCGGATAAAACTGGATGTTCACACCCAAATTTCTGAAAACTCTCACTAAATCCCCACCCACCCATCACGCTTCCGCCACAAGAATCTCCTTGTCACCTCACAAACCACAGAGGTGGGAAACAGTCATGTTGAGGTTCTTGCCAATAGAGACCCCTCGGTAAGTATTGTCACCGCTGCCAGAGACGTTGGTGAATGGAGGAATTACCTATCTTTAAAAACGATAGAAGCCTTGGGAAATTCAACGGTATTGCTACCAAGCTTTCTCTGCCAAGTCTATCGTTCCCTTTTGTTTTGGGGCTTTTTGTAACAAAACTATTTTTCTGTTTTGATTATGCTTGATGATGACTTGAAGCAAAAAACTGGGGATTTGAATATTATTGTAAGAGAAAAAAGAAGGACTTATTTAAGAGTTAACTTTGGATGGATAAGAAATGAGAAAATTGAGCTAATGACAAGGGAAGTTCGTAGAATTGAAGGAGAAAAGGAGGAGGAAGAAATTCGAGATCCAAAAATGATGACAAAGGCGATGTTTCTGGTCATACTGGCCAATCTGCCAAAAATGATGGGCTCAGGTTGGTACAGTGCAGACTATTTTGGCTTTTAGCATTTTCAGCCCTCTTTTTTTTTAATTTTTATTTTTATACAATTCTAATATATTATATAATATAGTTGAAGGATTTTGACTTTCAAATTCTATATTGATATCTCCTCATTCATGTAATTGCATATGTAATGCATACAAAAAAATCTACTTAATTAATTTGGATAAGAAAAATAATCAAATTAATTATTTAGAAAAAATATGTGTTAGTTTTTTTTAAAATTCTTCTCAAATTATAAATTAAACATCATATTATTTTATTATAACCCATTACTCAAGTTTAAAACTCCAAATCCAATTTTAACATTTCAAAATAAGCTTAACCTATACAAATAATAATAATTTTTTTAAAAATACTTAGGCGGGCCGGCAAGCTAAGTGCGAGCTACTTCAACCCAGCACTGCTGTGGGCTGGCCCGTATCCACACTGCGAGCCCGCATTACCAACTCTCTCATAGATTTGGTATTGAGAAAGAGATTAGTGAGATTCGTGCACGCTTGTTGAAGTTACAGGCTGGGATGAATTTTCATAAGGATAAATCAGCATTATTAATGTTATTAAGAATTTGGAATGCTATGAATCTGATTTGCGTATATTACTTGAAAAAAAATTACGGTAAACACATCATGAGTTTTTTGGTTATTGGTGATAACATTGTTGTTATTTCCTATACAAGCATTATAAAAAATAAGTATGTGCATATGATATCAATTTTTGCAGTAAATAAACTTAATGTCAATAGCTTTTGAACATTTATTATTTTTTAATAAAAACTTGTTATTAACAACTAAATTCTGAAAATAATATCAATTTAGTTTTATCAAAAATTAGTATTATTTTTCAATTTAGTTACTAATGACAAATCTAGTATGAAAAATAATAAGTGTTGAAAAGCTATTCATATTAACTTACGTTTTAATAGAAATTGACATTATTTTTACAATTTAATTGCCAATGACAAATCTAAGATGAAATATAACAAATATTAGAAAGCTAATCACAATAATTTAAGTTTTAGCAGAAATTACCATTATTTTCATAATTGAATTGCTAATGACAAGTCTAATATGATAAATAACAAATGTTGAAAAGTTATTTATAATAACTTAAATTTTAGCATATATTAGCATTATTTCTTATTATAAACTTATCAAATCCTTATAGTCAACTTGTTATTCTCAAGTACTCGTATTTAACAACTTGTTATTTCTTATTATAAACTTGTTATTTTCTTATGATAAACTTGTTATTTTCAATGATAACTTGTTAAACCCTACACCCAACTTGTTATTTCCAACTACTCAGCAATTTGTTATTTCCAATTATAAACTTGTGAGATACTTGTAATTAACCTGTTAATCCCAGCTACTTGACAACTTTGTTATTTCTAATCATAAACTTATCAAATCTTTGTAGATAAGGTTTTATTCCCAATTATTTAAGAACTTGTTATCTCAACAAACTATACTTGCTCTTTCAAGTACCCAAAAGGGATCAATCTGCCTACTTAACTTTTTATTTCCAACTTGGGACTTGTAACTTCAACAAACGTGATATTTTTATTATTGAACTTGTTAAATCTCAATATTTACCTTGTCATTTACAACCAATCAAACACTTGCTTTTTTTAACAACATACCTTTTTCCTTTCTAGTCAACTTTGTTACCTAACAAGTTAATTTTCTTCAAATAAGAACTCCTTATTATGAATAACAACTCTTCAAATTAATTTAGTGTTCAACAATACCGTTATGATAATTTCCAAATTTATTATTGTCATTTCCTAAATTAATCTTGTGATTTATTGAATAAATGGACTTATTATATGTTCTTAAATATCACTCAGGTTCACCTATCAGGAGAACGATTTGTCTATCCGAGTTCATCTCATGACGAACAATTATATTTAGGGAAAATGACAGAAAAAGGACGGTTGAAATTTGAAATGACAAAATGGGTATACAAATAACTGAAATGACCAAATGGGTATGGGGTATCAATCTGGAATTTTGTCAATTCGGTAGAAAGACTAAAATACCCTCAACCTCTCTGAAGATATGAACTGCAAAGAAAACAATAATATACCAGAAGAGAGAGAGGCTGAGAAGACGAAGCTAGAGCAAGGGTGGAAATCTGGAAAGAGGGAAAAGGTAAGTAATTTTTCCGTTAAAACGCTAGTATCACCCGATTTCTTTGTTGCTGCATGCTCGAATGGGGATGGGTCTGTGAGTGTAGAGGGTTTGGATGAATAATTTGACCAGGACGAGAGAGTGACGCGTCGGAAATGGAAAAATGGTGACAAACAGTAAGTATGAGGTGGTCAGTGTTGTTAAATTCATTACTGAAATTGTAAAATCCTATATTTAAGTTGTCAATGGAGTAAGTAGGTGTGTGTATTTTTTGGGTGTTTCGAAAGATAAATGAAATTGATTATTGGGTAACTAAAATATTGATTTATGCTTCTTTGTTGCAGGTTAGCAGGTTTTGATGACATCTGACATTGGGTCTAACATTGAGGAGTAATTTTTTGGTGTAAATAGAATAACTTTTGAACCCTTAATTTTTTGGGAGAATAGTTGATAGAGAGGTTATCCTTTTTGTAAATGATGTTAACTGGGTAGGATATGTTTGTAATCTGAATGACAAGGAAACATTAGGTGGTGGTTTAATCTTAATGTTAACTTGTCATTTGAATACAAGTTATGTAACTTCTGTCATAGGCGTACTGGTTTTTGGTAAATATTATCACTTCAGTAGTCAATTCCATTATACATGTAGTAAAGTCTGAATGTTAATATAAACATATCATGATGTTCTTCAGGTGTACTTGTATGCTATTTTGTCAACACATTTTTACCATTTGCTTAATTCCTCCAAGGGAGATGGCGGAAGTTGCCAATGGGCATGACCGGAGTGGTTAATTTGATTACAAATGTTGTTACTCACATTACAAATGTTGTTATTATCATTATCGGGGTAGTGAGTGACTATGACATGTCATCTTACAAGCATGTGTGTGTGTTCATTGCTGTTGGGGCTATTAATGCTTGAAGTTGCGGGATTCAAGTTTTGAAAATTTAGAAGCTGATATAATAGTGTTCAGAGACTGTTTAATGAATCTGAATTATATATTAGCATGTTCTGAAAGTGAAAATAATTTACAGATTATATATTATTGCTAGTTGAAATGTTTTGAAGGTTAAAAGCTGATTCAATACTTGTAAAATATTTGTATATATATGAGTATATGGGTTATTGCTTGTGAATTGATGCTTGTGAAATTAAAGTATCGAGGCATAAAACTGATTTTCCTTTCTTTTCTTTTTTTAAAAAAACTGTTGGTTTGAGGATTGAAGAGTTAGAGATTAAAAACTGATTTGGACATAATGATTTATGTCTCTAAGTGCTGAATTATGATTGTGCTGTTTGAATCAGATTGTTTTACAGCCTGTGAGCTCAAAGTAGGAGCTGAAAAATCAGTTTCAAGTTACTGCATTATGCATTCGTGTGGTGGCTAGTGAATCATGACCTTAATTCAAGACATGACAAAGCATTGAGCTTGTTTTCATTAAATGAAGCCACCACACTAACCAAAAGACAGCATCTGTGGTAGTAGTAAAGATTACGTAAATTAAACATATAGTATTTGTGAAAGTAGTGTTCAGATATTGTCAAAATACTTGACTTATGGTTGTAGGTTGTAAGTTATGATATTTGTTGGCTTAATTTAAATCTTTTTTGGAATAATTTCACTAAACAAGTAATGATAATTACAGCATGCATAATGAAAGTTGTAACTTCTGTCATGGCATTTGCAACTCAATTATTTGTACCCCAAATTACATCTATTTGGACCCAAATTTCACTACACACGTAATGGGATTAACAACATTCGTAATGCAAGTGACCACTTCCGTATTACCATTTGCAACTCGTTTATTTTAAACCAAAGTAACATGTATTTGGAGCCAATTTCACTACTCCGATAATGATAATGACAACATTTATAATATGAATTACAATTTTTGTAATGAGAGTTATCATCTCGCTATTGTTATTTGCAACTCGTTTATTTTAAACCTAAGTAATATATATTTGGAGCTAATTTCACACTCCTGATAATGATAATGACAAAATTTGTAATGTGAATTACAACTTTCGTAATGAGAGTTACAATTTCGCTATTGCCATTTGCAACTGGTTAATGTGAAATGAATTTAACATGTATTTGGAGCCAATTTTACTACCCTAATAATGATAATGATAATATTTGTAACGTGAATTACAACTTTTGCAATAAGAGTTACTATCTCGCTATTGCCATTTGTTAACTCATTTCTTTCAAACCCAAATAACATCTATTTTCAGCCAATTTTACTACCCCGATAATGATAATAACAACATTTGTAATGTGAGTAACAACATTTGTAATCAAATTAACCACTCCGGTCATGCCCATTGGCAACTTCCGCCATCTCCCTTGGAGGAATTAAGCAAATGGTAAAAATGTGTTGACAAAATAGCATACAAGTACACCTGAAGAACATCATGATATGTTTATATTAACATTCAGACTTTACTACATGTATAATGGAATTGACTACTGAAGTGATAATATTTACCAAAAACCAGTACGCCTATGACAGAAGTTACATAACTTGTATTCAAATGACAAGTTAACATTAAGATTAAACCACCACCTAATGTTTCCTTGTCATTCAGATTACAAACATATCCTACCCAGTTAACATCATTTACAAAAAGGATAACCTCTCTATCAACTATTCTCCCAAAAAATTAAGGGTTCAAAAGTTATTCTATTTACACCAAAAAAATTACTCCTCAATGTTAGACCCAATGTCAGATGTCATCAAACCTGCTAACCTGCAACAAAGAAGCATAAATCAATATTTTAGTTACCCAATAATCAATTTCATTTATCTTTCGAAACACCCAAAAAATACACACACCTACTTACTCCATTGACAACTTAAATATAGGATTTTACAATTTCAGTAATGAATTTAACAACACTGACCACCTCATACTTACTGTTTGTCACCATTTTTCCATTTCCGACGCGTCACTCTCTCGTCCTGGTCAAATTATTCATCCAAACCCTCTACACTCACAGACCCATCCCCATTCGAGCATGCAGCAACAAAGAAATCGGGTGATACTAGCGTTTTAACGGAAAAATTACTTACCTTTTCCCTCTTTCCAGATTTCCACCATTGCTCTAGCTTCGTCTTCTCAGCCTCTCTCTCTTCTGGTATATTATTGTTTTCTTTGCAGTTCATATCTTCAGAGAGGTTGAGGGTATTTTAGTCTTTCTACCGAATTGACAAAATTCCAGATTGATACCCCATACCCATTTGGTCATTTCAGTTATTTGTATACCCATTTTGTCATTTCAAATTTCAACCGTCCTTTTTTTGTCATTTTCCATATTTATTTGTTACCCTTTTCATTTTTATTTGTCTCGGTCTTGGCAAAACCAGGTACAAAAAAAATCCTTGGTCGTAAAGCTTGCGTACAACTTTATTGTTTATAGTCTATATGTAATTTTATACATTGTAAAGACTGGATTGTGAAGGGTCCGGTTGAGAAGTAGAACCCCGCTCTTTGAGGGTATATTTAAATTAGCATTGGGCAAAACTGACTTCTATTCTAACTAACTTTTATAACTAAAGTTAGAGTAAAAATCAGTTACTGTAATGTGATTTATGTTTGGATAGGTGCTTATAAAAAATCAGTTAAAAAAGTTAAAAGTTGTTTGGATGATTAAATAGAAAAGTGAGTATAGTTTGAAATGGAAAAGTCATATTTTTCTCTGTTAAGTCCAACTGAGGTTAAAGGCCAGAAGTTGGTTGGCTTTTTAGTTCCATCCAAACAATCATTTGGTCCTAAATAAGTCATAAACTGTAGTTTCATGTTTTCTCATAGACTTTTACCATTGCAAATAGCAATCCAAACATATCCTAAGGGTATGTTTAGATTAGCGTTGGGCAAAATTAACTTCTAGCTCGACTGACTTTTGTAACTGAAATTAGAGTAAAAGTCAGTTAGAGTATGTTTGGATAGATGCTTTTAAAAAGTCAGTTGAAAAAGTTAAAAGTTGTTTGGATAATTAATAGAAAAGTTAGTTTAGTTGTAAAGTGACAGAAATGGATATGGACTTTATTGAATAACATTGTTTGAAATTTTATGTTTTTAATGTGATAATAGTTTAAAAAAAATAAAATTATTATGATAAAATATAAATAGTTTATTTGTGAAATTAAAAAATAAAAATATTTGTTACGGAGAAAAATTTAAAAACATATTATAGATAATTAATTAAATATATATAATGGATAAACATGAATATAAATTAAAATTTATTTGGTCTGAATAAAAGCTCATTATGCTAACAAAGGAGGTGAGGCAGAGGGAAAAATGTGAGGGTAAATTTGGGATATTCATTTTTAACGATTACCGTTTGAAATTGCAGTTTGAAAATTTAGATTTTCCTCTGTTGAGTCTAATTGAAGTTGAAGGTCAGAAGTTGGTTAGAAAAGTTACCCTAATCAAATAACGGTTTTTGTCCAACTTAATTTGTAACATCAGTTTCATCATTTCCAAGACACTTTTACTGTTAGAAACGGTAATCCAAACATGCCTTAAATGGTCCGCACAGGCTTCTTAGTCGACAAATGATATATAACCGCAGAATAAAAAATTCCAAATTCTGATTGAATTTTGCTGTGCTGAGGTGCTTTTAATCTATTTAATAATAAATTCGTGTGACTTGGCATAACATCTACGGTGTTTATTCTTCACAGGTGGCAGGGATAACTCATGTTGATGTGGTGCGTCGATGGAACAGAAACAGAAGATGAGACAAAACAAGAAAAATAAGAAGGGTTTTTTTTTTTTTTTTTTTTCCGGGGTTTTTTAGGCTTGATTTCATAATTATAATTTAAGACCTTACTCCTTCAAGTAATTTCCATTATTCAAATGATTATTTCGCTATTTTGTTATTTTAAGGGTTTTTTAATGCGATTTTCTCGCACACACATAACATAAATATATGTTTAATAAAACATATAAAATACTTTTAAAATAAAATTTATTATGTAATTATTTATAAAATATTACCTTTAATTTTTAATATAAGAGCTAATTTAACTCTCAATTTGGTCCTAAATATAAGACTTTAATTCACTTTACTTCTCATATTTATCTATTTTTTTTTCAAAGTAGTTTCTGTAGTAGCTGTACATGTTAAAAATTTAATTAAATACTCCTCCGGTCCTAATTATAAGACCCAATTGACTTATTTGAGGAGATTAAGGAAGTAAGTTAAGTTGGTTATTTATAATAAATAAGTGTTGTTATTCCTAAAATATCCTTGCTAATTAAGTATATTGGCTAAAACTATTATTATTAGAAGGATTATCTTGGAAAAAAATGCATAAATATAAGAGAGAAAATGGATTGGGTCTTATAATTAGGACCAAATAAAAAGTCAATTGGGTCTTATAATAGGATCGGAGGAGTAGTAGTTTTAGCTAATACATGATTAGCAACTATTTTTTTTAGAAAAGATAACACTTAATCATTACAAAATAATTAACCCAATAAACTTTTTTAATATACTTAAATTAGTCAATTAACTCTTATAATAAGGTTTGAAGGTAGTAATTAACTAATATTAAATATTACTTTACAATATGATATTTAATACTCTTCTGATCATTAATATAGGACTGAATTGGAGAGTTAACGTTAGCCTTAAATATAAAACTTATTTTACATGTTTATTAATTTTTTTTTCAAATTAACCATATTGATATTTTTTTAATAATACCCCAGTAAGACAGACAGGAAAGGGTTTAAAAAATATTCTTAAGGTGTTTTAAAAAAAATTATATTAACTAATTCAATTAACATTCTCAATCTATCAAAATTAATTAATTAAGTCTTACAGCAAAGATCAGAAGAGTATTTATAAAAAAATATTATTAAAATTTATAAAATAAAAGGTAAAAGACTACCGAAATTCTAGTAAGAAAATCAGTGAAATCATAAGAGATTGATAAAAATATTATAGAGACATGATTATAAATTAAGTAAAACTATAAAACTTCATGGAAACAAAAAAGAAGAAGACAGAATTAAAAGCAGGATTAAATCACAGGAGCTTCCAAGTTAATTTAAAAAATCAATTATATTATTATGCTAATTAAAATGCTTTTCCTTCTATTTTTATTCAGAAGAAGAAAGGTAAAATTCGTCAATTGCTTGCCCGTTTGCCCTACTTCCCCGGGCATTGTTCTCTCCCACACTGCTATTCAAGTTTCGATCTCATATATCCTCGTTCACTCGCCGTTTGCTCCCCCTTGTTCACTATCCTTCAGGTTCGAATTCTCCTGTGTTTTTCTTCAACTGTCAGTTGCTGTCTTTCGTTGGCAAAAAAGAAAAAAAAAAGTTGCTGTGTTTCTCGTTGATTTGCTTTCTGTTATTTCTTGCTTCGTCGTGATGCTATCCGTCGCGTGATGCTTCTCGTTCAATAATCATAATCGTGAAGCCTCTTTTATTGTTGATGTGACCTTTAACTAAACCTCTCACTATCACATTCTAGCTGTTGTAACGATGCCCCGAAGACCCAGAAGGCGTAGCCAACATTTGAAATCTCGGCCTTTGACATTCTCGCGTTTCGCTCGTTCAGTAGCCCAAATGGCCTCTACTTCCAAGTCTAATAAAAAATCTTATCGAAGCTTTGCAGGTAATCCCCGCCTCTACAGTAATGTGCAATTCATAGTTAGTTGATGCTTACAGTTTGCATAATTGCATCCCAGTTTCTAAGTCTCTAAGCCACTGCCCAGGCTATGGATTGGCTAAGCACACTTTGGAGGAGAAGACAGAGCAATCTGAGTCATCTGATGAAGAGTTTGAAGTAATTGTTCATATTTGATTTATTGTATTTAACATGTTCAAATTAAATTTGGGGAATAACTAGCAAATGATTAAAGTATCGTTTCTGTCGTTGAAGGGTGTTGTCCAAGCTGATTTTTCCTTCTTTGATCCTAAACCTGGTGACTTTCATGGAGTAAAGAACTTGCTCCAAACTTACCTGGATGATAAACAATGGGATCTGAGTGGCTTTGTTGACTTAATCTTGGAACAGACCACAGTGGGCACTGTTGTAAAAGTAGAGGATGATGAGGATGAGGGGCTTTTTGCTGTTGTGACTGCTCTGAACTTATGGAGATACAGGGTAAGTGACTTCACAGAAATTATTAGCTGCCATGTCTTGTTACCACCTTATCTATTGGCTGGCCTGAAATGTTATTATGTGAAATCATCTTTACTTCCATCTCATCCTGTTTCTTTTGCATTTATGAGCAAACGTCATCTGGACCCTTTTCAAATTTACCAGTTCGGTGATTTGGTACAAGTATGAAATAGATAGATTGCTGCGGGGATCAAAATACTAATGACATGTTTCTTATTTAAGATAGGACACCAAATCATATCTTGTACGTGTGCGTGTGTATGTGTCTCTGTTCGGAAATTTAATACAGAACAACATCATTTATTTGAGGTACAAACTGCAATGTTTTAATTTAGCAGATGATCCAGTATATTCTTGATTCAGCACGTAACTTGCCCATTGGATGTGTGACTGGCACAGTATTTCAGCACATGCTGAAGCTTAACCGTGTGTTTTTTCCAGGAGCAAAAATGTATCGAGGAACTGAAGGATTTCCTACTTAAAGTGTGCAAAGAAAAGGGCACATTTGATCAATTGAAACTTCTTTTGGGGGAACAAGCACATGATGTTGGTCTTCTGGTATCCCAGCGCGTAGTGAATCTTCCTCTCCAGCTTTTACCACATCTTTATGATGCCCTTTTTGATGAAGTGTCATGGGCGACAGAAGATGAGGTCAGATGTTGATAGTAATAGATGGGTGAGGGTGGTAGATAGGATTCAACTTGATCGCCAGAGGCTCACTTTGCTCAGGGAACTTATAATGTGTTGTTTTGCATTTTTGTAGCCAACAGAGGAGCTTCGTAATTCCTTCAAGTTAACACATTATATAATATATAGTAAAATTTACAAGGTACCCTTCTGTGGCTTCTCCCTTGTCCCTTCTACTCATTGTCTTCTCTTTTTGGTTACTATAGAGTTTCTAGTTAAGTTCATTTTCTTCTTGTTACTCTTATTTTTTCTTTGACCGAAGGTAAAACCACAGCATAAGAATGCAGAGCAAAATCGAAAACTGAACAAGGATGATGATAATGCAGTAATATATATAAAGCCTGAGGACGAACTTTTTCACAAGGTACTGAACTACTAATGCTTCTGTTGATCTTGTTGACCCATTGTCTATTTATTTCGCTTGCATTATTGACTATTTCCTAAAATCTATCACAGTTGAGCTCCTGGTTTTTCTATTTTCCATTGCAAACTTCACAGCCTGAAACTCGTGAGGCAAGTATATGATTCCTGATATACCATTATTCCAATATGTTTCGGTTCTCCATTTTCTTGGCGTTTTCTGGAAGTATTTTTTTAATGCATAACGATAATAAGTTCTGCCTCTGTTTTGTGGAGAAATACACAGCAAAATATGGAGTGCTTTATGGGATATTGGCAGTGAGGACTTTTTGCCATGTGTTTTCATGGAACGTAATGCTCACGTTCTTAACAGGAACTTTTTTCTCCCATCTTTTATGGGATACAGTTAATTTTCACCAGTTTTATTTTGGGGATGGGCTGTATGGGGGCCGTGGGTATTTTGAACAGCCTATTTGAGTTAAACTTCTCTCGTCTACATGCTCTTTTACCTGGTTGATGGAGGGTTGAGCATCTGGATCAGGTATACTGAGGTTTCAAGCCTGATTCTCATCTTCCCTTCTACAATCTACATTCTGGGATTAGATAGGAATACCAAATCAACATGATCAAGATAGAATGCAAACGAAATGACCAAGTCCGAGTTCTTGGAATCAATTTTGATGCTCTGGACGTTAAGAATTTTAAATAACTAGAATTTCGGTTTATTTTATTTTATTTTATTTTTTTGGGTGAACGATGGAATTTCAGTTTTATTTTCTTGCTTAAATTACCCTATAGCTCTATCTTCAGTAATTCGGAATTGATATTCATGTTTTGCCCCTTACAGCTAAAGAATTACATGTCAGTGGGATTGGTCATGGCTGTTGAAGCAGGCAAAATTCCCACATTTCGGCAAGAATTGCGGTCTCTAATGAGTGAACCCTGATGCGAACCATTAGGTGCCCTGGATTTCGAGCAATGCAGTCAAACTTCTGATTCATCCTGATCTGGTCCAACGTGCCAAATTATAATATTATTTTTTCTTTGTCATGGGCTTTAGGCACTTTTAAGAACTTACTCTTCTACATTAGCCTGATATATTTAAAATTTTGCTCAGAGAGAAACGAACTTAAATTGATAAATTAAGTTCACCCCAGTTTATGGCCCTTTTTGTTCTTACGGTTCCTCATGACCCGATAGTTGTGGACAAATATTTTCTGGGTTTCACCCTTGAAAGCATAGCGAGATATGTTACACGTTCTACAACTGCGAGAAAACAGTGCCTTGCATCAAGTAAAATGATGAAATTACGGCTCTGCTGATAATTGCTTGATTAACTGGATGAAAATGACATTGGGTGTGGATTAAAGCAAGTTTATAGTCGTATAAACCACCTTCCAGTTTCTAAGGCATAAACATCTGCAAAGTAGGGGCTGTTTGGTTTACTTAAGAAGCATTTTTCAAGAGTGTTTTTATGTAAGTCAAGACAAAATTTTTTTTACATATTTTTTTTATATATCATAAAATCATTTTAAAAATCATGGTTTGATTTTTACTTAAATACTTCCATAAATATCAGGTCAAATCATATATTGATTGCCTAAGGGGATTAGATGATATTTTTTAAATACAATTTAGGAGGAAAACATGAAGCAGCATGCCCCTGAAGGTGAGAAGCCATCGTTTTTCAGTGTTTATGCTGAAAACGCTATTAAGATCGTCCAGTTCATTTAACTAATCTCAATGCTTGACGGAAGATCACTGTATGATATTAGGGTCTAAATCTTCACGAGGTTAAGTGCTCAACTGTTCGTGCGATGGTAAGGACAATAAATCACATATATTTGTATGGTGACATTTATCTTAGCTAATACTAAAAGAAGAATGAAAGGACTATTAAAAGCCACCTCCAAGAAAAGATTTGTCTAATTCATCCTTCGCAAAAGAAATAAACAAGCCTGTTATAATAATAATTTACTCATTAACAACACCAATTCTTTGTGGAAAACTCTTTCCCTGAAGGTTTTTTTTTATTTATAAAATTTTATTTGACTGCAATGGGTAGTTTATTCATTAAAAAATTAATCAAAAGCCTGGCCTAAGGAAAATAAAAAAGGACCCCAGGCTGGGTAAAAAAAATTTACAAAAGGGAAATAGATTAAGGGAGAATCCCAATTAAATCCAGCCGAAATACCTAAATTTAGATTTAGGCCTACACTTTTAGCAAATTCCTAATTAGGCCATGAGACCTAATTAGGGATTTTTGAATGTTGTTAGATCACCAAAACGCCCTTCTTCAATTAAAAAGAAAACTTGATTAATAATTTAATATATCTCTCCCGAGTAATTTCTCATCTCTTATGATTTTTTTAGACCAAAAAACATATAAGTAATTTTACGATGTTTGAAATTTGTATATATAACTTATACTATTAAAAATATTTTAATAAAACATGTTAAATTACAAATATAAGTAAAATTATAAATATTTTTTATTTTCAGTTCTTGTAATTTACATTAGTTTTATTTATTTAAACAATGTTGGATCCAACTGAAAATGTAAATGATTACGATTTAATATTAAATTTTTATTATGATTAAAATATTTTAAAATTTTAAAATAAATATTTACAACCTGAAAAGAAAAAAATATTAATTTAAAGATTACATATATTATAATTTGAAATGTTTTATGAAAATATTTTGAAGATTTTAGTTATATTACAAAATTTCAAACACTAAAAAATTATTTATATTTTTTTGTCTAAATATTAATAATAAGAGATGATGAAACACTTTAGAGGGATAAAATAATCAATTTTTATTTTTAACTAAAGAGGGGCATTATAGTTACTTAACAATATTCAGCATTAGCAATTCCTAATTAGGTCTTATGTCCTAATTAAAAATTTGTTAAAAATGTAGGTCTTAATTTAATTTTAAGTATTTCAGCATGATTTAATTAGGATTTTCCCATAGATTAATTGCTGATGCTATTGGAGATAGAAGGAGGTTGTGGCAGTGGGGTTGTTCGTAGAACCACAACTCTGTCACGTTGTGGTCGCTATTTTCTTGTGAAATTAAAATTACACACACACTCTCTCTCTCTAACTTCGGTGCTAAGTGATGAAACCAATGAATTCTCCTTCCGAAACTCTCGTGATCACTCGTGCATCCTTTAAAACTAGTTTTATTTTTAATTTAATTATAAATATAAGATTTTAATTTATTTTATCTCTTTTGATAAAAAAAATTTACTTTATTTCTAATATTTATTTATTTTTTTAAGATAGTTCTTATGATAGTTACATATATTAAATATTTTTATCAAATATTAGTTCTAATTAATATACATAATTAATAATAAAGATATTTATTTATTATAAATAATTAGTTTAACTATTTCTTCCCATACGATCATGCATTGCCATGCCCAAAAAAGAGCTCACAATCACAAACCGGAGGTTGCATCCGAGGCGTAGATAAACTTCTGGATATTATCACACAAGGCCTGTGCTTTGGCAGGCTCAAAGATCTCCACTCCATGGAACCCATCGTCGCTGAAATGGGTGAACACCTCCACTCCACGTGCTTCCAGAATCTTCACCACCTCCTTCTGCTTGTCCACCAGTGGGTCCCCGCCGTAGCCATTCAAGAAACACCTTGGCAGCTGTCCGATCTTCTCCCCGTAGATCCCATCACCCACCGTCGGATTACAGTACTCATGGTCCCGGTCGGCGCCAGGTGGCAAAGACAGGGCCCACATCAGTTCGTTCGCCGGCAGCGGCAGAATGCGATCGTTCGCCAGCCTCACCTCCGATGCCGTCCTCTGGACGCCACCAAAGTAAGCCGAGTTTAGTATCAGGCCTTGGATCTTCAGCGGAGACAAGTCAAGATCGGTGGCGCGTAAACCAGCGAAGTAGGCGATATTTGCTCCGGCGCTACTTCCCATCAGGAAGCACCGGGAGAAATCCGCGTGGTCTTTCATCCAGGGTTCGGATGCGTTGGGATCCCGGGCTTGGTTTCGGACCCACTCGATCGCTTCGACAGCGTCTTCGTAGGCCGCAGGAAGACGGTGCTCCGGTGCGAGGCGGTAGTCGACAGAGACGACGAGGGCGGGCAAACGGGAGGCCAAGGCAATGCAGGAATCGTGGAAAATGGAGGAGGAAGGGTGGTAGAAGACGAAGCCGCCGCCGTGGTAGTAGATGAGGACGGGGAGTTTGGGGGGAGAGGGAGAGAGAGGATGGGGGAGGAAGAGGCGGAGGGAGGTGTCGAAGGAGGAGTTGAGAGGGAGGTCCTTGGAGAGAGAAAGGGAATGCGCGGGGGCGGGGGCGGGGGTGGGAGAAGGGGGTACGGAGGGGATGGGTCGGAGTCGGGTGATGGACCCATCGGGATTGGGTTTGATGCTGAGGAATTGGTAGGGGTCGAGGGAGGAAGTTGCGTCGTGGGGGGCGGGGGGAGGTTGGTTGGCCATGGTTGAGACTTTAGAGGAGGGAGGCCCCGTGACACTCAGGAGAAGAAGAAGAAGAAGAAGCTGCGGCTCATATGTAATCATCTCGTCTCATTAAATTGCCGCTTAATTTAGGTAGGTTGATACTTGATACTGCTGGCCCTGGCCGGCCGGATGGAGAAATTCTCTCTCAGCCTCTCCATGTATCCAAATGACGTGTCTTTTATTTTTAAGGAATGAGATTAATCAAATTACAGCAAGAACCAGTTTCGGTGCTCATCCATTTGATGGGTACTATAAGCTAATCAGATTTAAACGGTTCATATCTTATTTAGGTAGTTTAAATTTGATTTCTTTTTAATTTTTTTTATTTAAAATAATTATTTTAATATGTATAGAAATAATAATGATCTTTTAACTATCATTCTTTCAAAAAATAGTTTTTTCTATTTAAAAATAATTAATTAAAGATTTTAAATCTAGACTGTTCAAATGAGATATAAACGGTTCAGATCTGATGAGCGTATAGTGCTCATCTTTCCGCGGATACTGTGCTAGTTATGCGCTAATTGAGCTGTTCGGGGCTTAAATGATACGCTGATAAATGCTGGTGACATTGTTCATCTCCTACACAGGTTCTATGAAATTCACGAATTTAATTATTAAATCACACCACGATAATTAATTCAACAATAATGGCTCATTTAAGAAGCGCAACTGCCTCCCCCACCCCCACAACCCCCCCCCCCCCAGGGGGGGGGACCGCAGTTATTATGATCACACCCTCCTACCATGACTTATTCACTTTCATTCTTTCACACTGAAAATTTTATGACCCAACTCATCATCTAAGAATATGCAATAGAAATAACATTTTTGTTGGTTCTAAATTTCTAATAAAGAAGTGCTGAAAGTCACTTGGGTGAAAACTGAAAGAAGTTTTCAACAACGTTGTCCATCTAGAAGGAGAAGGAACCAGATTTTTAACAATTACTTCATTTGCGGGCTGCATACGTAAAAGATATCCCCGCCTCCCAAATTTTCGAGTGAATCAAATTTTACAAAGTCTGTCGAGTCAACAGTCACGTGCGTACCGAACTAGGCAGCTGGCAGGATGGAAGAGAGGTCGTTAGCGCTTTGACCATTGTCACTCTGCTCTTCGTGCATTCCTAATATATGCCCAGAATTTCTGGGCCCAAATTTCCGCCATGAAACCTTAATATAGAGTCTCATAGCAGTCCAATTATAGCTGAAATTAATGGGTAAACCACATGTACTTCCCGTCTTTGTGCTTTGTATGCTAACATACACAAGGACGACACTGTCTATTCCCTTCATAGTTTTACCTGGTAACTACTCTGTTTCTCAATCCTTTACTTTGTTACAAAGTTTAAAAGTTTTATCAGTTTGCATCGTTTACGCTCTGTTTTGTGCATGGTTTTGTTTTTGTCGAATTTATGGTCCGCCATTTGGTGGCTGATGCTAAAATCGATGGTGGCTCGGTATTCTTACCCTTTAAATGAGTCACTAGATGGGTATGTGGAAAGTGACATTGTATGCCTTTTGTTCCAGAACCAGGGTCACATCTTTCCTATTATTTTTAACTTTTCCAACCAAGCTTTGCCTAAAGGTCCAAGATGGAATTTTGAGGAAACATCCTTGGTAGATGAGTTTGCACTTGTGAGAGAAAGAACAAGTCTGCCCACGCACTCTTTATGTAGACTGAGTCATAAAGTTTTGATTCTTTGTACTTATGTCAGGCCTTGGAGATGAATGCAAGAATCAAGGAGTCAAACACTTCACAGAGCTCTTAAGCAACTGGTCTGGCTCTCAAGGATACTGCATGTATGCTAATAATTTAGTATTTAACTAATAGTAATTTTTCTTTTCATTTGATCATGAATCCATATGCCGAAGCCTAGTTCAAGGGTCAATAGGTCAATTGTGTTGATTACAATCTGTCACAGGTGGAAGGAAAATTAAAACTCGCACAGCATGTCATAGATAGCTATTTTGGTACATTTATATTTATTAAATGATGCAAAGATTTCTTTCCCAATACAGCTGAACTTCAATAATTGAGATAGAGAATGTAACAAATGTTATCAATTATATTAATTTGTGAATGTTATGAACTTGCTCTCCTAACAATGAACTCTAGTAAATTTACAAAATATTGTTGCAAAAAAGGAAGCTAACATTATCCAGAAGAAATGAGAAGAATAAAGCTCCTAGCATTTCAAGGGGGCTAGGATCCTCCATGCGAATGCCCATATTCTAATTATTACACCCTCTGCTCTCACCTGCAATATGTATCTACTAGCGTAACGAAATTTGCAGTTAAGTTAGTTGGTCCTTGCAGCTGAATTCCCATTTAACAGCCCGTTTTGATAGACGTTTGATGGTTCACAACCAAGATGTGATGTGCTTTTAGTTACTTATCTGTACTTCACCTGTTTGTAGAAAAATTGGAGACGGATCATGGGATTCTTGGACCATGCCCCTAATGGAACAGGTGACACTTGGTTATCGTGCTTCCATTTTACAATGTTAGGCATCTCACAATCAACTAACTGTTTGTATACTCCATATGCTTTCAGACAACTATTGCCTGTGAGAAGGTAGCGAAGATGTTTGGTAAGAGATTCCAATTTTACTCCATGAGTATAATTTGTTTCCAAATAAGTTTTTGCTTTTATCAATAGGTTAAGAAGATGACTGAACTAAGTCAGGGTTACAATATCGTCGGACTCTCTCAGGCGAGTAAGCAATGAAGTGAACTCATTTTACTTGAACTAACAATAATATTTCATTTTAGGCGGTATTTCTGGTAGGCACAAACAAAGACTAGCAAAACAAAAGGGGAAAAACTCGGGAGATGCAGCTGATACATAAGTTCCTTTTCATTTCTGCAGTCTTCCCACTATTAAACAACAATGGAGAGATGCAAGGAGATAATAAAACCAGTCAATATTCATACAAAAGCAAATATTAGAACATGATAAAAGCCCTATTTTGATCCTTGAAAGATAGCACCATTATCCTTTTTCCAAAGGCTCAATAATTGCCTCTTGTATATTTAGTGCTAACGGGTTATAGTTTGAATTGTTAAGCATTTATCGTCTTAACATAGTAGAATGGCTTTTCAGTGCATATGTTTCCTTTCTTTCCTGTACTGATCACATGATAGCCTCATTTGGTTCACAGGGCAACATGATTGGTCGAGGGCTTGTTGAATTTTGTGATGGAGGACCGCAGGTATGGACTGATTTTTTAATCTATGATATTGGACTTTTACATCTCCATGGAGAAGTTATTTTGGGGTTGCATCTTTCTGTTTATTCTTTATTTGAGAACCCTGTTTTTTTAAAGTCTTATTTTAAAGTCTTATTTTTATTTTTATTTCAATGCTATTTATACCAATATCTGAAATCTGATTCGAGGCGTGTTGCTTTTTCTTTTGTCCTGGATGTAAATCAGGTGAAGAATTTCATATCGCTCGCCGGACCACATGCTGGTACTGCTTCTCTTCCATTCTGTGGGGTAAGTGCTTTATAGTTGAACTCGATCTGCTACATATTTGTTCCTCTATAGCACTTAATCTCAGAAGGATGGTTTATTTATTTCTGGAGTGTAGCAACTATAGGTACTTAATCAGACACAAACTAATACGGAAGTTTTATGGGCGTCTCCAAAGCAATAGCATGTTAAAACGCTATCCTTACCGCAATGTTGTCAATCTGTGATGAAAAGACTAGGAAAACCATGCTGTCATCTCTTCCTTAATCAGTTGGTTGCTAATATGTGCTATTTTGGAGTGAGTGCCCGTCTATATAAGCATTTTTAAATGGCGTAATTTTTCAGTATTTATATCTTGGGAACAGAAACAACTGAGAGATTTGTATTGCTATTCCATGCAATATGTATCTAGACCCTTGCAGAACTTCTGACATGGAAATTGGTTTGACTGAGTACAAAGATATCAATAATTGAGTTATAAATTATCTGTCATTCTTCTGCGTGTGGGTTGTTGTAGTTGCAACATTGTCTGACATTTACATTTTCCCAGTCCCAGTGGTTATGCGTTCTTCTTGATGATCTGGTCAAATTGATAATCTACAGCCGCTTTGTCCAGGTTTTTTACTTTGCTTAATCGCCTTGTTGTAACTTTTCACTTTTTAGTTTAGTGAGAAGATTACTATGATTGAATTCAAAATGAATGTCATGCTGTTCTTACTTCAAGTCTCGTTCATTTTTTCTTATTATTTGGCTTCCAAATTCTTTTAGTAACATATTGCTATTTTCCCTCTCCTGGTACCCATGAAATCTTGATGCAGGAACACCTTGGGCCAAGTAACTACTTTAAAATACCTACAGTGAGTGGAATACATAATATGTAAATCATCATTTACTTGTTAAGTTGCATTTCACATATTAGTCGCACTTGAGCTATTTTGCTCTACTCAATGGTCAGTGACATTGGGTCTGATTGGATTTCTGCGTTATGGACAAATGGAGAAAACAAAAGCAATCAGTTCATGTTCTCATTTTTCAGGATATTTTTGCCTACATTAACGGATGTAAGTTTCTTCCAAAGCTTAATAATGAAATCATGAATATGAAGAATTATACATACAAGCTGCGATTTGCCAGCTTAGAAAATTTGGTTCTTATAATGGTGAGTAAGAATTTCTCTGTTCTGCCTCTCTTCTCAACTTTGTTTTGGATAATATTAGTCTATATTATATACACCTATGGTGTCTCTATGCTCCCTGCATGTGAATCAGTTCGAGCAAGACGCTGTTTTGATACCCAAAGAAACATCCTGGTTTGGTTATTTTCCGGATGGTGCATTTCATCCTGTTTTGCCAGCACAAGAGGTAATTTAAGTCATCACATATCTGGTATTTACCTGATGCAAGTATCTTATATAATAAGTAGTTCCGATGTACCTTGTATGTTATGTTTGGATTGTGAATTGAAAAATTCCACAGAATTTTAATTGGGAGGAATTGAAACTTCCTAGGATTCAAGTCCTTTCTTTTAAAATGGGTTGGCTGGATAATTATTTGTTGATATGCATACACATGCCTACATATATATGTTTTATTCTGAAAGTTTTCGTTTAGGAGCAATATTGTCACAAAATTTTTTTTAGATTCAATGTTATCCGAAAGTTTCGAAATACAATAATGTTGCCCTACCTTGTTAAAAAACCGTTAGCATTTTTAACTGTAAGGGTAACATTGCTCCGATAACCTTAAACCCAAAAAAAAAAAAAAAAAACAACATTGCCCCTGGTAAAAATGTTCAAAACAAATTTGTATCTTAACCTCTTTTTTTAAAATTCATGCTCTATTCCTCTAAAATTACATGCTTAAACTAATTCAACAACTAAAAAGCCCTAAATCCCTATTACTCTGAACTAGACCGGTAAAAGCCACCTCTTCTCTGGTCCAGATTTGTTCCATAAGTCACTTATTTCATTTACAAGCCATTGCGGATGGGCCAGTACCCTTTGCATAGGCTCATGGACCCTTTTCTAATGCTAACAGCTCTAAACCAACATAACTAAAGTAATCCTTGCCTATATTTGTATCGTAACAGCTACTTCCCACTAAGAAAAGTTTTTATAAAAATTCAAAATGAAGATCAAAATTGATATCATTCTCTGGTGATTCCTATTCTGCAACTGGTGTTTGTGCCTTCTTCCAAAGAATGAGAAGCCATATAACTTGAGCCCATTGTTTGTGCAGCCACTCAAGGCTCCCTTTCTAGACTCGTTTATTGTTCTGGTTTAGAGCTAATGTGACTTCCGGTAACACTGTCCCCTGCAGTGTGCTCCCTTGGCTTTGCTACTGTCATTCTATCCCATTCCATTTCTTTCCAGCGTCATCATTCCCGGTAACCAATTGGACGCTGAAGAGAATATGCTCACCAGTTGTCCTGCTGTGCACCAGATCCATCCCCTGCTCGTCCCGAGTGCAGAACCAGAATCTCAACTCACACATCCCAGGAGCTGCAGTGCTGATCGGTCGTCTAGGGTTTCCCCTTCCTCCTGACTTGCGCTCAATCACGCAGCCTTCTACTTGACCATAATCCTTTAATTCACCACTATTTAGTTCGGGGGTTAGCAGGAGTTTATGTTCTTGTGTGTCGTGGCTTTTCTTGATCTTCTTGAACCTTCATGACCACAGGTCCCTCAAGAATGGCGGCATGGGTGTCATCCACTCATCTTCATCGTAAACCTTTGTTACCCCATTCCCCAGCAGTTCATTGACGGTGACTTGCCTTTCTTTCACAGAATCACAGAATCACGCATTTCCTTCTTGCTTCCATTTCCCTTCCAAATGGAATCAGCTCGGGGACCACTTGGTACAACTTTTTCTCAGAAATAACTTATTCACACCCTATATATAGTAGGGGTGTGCAAAAACCCGGTGGTCCGGTCTAGTCCAGTCCAACCCGAAGTGGTCTTGTCGGGTCCAGTCCAGTCCAAATTAACTATATAATGGAATTAGACTAGACTAGACCAGACTAGTTGGTCGAGTTGGACTGGGTTTCGGACCAAGTGATCATATCACCTAGACTGGTCCAATCCAGTCCAGTCTAGGTGAATTTTTTATTTTTCAATAATTTGTAATTTAGATGGTGCCTTTAATTGTTTTTAATGTTTTTAGATATTTTTATGTATTTATGATGAAGCCTTAATATTTTAGGACGAGTTTCATATGATTATAGATATTTTTTATTGTTTTAATTGTACTTATCATGTTGAAATCTTATTTCTCATAAAGAAAAAAATTTAAAAAAAAAAAAAGAAAATTGGACAACTGGACTGCCTAGACCAGTCCACCAGTCTGGTAGACCAAGTCCAGTCCAACCCGACCTCGAGTCATCACTGGACCAGACCAGACCATAGACTATTAAACCCAGTCCGACCAAAAAATCAGACTAGACTTCGGGTTGGGCTCTGGTCCGGTCCGACCATTGTGCAGCCCTAATATATAGCCTCAAGGAAACCCTGCTGATGCTAACTGTTCTAAACCAGCATAGCTACCAGCTAACTAATCTCATCCTCTTATTATTTGTACCCTAACACCCTCCCTCTTAAATTTTACGCCATCTCACTAATTCTGATTCAATTATGATGGATGTTGTGGTGACTAATATTCTGACTCAACACCTTCCGATAAGACCCACTATAATTTTCTCATGCTTTCGTCAATCATCCCCATCATAATTTCTAAAATCCTCTATCATTGAAAGTATGGCCAAAGCATAAAATTATCATGCTTTTTTCCGAAACTTAATAATTAATAATGGAATTAGCAAGGATGGAACTCTAGCTTACTTGGTTTACAGAGTATTTTACCCTAATAGAAACTAGAAAACACTCCGTGCATTGTGCGGAGGATTCAACAAAAGCAGCAGTATAGAAGATTCAAAATTTTCAAATCCGAAAAAGTGACTGTGTATTAAAAAAAAAGTGTCACTTGTATGACCAAAAGATGTCACTTCAGTAAATGATGATTGAATAGTAACGAGGATTTTGTTTGTATGTGTTGTATTAATATATCAAGTGTTCACTTGATAAGCTGTTTGAGGCCTGTGCTTGTGATGGATGGACGGGGCAATATTCGTTCTTAAATTTCACGAAGCAATCAATGCATGAAATAATTTACCCAGACATTTAATAAAATTCCCTGTTTTTCACAGACTAAGCTCTATACTGAAGACTGGATCGGTTTAAAAACTCTGGATGAAGCTGGAAAAGTGAAATTCATCAAGGTGTCAGGGAATCATTTGGAGATATCAGTTGGTGAGATGAAGAGATATATAGTGCCATTCTTGAAGGACCAAGCATCAACAATCGCACTTCCAAAAGTCGTAGAATCTTCATCTGGTTGGCAGTGGTCGCTCCTGAGCTTCGCTTTTGAAATGGCTGGGCTTAATGAAGGCCGGCAGTTACTCCGCATCATGGGTTAGAGTAGATTATTCAAAAGTTCCTGTGAAATTGACTTTACAGGATGTATAAAACGGAACCACCGTCGGTTGGACCATGGGATATGACGGTGAATTTAAAAAGCCGCCTACAGGCGCATGAAGTGAAATCCGAGAGAAATGATTGGGCATTCTAAAGTTATATATTCAATAAAGTGGCGGTGAAGTTCTAGTTTTGTAGACCGAGCGAGTGAAAGCTACATGGAATAATTCCATTCTCAAGCACTGTGATTATGCTTGGGCAGAATATTTATGTATGTGTAGCAGGACAATACCAGCTTCAGAGGCTTTAATAAAACAACAATCTGTCAATGTTAATCTTCAGAATCAACAGGCCAACTATTGACTCTCCTATAATCCATTTCAAAGGCAAAAGCATCATGAATGTATTTCCAACAAATTGAAGTCGCCAAACCTGTGATCTGAAATACGCACGACATACACCTTTTTCGCTTCATTATGGGACCATATGGTACGTACGTATATCCATCTTAATATGCGACTTGTCTGTTATGACAATATAGTAGTATGATAAACACACCGCATGATCCATCAAAAACCCCAATGCCTCTCTCTCCCCTTATCATCTCAAACTGATCAAGCAAGCGCTGAGCTTTGTAAATGGCAGAAGCCCCACGCCCATTTACTCTTTTTCTTTTGTTTTTTTTTTCCTTTTTTCAAGAAAAGAAGGGAAATGCGTGTAGTATGATATAGTGATGTGGTTGGGCCTCAGAAATGTCGCTCTCACACGTCAGCTATGCTTCCAACGAGGGTTTCCAGACTTGGATTGGACCAGTCGGTTTGAAACTAACCAACCTGAGAACTGATGAAATCAGATTTGAAAGTACCGAAAAAAAAAGAAAAGAAATCAGCCTGGAAATTGCTAAATTTGATTAAAGAAAACTATGGTAAAACCGGTTATACTCTTCCAGTCTTTAATATAAAATTCATTTAACTAATTTGATTAGATTAAGGAAGTTAGATAAGTTAGTTAATTTTAAGAAAAATAACACATTTTTCCTAAAACACCATAATTATTTTTCTTAATACCCTATCTCCCTCTTCTACTTGATTATGATTGAGAGAGTATCTATCGGGGTAATTTAGAGAAAAATGATAAATATGAGAAATGAGTCTTATATTTAGGACCAAAACCAACTCAAGAATTAGGTCTTATATTAAGGACCGGAGGAGTATTATTCTTTTATTTTCTAAATTTCTAAATTATAATCCATTATTCCAAAATTGTAATATACATACATGTCTGTATCTAATAAGCATCGAGAAATGAAGAAAAATGAACAGACATGTAAGAAACTTTATAAAATGTGTATGTATATATTCAACAAGTTATAAATTATAAATTATGAAGAATATATGTTTTGGACGAAAATAATGGAATAATGATAGATAATTAGATATTACCTGTGAATACCCAATTTTATCCGGGCCCCACAAAATTATTAAATGTAATTGAAATTAAAGAAAAGGAAAAAAAAAAGAATCATAAAAGATTGATATCCTCCTTGATTCTTTCTTGGACGCTAAGTCTGAGAAGTCCACTATATGACAAATAAAAAAAAATCCCTCTTACAATAAATGGCAATAAAATAAGAGATAAGAATTAAAAGCCAATTTAGAAAATGTGAGGTGGACACATTAAGGAGGGAAATAAAAAAAATCAGAAAATAAAAGTAAAGATTTCTCATTTAAGATGATTAGCTCCTCAATTTAGAAACATATTTTGGGGTTATGATATAAAAAAAATAAAAAAACAGAAATTAAAATGAGAAATCATAATTTGATGATGATTTGATGCTCAAATAGGAAGTTACATTAGGAGAAAAAATAAAAAACGAAAATTAAGATAAAAAAATCATAATTTGATGATGATTTGGTACTTAAATAGGAAGTTATATTATAAATCATAATTAAGAAAATTAAAAAAATGGAAATTGGAAAAAAAATTGGAAAAACCCTATGTAGAGCTTATAAATAGGAGAGTAAGTGTTAGAGAAACTGATTCAGAATTTCCCAGTGAAGAAAAGAGGTAAGGTAGAGAGCTTTTCTATCATCTTATTTCATTGCAATAAGTTGTTTTGGGGAAAGAGAGTGAAGGCCCAACTAGAGAAAAATCCTTTTTTTTTTCATCTTCTTCCTTTTTTTACCCAAGAAAAACCTACGCTCTTGTGATTTTTGTCACATTTATAAGTTGGAGCAGTGATGGCTAGAGGGTTGAATCCAATATGATTTTAGTTAATTCTCACTACTCCCCTTTCTTTTTGATTTATTCGAAATATGCCTCTATCTATTTATCCCCCACATATACTCATTTTGATATTCACTTCCTTCCTTTTTTTAATTTTCATTTTATTTCATTTATTCTATTTTTGGTTCATGCTTTTTTGCCAATATGTGTATATAGTTTTTATTTATTGGCTTATTATACAATGCATTTTTTTTTATATAGCCAATTGATAAGTGGAGCATCAAATGTGAATTTTCATTCCCATCTATTATGCTTAACTTGAATGTCATGTTGGCTTATTTTTTGGTGTTCTTTCTTTTTGTTTTCAAAAGTGCTTCTCTTTTTAAAATCTTTACTGTGTGAGGTTTTTTTAGAACCTCTTATGGGAGTCTTCACAGGAATACCAATGTGGTTGTGTAAATTTTCTTTTTGAAATAAAAAGAAAGAAAATAAGTTTGGCACCATCTTTATAAATAAATAATAGAATAGAATTTTTTTAAAAAATATGTACAAGTAATCTCAAAATGTTTTTTTAAAGCTGTGTGAGGTTTTTAGAACTTCTATAAGCTCGAACGATTATTCTCCCGTGTGAGGTTATGGGAACCTTCATAGGGAGGGTAATCCAAAATTTCTTTTTAAAAAATATACTTTGTAAATAAAAAAGGGCTTGTTTTCATATATTAAAAAATACAAACCCACCAAAAATACTTTTTTTAATTGAATAAATATTTTCCAAAAGATACCAATGAAGTGACACACATTGTTACCCCTGAACTATGTGGGCTTTGGTCCTTCTAAAGGGTACGTAGGCCTCGGGTTTTTATCCCAGGTCAAGTCCAACCTTATAAATAATTTTTGTTTTTTGTAAATAAATTTTTTTTCTTTGTTTCTATCTTTTTCTTTAGGGTAATTAAAACATGATTAAAAAGGCTATATTAATTTTGAATAGTTGATTTAGGGTAACCATTCTCTTGAACGGGTGTTGTGGGGTGCCTAACAACTTCCCTACACACAATCGACTACTGAACTCTATTCGATTTTTGCAGACTACACTTTTTTAGGTTCCCATAATTAACCTTTTAAAAATTTTGGTGGCGACTCATCTTCCTTTCCTTTTATGGGATGACCAGGATTTCAGGCGTAACATTACCTTTTCATTGCATATTATTTTGTTTAGGATTTACATATTCAATTTTATTGTATATATAATTATTCCTTCTCATTTTAAGAATACATTATTTAAAATATATCAATTTGTTCATGATGGGTTGTATCACAATTCATCCAATTACCCTTTTTTAGGCTTTTGCGGGAACAATTCATCCAATTATCAAATCATCAAACCATAATGAATTAGCCTCTCGTGTAACTTTTTTAAAACTTGGATTCCGACAGTGATAAATAAGATTCCACTTTTCGTAAGGTGTCACCAGACAGTGTCAAAGAAGCAGAGACTCATGGGCTATAAAGGGGTGACGAATGGAGGAGGGTGTATGGAGTAAGAAGAACTCTTTCCTAAAGAAGAGGATATCTTCCGGAAGATGCCAGAACCAAGCGAAGAAATCAAAAGACTCATGTGAATATACTTGGTAGTGCTTATTTCACAGGAAGAATACAATGAATGGTGCAAACCATGGAACCATTCAATTATCATCATGGTCTTGGGGAAGAAGTTTAACCTTCATATGCTGAAAGCCAACCTAGCCAGAACATGGGGTCTGAATGAGTTTAATCTTATTGATATGCCAACTAATTACTTTATTGTAAAGTTTACTAATGAGAAGCAATGGTGACAATATTATAGGAAAGTCCTATATGAAGGACCACAGGTAATAGCCCAACATTGTGTGCTGGTTCAGAGATGGACATTGTATTTTGACCCGTTCAATATTCCTCTTCGCAGAATTGTGACATGGGTTCGCATACCACAGATTTTGATCTTATGTTACAACAGCCACTTCATCGCTAGGCTAGGAGAACGAACTAGATGACCACTAAGGGTGGATATGAACACTTTGGTCAATAAAACGACAAAGGATGCAAAAGTAGAACGAGGTAGATATGCCTGGATTTGTGTGGAGCTCGACTTGCAGAAGAAACTTATGCCAAGAATAATTGCCTTTGATCAGATCTTCAATACAGAGTACAAGGGACTAAGCCTCATTTGCTTTGAATGTGGATGCTATGGCCATTGGAGAGAAGTGTGGCCTTGGAAACACTGTGACACACTGAGCTAGAAGCCCTTTGATACTGGCAACTAGCAACCATATATGCCAGAAAAGTCCCCAGCACAAGTGAAGTCAGAAACCAAGAAAATTAAGGTCATTTTTGTGTGTGGTTATTTTCACCCTCACCAACTACACTCGCTTTTCTGTAGTGGCAACTTCTTTCAAGTGGAGTGGGAAAGGTCCCTGGGGAAATGGAGGGCATCCCTGGCAATATTCGGAAGAGCTTATGGTGGACAATCAACAACCAGGAAAGAGATGAATCAGTATTACTGTTTATTGGCTATTCTGTTTTATAATCCAATAGGTAGTATGGCCGGTCAAGAGATTTTATTTTCCCATATACATTAATCTTGTGAATAATTTTCTATTAATGTAGCATGTGTACTGGATACTATATGCATGGTAACACTTGTTGGGGTTTGTGTCAACTAGTTATGACGGGCGTACCTTGCGTTCGTTATTCATTCTCTTGGATCTAGACATCCATGTTCATAGGTTGTGAGATGGCACCCTTCAATGCCTGCAGCTCTCCTGTTGTGGGATAGCTTAACAACAAAAAACCTGATTGAAATAATGATGAAAATCTCTTATAAGCACGTTTCATATAAGTTGAGATAAAATTTTTTTCATATACTTGTTTCGTATTGTGTAAATCATGATTAAAAAGTTACTTATAAGCTGTTCTAAACAGACCCAAAATCTGTTTAATGGGTGGCTTCTTAGATTAACCTGTAAGTAAAAAATAACCTGCTTTTTTTCTCTCTTCTAATGCGATTGAGTTTGAGCAGTATTACCTGCAATCTTAAGAGAGCCAGGTATTAAACTTGAAGAAAATTAATTTGAAAAGAAAAATTAGGTTAAAAGAATTAAATTGGACATTAGTGTATCATATAATTGCTATGTAATTTATTTTTCCCTTATTTTACTAACGCAGTTTCAATTTTTTGTACTTCTATCTTCTAGTAACTCTAATTATTTTTTAAAAAATATGCATAAATTAAATATTTGATTCTAAAATTTTTGTTTACATCTTTAAAATGAAAAAATGAATAAAATTCAAAATGAATTTTATAAATAATAAAATAAATTTGTTATAATAATTTTGATGTGAACAATACTTTATAAATTTAATAAATATATTTATATTATATACTCCCCATTTTCTGACCATAATTCATTGGCAAAAAAAAAAAAAAATGTAAACAGAAACACATTAACAAAACAAAAAACTTCGGTCAAGACAAACAGAACGAGCTTCCTTTTTCTGTTCGTCACTCGATTTGTGAGAATTGTGATGGGTAGGAGGTTAAATCATTGAGCAAGGATCACGGAAAATATTCGCTGTATTGATTGATTCCATCCTTTCTTCCTTTCGTTGGGATGAGTCCACGCTGGGAGAGGCAGGTGAAATTTTCGCTTCCTACATGCTGAGGTTTGTGTTCTCCGCTACTGCCTGTGTTCTCTGAAGGTTGCTTAGGCTGCGAAATTCGTATTCGTATTCTTGGTTGGGTTTCGGATTCCTAGGACGGTGTTGGATTATGTATGAGTGTTTTATTTTTATGCTCTTGATGGAAATTAGAAACGATTTGGGCTATAACTGATATTTGGGTATTTAGTCAAAGCTATTCCTATGAACATCGCACTTCGTGAGGCATGCCATTGCGTGTGAGGAGATGTACATATGTTCGTTCGTTCCTTTTGAAAATAAGGCGAATGTTGTCTTTTTTGCTGGAAATTTGATTTTTTCGTTTCACGAACGCTCCAAAGTTGTGGTTGCGACTAAATTTATTTATTTACTTTTAAAATCTATATTGCACTAGATTTTGGACGTTGAACCATAATTTTGCTGTAAAATGGTGGGAATCTACGGGCGCTTGTTCATGCTGCTTTTAAATTTAATATGTTGTTGAAACTTACACCGTTGTTTTCCTATAAGATACATGAAGGATTTCATAAAAGAGTATTTTGTAAAACGGGTTGGTAGCTTTTGGAATTGTTCACTGCACTGCATACGCTTTCTTAAACGGAAAGAAAAATGATCAACATACACCACACGGATATTGCATATGATCTCATATGTGCGAACTAAAAGTAGAAGGATTTGAATTAAATGACCCAGTATAAAAAAAAAAAAGAAGGTGCTTTTGGGACAATCAATTTGGAGGTTATAAGGTTTTGACACACCTTATATTGCGTCTCCACTTCTTAGGATCCAGTTCTCTGAACCCATCTTTTTCCTTCTCCCCTCTTGGGGCATATCTTGATTTTTAAGTGAGTTTTGCATTTGCATGTTTAATAAACGTCATGATCATTGATCTCTGGACAGCCAGTTGCATGATCTGCAAAATGGGTCCTGACATAGAGCTGAAGGGGAAGGTGGAATCTGCCCCAGAAGTTCACTTTAGTAAAGAGATTTTTCCTGCCCCTACATTTTCGGAACGCAAAGATTTTCAACCTACGATTAGTAAGTGCAGTGCTTGTGCCAACGAAGCATTGCCAATTGAAAAATCTCCTTTGTCTAACGGAAATGAGGACGTGGAAGTTAACATAACTGGTTCCTCAAATTCTGGGAAGACATTGGTTGTTGAAGTTGCCTGTGAGGATGCCACAGAGTATTCTAGTTCTTTTGGTGATACGTTATCTGGCACAGAGATTGAGAATTGTTCAGCATTCAGTGATGTTGAAGTCCAATCACAGATACATTCTGGGAATGCATCCTCACCAATGCATGATGATTGTTTTGAACCATTTCGAATAAGGTATAATTTAAGTTTTACTGTTTCATGCACCTGCTCTGTGTCTTTTGATTCTTGTTCTTTTCTGTGTGAAGCAAAATAACAAAGCTGGGAAAAAGAAACGAAGTAAAAATGAACATATTGTCCCGTTCTTTTATTTGTATCCTGTACATTGGCACATTATTTTTGCTGTACTGGTTGTTGGGTGTTTGATTAGAAGATCAATAACTGATATGTTTTACCCTATTGACTGTGTAGGAAGAAAAAACTGACTAATCATTGGAGGAGGTTTATACATCCTCTAATGTGGCGTTGTAGGTGGATAGAATTGCAGCTGAATCAACTTCAGTCTCAAGCGCTTAAATACGATGAAGAACTTGCAATATATGATCATAGAAAGCAGCATGAATTTGCAAACCTTACACTGGATGGTTTTGGTACCAAGTCAGTACCTTATACGGGTTCAATTGGTAGGAATAAAGTGATGAAGAGGAAAAAACGAAAGAGAGTTGAAGCAGAATGTGATTTGCTATCGGACATGTCTAACCATAGCCTATTCTCCTACTATGGTATGAATGTTCTTTATTTAATCCTAATGCATGTTACTTCTGTGATCTTATGATTTGATTTGTCTTGTTTCCCAGAAAATAAAAACTTGGCTGATGTTGTCCATTTGAAAGATGCACCTGATGTTGCTACAGGTAAATCTGCACTTGTAAATACGAGATCATTTTTGTTGCTTGTTCAATAATTTATCCAAATTTAGGATTGTGAAACCAAAGAAACTAAGAAAGTTCGATTTATTTAATACACAGTTTTTACTCTTCAACATTATGTATTTTCTAAGAAGATTGATAATGTGTTTTCATCATATGTTTCCATGAGTTTCAAACCCTACAATGTTATTCATTTGCATCTAACATTACATCCTTTCTCATTAAGGTAATGCTGTTAATGCTGAGGAGTTCAGGTGGAATGATATTTTGTCATCTCTTGAATCTAAAGATAGTGATAAATCCTTGAAGGACATTATTTTAAAGATTGAAGCAGTGCATGAACAAGTTCACAGATTGAAAACTCGGATTGACGTGGTGATTAATGAAAATCCAGTGAAGTTCACTTCTGTTAATAAGTTGAGTATGCATGAGCCATCTGATGGGTTGAATCATTTTGAAAGACATTCTACTTCTCCAGCAGGTGCTAGAAGTAAACACGCATTTCCTGCTAGATCTGTTAAAACTGAGTTTAATATGGGAGATCTGCTAATGCCTGGAAATGAAGTATCAAGTTGCGTAGAGATGTCTCCTCTTATTGAGACCACCTGTAAGCCTCAGCATGAGGTTCTGTGGGAAGATGTAAGTATATACTGCGAAGGTGATATCAAAATTTTCCCTGTCTTTTGCTTGTCAGTATTCTTGATGATTTTTACCTAGTATTTTGGGTAGCGTCTGACCTTGGAATCCCTTGGAATAACAAGTTTTCTACTGCATGCACTGTGCTCTTGTAAGTGCCATTTATACGATTTTATGTAAATGCCATTCTCCATTCTTCTTTCCTCCTTTAAGCATACTCCCGAACAATGATATTTTTTGCCCTCCATTAGCCCTTATTTACAAGTACTGGAAGGGAGATTATATTTTTGGTAAAACATCATGATGTGGCAGGAAATGAATGATTGGAATTTTGGAGTACTGTAGTTGCTGTGGACAGTGTGTATGGGGTCGATGGATTTCAGAGTTCCTTACTTCCTTAATAAGTATATTATTCCTTATACTCATGCTTCTTGGAAGCCCTTTCTGCTTTGTTTTTGTAATCCACATTCCATGTTTCCTGTCGTAGGATAGGATTCCTGTTAGCGCACTTGTGATGCTAAATGCTTTTGTGTGTGGCTTTTCTTTTCTGATACAGTTATGATTTGAAATTGTTTATTCAGTGACAACAATTTTTATGTTCCGATCAACAAACTGACCTGGTTGTTTATTGTAATGATAGTTGCGTTGAAGTATTTACTTGTTTATAATTGAAGCTTCACTCCAAAGTCCTCTTCTTATTATCTACAGACGAAGGATGGAGTTCTAATTCAAAACCATGTAGCTAAGGAAGAGCTGCAACGTTTTGAAAATGTTAGAAATGAGCTTGTGAAAACAACGGATGAGTCGTTTGAAGAGCGGAAATCCATTTCCCCAGTTCGTGTTTTAGAGCCAGAGTCGGCTACTGAGATTGCTGCAAACAATTTGCAGCCTGCTGTTCAAGCATGTTCTACTTTGAAGTCAAATCCTTCGAAGAACCAAAGGAGGAGACGGCGGAAATCGCGCTGAAAGGGGTGGTTCGGGTGCATCTGATTACAGCTAAATTATAGCAGAACAGTAGTTTTGGGTGGGAAATTTTTCCATCTTCTATTATCATCTTATGTAAATGCTAGTTAATATTGCGTTTTCTTGCTCTCGCATCAAGATTGGAGTTTATTTGTATATGATGTGAATATGAGAGTATACTATTTTTTGAAGGAAGCTTAGGGCATCTTATTCGATGGATCTCAATAAAATTATTAGGGAAAATTAATTTTTTGGTCCCTATAGTTTTTACTCATTTGTAACTCAGTCCCTATATTTTGACTCGGTGCAACTTAGTCCCTATAATTTTGACTCAGTTGTAACTCAGTCCTTGAAATTTGACTCATTGTAACTCAGTCCCTATAGTTTTGTATATTTTATAATTTAATCCTTGTGTTTTTGAAAAATAAAATTATATATCTAATAAAAGGAAGGACTAAATTATAAAATGGTTAAAACTATAGGGACTGAGTTGCAGTGAGTCAAATTTCAAGGATTGAGTTACAACCAAGTCAAAACTAGAGGGACTGAGTTGCACCGAGTCAAAGTATAGGGACTAAGTTACAAATGAGTGAAAACTATAGAGACCAAAAGATTAATTTTCCCAAATTATTATTTACCTTGCATGTTTGGAGGATATTTCAAATGTGATTATTTTGCTTTTGCCCCGAGATTGTTGCAATTATCAGTTGATGCTATATCTTTACCTCTTATGTTGGGAATTTGAGAAACTTTTTTATTTCATTAATCTGTTGCTCCGCCGCGCAAAATTCCAAGACAGATACGAAAACTATCATTCCCTTCCCCAGTCCCCTTTTATTATTGTAACCTGCCTCCCCGACTTCTCTAATAATTAGGCGAAGTGTCCTGTCGTAATGCGGAGCCTCTAGTGCCACTCCAGCCATCAATTCTACAACGGCCCCACCATTTTGGGCTCGGTCGGACTTCGTATTTGGAGACGCCTCCTCCGTCGAGGACCATCTGATCTGATGGTGGAGTGAATTATTTTGAAAGATACCCATCCTGCTGATGAGCCCGAGCACGATGAAAGTTTGGTGATATCAACTTTTTCCTCTTTTAATTGTGAATATTCTTGAATGAAAAGTAGTTCACACACATATTTAGCTCCTGGTTATTCTCATTTGTTCGTCAGTGTTCTCAATTACACTTGATGGATGGTCTTTTAGTTTGATCTCTTTTCATCCAAGTCCTGCAAAGTTAATGTTTAAATTGATTCCTATTGCGGTACTGTATTATTTCGCTGATGCTAGTTTGAATACAAGGATTCAATCAAATTATTACTGGCAATCCAATCCATGCTTATTGGGAAACAGCACCTAGGAAACGCATATAGACCAATGAAATTGAAACTTGGGACATGACATAGTTTGATTGATTGATTTAGGAAGAATGCTTCAAAGTAGTGGAGAGCTTGCATCCCACAAGAGCCAAGAGAGTAGCAGAAGGAACGAAGACAAGGTCAGGCACTACTTTCATGATTTTAAGTTGAGGCAGAGACTCTCCGGCTCTCTTTGCCGCCATGGCTGCTGGCGGAGCTGCCAGTCCTGTCAGAATCATTAACTTGTCTACGCTCCTCATGTTCACCTTATCCCCCATGAACTCCTCCAACTTTTTTCTCTTCCCCTCCTCGTTTGCTTGTTCCCAATCTTCGTATAATTTCTGTTCCCTTCAAACATGTCACAAATTAAAAACACTCTTTTTATTTTAAACATTCCCTGATTTTTATTAGAACTACAACCATCCTCTTTGTTTTCTCAATTACTTGAAATATGACAAATATTTTTGCTAAATGCATATTTTGTTTCTCTGTTCCATATTTCAAAAGCAGTAGACAATTTTTTTGCATTTTCTCAACCTTCTCTCTACGCCGTGCACAAAACAACATCCACATTTTGGCCAAATATGAGAAAATGCATACAACATTGCAGCAGGCGTTCAAAATTTGTTTTATACGATGTTATCTATTCTAAAAACTAAATTTTCGACTAACTTTGAACAACAGATATGTGTGGATATTGAAGTATGGATTTTAGATGAAAAACCCAATGATAAGGCAAAATCAGATCGTGTTGGAACGAAAACCAAATGAGAGGGTAAAATTAGCTTTCTACGGAAAAAAAATTAAATTAAAATATTTATCTAATCAGAAAAATTAACGAACCAAACTTTTAAAACCTTGCGAGCAAAATTTTTTAACCTAAAACTTTTTGAAGCAAAGCAAATCTTAAACTGACCTCGATTTCTTCGCGTTTTGGTACATCATAATGCCTGCCTGGGACAACAGTATTAATAGTGCTGCATAAAATTTACAAGTTAATTATGAAATATTTATCCAGTTTATATAATGGTTTTAAAATATTTGAATCTTTTTACAACAAAAGGTTATTTTAAAATGAGTTTATGCTTGAATAACAAGATTTTATTTATATCTTTTATAATGGAAGAATTGAAAAATTAGTGATTGACATGAAGCTTGGGGCGATCTGAGAGAAACAGAATGAAACACTTTGAAGGATATGGCAAAATGGTAAAATAGAGCGTACGTGATGATCTCAAGAAACGCCATGTGGAAATCATCGAAGTCTTTGATCTCTCTCTCCTTAATGAATCGATCATAGAGCTTATTATACAGAAAGCTCTTCCCCTGGGTAACTGAGACTGCACAGATTTGCAAAATATTAATGATCAGAGAGAGATTTTTGTCTAAACATGCATGAAAGCAAGAGAGATATTAATTGGGTGGGACTGTATCAGCATTATATAGATATATACGATATTATACTGAACCTTTGCCGCTCATGATACCGGCGACCGCTCCCATAATTTGATGTTCTGAGTTTTGCAAGCTCTGAAGCACAATAAGATGCCCTATCAGATCAATCGACTTTACACACACAGACACACACACATATATATAAATCCAAGGGCACAAGTTTAATTTAACAAGAAAATACGTAGGGCATCTCTCTGTTACGTTGGTTGAGACGTGGAAGCAAGGAATTCTTTCTCAGGCTTCAAATAATATCATCTGCTTTTCCTGATTCTAAAGTCCGATTCCGTGCTTGTAACATGCACAAAGGGAGGCATATATTGACATCGAGTATTTGCAAATATTCCAGCTTCAAACCACTTGCGTTGGTCATTCCATTCTCAAAACCATACTAATATATATGTACCATCTTTCCAAATAATAATCTCTACCAAATTTCAATTACGGAGCCAAAAACAAGCTCATCAGGATTGATTTAGCTTTCTACTCACAAATAAATCGGGTTACCGTAGAATCAACCTATAATTAAATAAAAATCAAGTACAAGCCGGCTCGTTTTCACCTCCACAGTGGATCCTTACTCATAATGTTCTATGAACAGTATGAGGAGTGGCTCCATTTTGGGTTGCGTGTATTTTTAATTTTGTGTAAAGATGAGAGTTTCCAAGATTGAAAGTTCCCTCCATCTCAATTCTCTCTCTCTCTTTTATTTCAAAATTTGCAAGATTTCTTTCTCATCCTTTTCTGGCTTCCTTCCCACGTTATATCCAATGTTTTAAAGTATAATAATTATAAAAAATAATATTAGAAATATATATGATGATATAAATATAAGTAAATACTATTCAGGTCATAATTATAATAGTTAGTTGACTAATTTGAGGAGATTAAGAAAAGAAGTTAAATTAGTTATTTGCAATAAATATGTGTTGTCTTTCCTAAAATATCTTTACTAATTAAGTGTATTGGCTATAACTATCATTGTTAAGAGGACTAGCTTGGGAAAAAAAGTATAAATATGAGAGACAAAGTGGATTGGGATATTATATTTAGGATCAAAATAAAAGTCAAACAAGATCTTATATTAAAGACCAGAGGTAATATAAAATTACTAGATATATATTTAAAGTTGGCATTAATATTAACAGTTTTAAATTAAAAATTAATACATGCAGAAATTACTTGAATTTTAATATAATTAAAAATTAATATTTAAATCTTGTAATGTTTATAATAATTTTTATCTTTAAAAATATAAAAAATATTATGATAGAAATATTTTTTGACGTAGTAATATAAATATTTTAAAAAATATTAGAAATATACATGATGATATAAATATAAGAAGCAAATATAAAATTACTAGATATATATATTTAAAGTTGGAATTTCCCTTTTTTTTTGGGTGAGCCTCAAATTTTTTGGTTACAGATCCTTTGTTAATTATTCCTCCTGTCTTAAATATAAAACTTTTTTTTTTAGTGTAAATAGTTTTATGAAAGGAACATTACTTTGAATCGAGAGTTAATTATCCCCTTCCCCCAATCGCACAAGAAATTAGTGGTGCTTTATCTTTTTCTACTTCAGCCTTCACATCAAGTGGAGCGTCAGATAAGCATGTGGCAGCCTCACGTTTGCACTCTCGTCAATTACAAATTAATAATGAAGGGTGGACGATCATTTTGTATAAACAGAAGCACAATAGAGCCATTTTTTTTTTCATCTTTTTTTTTTTGAATAAAAGGGAAGATATCTATTCATAAAAAAAAACACTGTACAGGAGAAAGATTTTACAGGAAAATTCTAAGAACAGAAGAATTCTTTACAGCGTGGCCAACTTTAATTCTAATGTTAGCAAATATACTTTCTATCGTGTAAGTCTTAGAGGTAAAAATGTAATGGTTCCTGACTTCTCATAATTTCCAGTAAGTTATACAAAGCCCAATCTTCCAAGAAATATCCAGACTTGAGTCACCTAATTTTTTATTGAGCCAAGGCATCATATCATTCCTGACATGTCTTGTGGAAGGACTTTCTTCCAAACTGAGGATGCTAGGATGCTAACGAGCAATTCTTAAAGACATGATTAATATCTTTTATTGATAATATCATTATAATTCAAGAAACTGTTCACTCCATGAGAAAAAAGTGAGGTAAAGAAAAATGGATGGCCATAAAAATAGATCTTGAAAAAGCTTTTGACAGGTTAAGATGGGATTTCAATATTTCATTGAGGACACACTACAGGATGTTGGTTTGCCTGGGAAAAAAAGAACTGATAACTTCTTCTTCTTATTTCAATGCTTTCATGTCACAATCTATTGGATTCATGGTTATGACTTCCAGTTCGAAAGGCGACTTACTGAAAATTTGCTTTATAAGAAAGGAGAGAGTAATTGATTTTCGGATATAAATGTACTGTCGCGCTAAAGAAACTAATTGTTTAAAAATTACAATCTTTAATATTAAATGAAAGACTAAAAATTCATTTGATAAATGAGCTACATTTTATGAAAATAATATAAATATAGTAAATAGCTATATGGGGGCACGCGCACACGCCTAAGAATGAACTAAGATGATTGATAAAAAGGAAAAAGATAATAAAATATCTTAAAAATTATTAAGAGATGACTTAGTATGGATAAATTTCAAAATGGTCCTAATACTATTTTAGAATTTTCAAATTTTGCAAAATTACATAAATACTCTCCACTTTTTTTTTCCTTTTTAAATTTTACCACCTTTGTACCATTTACTAGTTTCTAGCCACCGGAACTCCGGCATCAGTGACCTCGCTGGTGGCCTATCGCTGAAGCTCCAATGACTGATTATTAAAGCTCCGATGACTACTTTTTCTTATATATTAACTATTTATTTTTAGTTATTGACTACATTTTTTTGAGAACTTTGATAATTATTCTTGTTTAGTTTTTAACTATTCTAATATTGTGTTTGACTACTTTTATTTTTAAAAATTTAGTGACTACTCTTATTTAACTATTGATTATTCTATTTTCACCATTGACTAATTTTATTTTAAAAATTAAAAAATAGATTAAGTGTTGTAGATCTAGTGAATATTTTGTTTAATTATTTATTACTTTTGTGTAGTTAATAGTTATAAAAAAGTGGTCATCAAAACTTTGAAAACAAAAATATTTAATAATTTAATTAGAGTAATCAATAACTATGTAAAAATACTGATAAGGAGTAAGGGTAATATTGTCATAATAGCCATACATCCACTTATCTTAAGGGTGTTGGAGAGAAGATGCGGAAGGTGCTCATTGCTTAGTTTTTCTACATCTTTCTGAGTTGTTCTTTGCTTCCGTCATGGTAATTCTTTTCTGTTTCTCGTTAAATATTATTAACATGCGGCAAGGATTTTTATCAGGGCCGTGGATGTACTAAGCTGTCCATTCATGAATTATTCTGGTCCCTTGTTTCTTTTTGAAGAATTAGCATAGAGCTTCATCCGTCTATCAAGTGAATAAATTTGACGTGTTAAGCTTTTCTTCTTGCCTAAAGAATCTTAAGCGGGTTTACTTGAACTAGAATTTGATGCTTGACTTCCCATAATAAAGTGATACGTATGCATATCCATCATATATGTGCAAATTATACTAAAATTTTATTAAGGGAATGGGTGAATTTTATATTAAAATAGTCATAAGGAGTGGAGAAGGTAACTGTCTTCCTGCTATCTTGCACATTGCTCCATACCTCCTTTACATGCTGTGACTTCTGCAAACATTAACTGTAGCAATAATAATGATCATCTCCGCTGCTTATCATTGTCATTATACTTTCTAACCCAATGCTGCACAGCTTTTCTTGGATTTCTTGCCGTTGAGTTATAGGACTGTGAGTGGTGATCACCTTTTCCTTCGTGCTTTGCTCGGTTCCTACTAGAACTAGGTCCACTTGAGTTCCTACTAGCATGATTTTCTGAGACAACTGCAGCTGCATCTTTCTCCTGCTGTTCAGTAGATTCTTCGGTATATTCATGGCCCGGATTTGCAACTTGTCGTGGAAGGAACATACCAGGCAATACGGCTATATCTCTTTTGGGTTCAATAATACCACTATTCTCTTCCTGTATTTTTAATATGGCCTCAAATTTCTCCCTCCTACTGATCTCATGCTCACAATGAAGTATACTGTCATCAACATCGGCTTCTTTTCTGTCCAAACTCTGAATTCAAACAGAAAAGAGGTAAACAATTCGAGAGTAATCCTATCAGATTGCCTATCAATTTGAGAGGAAGCAACAGAACTATGGCACGCAGCAACAAGAGCAACACTATCAGATTGCAAACAGGTTCCTAGATATGAGTCATTTCTGCTCACACCATATATTTATCATCTAAACTCAAGGCCATTGCAGACAAACAGTACAACAAACCAATTTTAAAATCTCATTTACATTCAATGTTTTTAGGGATGAGTCAAATTACTTACCAATTGGGAAACATGTGAGTCGATGAGGTCAACCACGTGCTCTAAGTCCTTGGCATAAAAAGGCATACGGCAGACTGGGCAGTTTCCAACATTCTTATCTTTTTTTTCATCTACATCTAACCAAATAGAACAGAAAATCCTGAGGGAGACTTTCATGCCGATGAGTAGTTCAATAAAACATTCCAAGAATTCTTCCACACAAGAGAAGTCGCTGAAAAAGGTCTAAAGCTTAAGAAGCTGCACATCAATAAGAAGGTTTTTGAAATAGTAGCCTTTGAAGTCTAAAAGCAGGAGAATAAACATCATGGATGTAAGATTACTACCCACAAGCTAAACAATCCCGATGAAAGTGTGAAGGAGCAGAACGTCAAGCCATTCTCTCCATGATTCTAGAGCTCTTTGAACTGACAACCCCACCGGTGAGGACATCTTGGCATTGAAAGTAGAAAGATGCCAACAACTCCAGTTCTTAAGAGTTTGATTACTTTCTCAATGATAGTCTCTAAAGTCAAACAAGGTCCATAGAATTTGTTGCCATGATCAGCCGAATGTCCAAACCGGGCAGATTCCTTGTGGCTCATATGACAACAACAACAAAAGACTAACACAGTTTTAATTAATTCCTGGAGTAGTTCAATTAATGTAAAGTGATGTCTTTCAATCTTCTCTCTCTCTCTCTCTCACAATCTGTGATGTCCTCAAGGATGTAGAGGGAAAAAAAGCCTAATACAAAGACTTTAATCAATACAGATTCTTTGATCCTGATTTCTGCATACAGGTAGCTCTTATGTTCAGTTGTTACACATAAATGCGAATTATTCAAATTCCCACAAAACACTTGCTATAAGTTCCCAATGTAGACTGCAGATTTCGTCACGCATCCAGTCATTGGAAGAACTAATTATAGTGAACAATAGTGAAGGCTAACAGTGAAGCTTATCGTTGACACTACAAAGAATTAAAACAGCCAAGAGATTCTGCATGGAGGAACTACAAGTCAAGGAATTATTGTATGTTACTATTGACAAAGACCCTAAAGTAGACCTATATGAAACTTGAATATGCCCCCTTGCTCTTATTGCAATTCAGATCATGGAAGTCAGAAAGAAATTGGAAATCACTGGTATTCAACAGGAACCAACCATCCCTCAAACAGAATTTTTGTCACAATGGCAATTCATTGCCCCTCCAAGCTTCCATTCATATTTGACACTTAACACATAAGAAGCAAGTTAATATTAGATCTATGTGTAGACTTAAGAAAAGCGCCAATAAGTTTTAAACCCAAGGGTCAGGTCGTGGCAGTTAAAGGATGAGAAATAAGAGATTTTGAAGAGAAGTTTTTAAGAGGAAGGGGTTTGAGAGTCACAAGAAAATGCTAATATCATGTGAAAGGAAATGGCTAACAAGGATCAGAAGGTTGCTAAAGCAATTTTGAGTCAAAAGGTCTTGGTCAGCAAGATAAGGAGACCAGGTGGCAGGATGAGAGCGTACAAGAGAAAGTTAAGAATAAGAGAGATTGTTTTAAAGCCATACACTTATGTAATAATGCCGAAAATAGGGAAAGGAAAAAAAAGAGACTAAGAAGGCAATGAGTGAGGCTCGTTTTAAAGTAATTGAGGAGTTTTATAAGGAGGTAGAGACCATCCGGGAAACAAGAGATTTACAAGATAGCAAAGAATAAGGAGAGAAAATTGAGAGGATTGGATCAAGTAATGATGGGGAGGAAGAGGTTCTAAAGGCTTGTTGTTTTAGACTTAACATAAAAATTACCTTTCTCTGTTTCTGTATGATGGGTAAAACATGCAGTTGCAGCAGCAGAATTGGAGGATTCTGTTTCTCTCAAACTCTGAAGCCAATTCCACCATCTAGCTATACATTCCCTGCCAATTATTAGAAAACATTGGAATAAAGTCAATATTCCAAAATCTAAAGTGTTGTTAGCTGTTAAATGCAATTCAATAAGTACAACGGGAAGAAACAATCAGCCCACCTGTGAAAGCAATGGAAACATGACATAAGCTTCATAAAAGGAGAGGATTTATTTTGCAGATCTTCTGGAACTAAAGGGTACAAACACAATGGACAGTCACCATCAGGATGATTCATAGCTGAGAGTTTCTCCACCGCTTCCTACAATCACATTTCACTCATCAATTGATATTGTGCTACAAACACTTTTTTTTTTAATTTTTTCTTCTTAACTAGAAGATGATGAAGATCAGATTCTGTGGGATCCAGACACAATTTATAGAGACTCATCATATCTTTAAAAATCTTATTGGACACATGCCTAATTATCCTCCTTTAGCAGGGTTAAAATGGTGTTTTTAAATCTGCATATAAGGCCAAAATCGTTGAATCAAAGTAGAGAACATAGTGAGGCAAAGAAGGATAATGCTTAAAATGTAAAAAAGGTAGTTATCTTGGCTATTTTTTTATTTTAGTAGCTTCATTAGTCTTCTATATCTATTGTAATTTTGGCAAAGCCCTTTGCACTCTCCTTTGTCTTATTCTCAGCCAAAAAACTACAGGTCCATTAACATCAAATTACAAATAAAGTAACTACCTTAGCTATTTTATTTTAGTAGTTTCACTGGTTTTCTTCGTCCTTTCTTGTGATTTTGACTCATAGGGTAACCTTGATTATCAATAAATACTCAAGCAATTCACCTCATAATACCATAGAAGTGAGAATTTGATAGCCCATGGGACTCAGTAATGATAAAGCATGTGCTCTACATACTTTGTACTAAAACTTAGGCTACATTTGGTTAGCATGACGGAAATGGAAAGGATTTTGTAGCACAAAATTTGATATATGCAATCTCTATTATATCCCTCTTATCACCACAGAATATTTTTTTTTGGTCATTTTTGTTCAGGGACATAAAATACATTTCCCATCTAAAAAGTCACTTTATCATTCCATTTCCTTTTTCTTTCCATTCCATTCTCAGAACCAAACGAGGCATTAATTTTAAGAAGCAGGGGGAGCAACAAGAATCAAACTCCTCAGTTCTGACCCTTTGATCACAGATAGTCTGATACTACATCAAGAACCAATTCAATTCAAAAGCTTAAGCTGTTAAGCGAACGCTCATGAATGGTTTCATTACAACTTCCAGAAACAGGAAAGTAGAATTCCTTTATACCATTGCATATTGATCTATAAGGCAACTTCCCAAATCAATGATAATGCTTAAAATTGATTTATGAAATTTTCCCCACACACACACACACACTAAAGAGATATGAACTAAGACAAACATCATTATAAAAGGCAAACTGGATAGCAATTCAACTGTTACCTCACAAAGAGCCACAAGCATTAGGCACGGGGAGAGCTCATGAGCTTTGTCTCGTATGTAATTCATTAGCTCTTTCTGCCTCTGTTCATCGAGACCCTTGCAGTCCACCAGATAAATACAAGGTGGCTCATTTGGATACTATGACGAGGAACACACAAAGTCATGTCACGAGTATATATAATCATGTGCATACTGATTGGAAGATTAAAAAATTCCTCGTTGCATAATGATTCCGAACTAAGCTAAGCAGAAAATAACCAAGAGAAGACAAATTATAGACTAAACAAAATCAAATTGCTTGAAATTATTCACATAGCCACATCAATCGGAAATTACTTTGAGGGAGTAAGAAATATCCAAAGCTACTGCTGAAATGCCTAGGCAATAAGCTGTCTAAATTCTGGTCACTTGCGTGCAAAAGCTGCAGCATACCTGTGGGCTAGCCTGTATCTTTATAATGGCCTCAACAAACTGCAAAAAGAATAACAAACATAATAATATTTAACACATATATTCGCTCCAGGACAAAGTTTATGTCTTGAGACGATACAATTCAAAAAAGGAAGACACTATTTTACTAATCTCCCAAGAAATACAACAGTCTACCAAGTTTGAGGTATCTGGACACATGGATTGTTATATAGTTACGGCTCTTAATGCAAAGCTAAGCTTTTTATCACATTAACTTCACAAAACGTGACCCCTACTGAAGCAAACATCTTTTCCAATCCGCTCGACAATATTATGAACATGTTTTCGAATCCTTAATGAGTTACCGAACAGAAGAAGAAGTAAGAGAAAAAGAATATATGCTACTTGTTCCGAGGAAACATCAGCGGTTCTGGGCTTCAGGAAGATATGGAGATGGGGAGGGAAGGAACCAATGACGACGCAATCACTGCCATAGACAGCTTCCACAGCTTCAACTTCCGCAAGTACTTCATCCGCAGCCATCACTAGATAGAGAGAAGCACAGGAATTAAGGATGCCCCTGTTAGCTTCAGTCCTGGTCTGATCAATTGAAGCTTCTGCTTCAGCTTCGAACGTTCCCCCTCTCCCTCATTTTTTTCTTTCCCAAAAAATCACCCAAAAAAAAAAAAAAAAAAAAAGAGAGGAAACATTACACAAAATTACACGTGCAGGTATAAGGCTCTAAGCCAAAAGCCTAAAAACTTGGTTATTGATAAATCATTAAGGGACGTTTGGAAGCACCTAAAAATGCTTCTAAAAGCACTTTTCTGTAAAACAAAATAAACTCATTCATATATTTATTCGTATACCGTAAAATTACTTTTGAAACTATGGTTAATTTCACCCAAATACCCCTAAATTTATTTGACTTATTGGTTATTTGTAAAATAAATTACAAATTTCTCAAATTTACTCGTAAATATTATAAATAGAGAATCAAATTTGAAAGTAAAAGATTTATAATCGACAAATTGTAATTTTAAATGTTACCTTATAAATTATCATAGTGTAGGGCATAAAAATTTTATTTGAACCCAAATTACATGCTTCTCTGATCCTATTTATAAGTCATGTTTAACATGTTTCGCATAGATAAAAAAAACTTGAACTTTATTAACTCTCAGTTAAAATTCAATAACTTTTTAACTTTATTCCTATTTAATATGCATAATGTTTTATGTAGATAAAGTCGACACAATAATAAATGAATGGTAAAATTATACATCCATAGAAAAAAATTCTCTCAATGCCCTATCAATAATACAAAAAATGTCTTCTCTCTCTATTTTATAAATAAGATTAGAGGAGTAATTGATAATTTTAATTTTACCAATTATCCTACAATATTAATAGGTTAAACTAAAAACAAGTATCACATATTATACATATTCTTGCGTAAATTCATAGTTTAGATTCACAGTTTGAGTTTGGGGTTTTTGGGTCCGAGATCCTAAGTAGGGGCATTGGGGTTTATGGGTTTAGAGGTTTACAGATTTAAGGGCTTCGGCTTTAGGGTTCAAGTGCTAGGGGTTTCAGGGCTCAAGGCTTTAGGGGTTTAGGATTTTGGACATGTAAGGGCTTCAAGGTTTAGGATTTAAGGGGAGTTAAGGCGTCTGGGGTCTTGGGGGTCACAGGTCTAGGGTCTAGGATATAAGGTATAGAGTAAAGGGTTTGGGG